>NC_058159.1:27929190-28245024 GCF_020080835.1 Cotesia glomerata | reverse complement strand
TCAATAACATTTGCTAAAAATTTCCTTGCAACAAACGTCTCTTTACCAGCGGGAAAAAAGTCATTGTAAGGTTTCCAAAACTTAACATTATATGTAGTAATTCGGTCAACGAACTTAGAATTTTACATACATGTTATTTTTGCTGATTACATAACTTATAAATTGTTCTTATTACGGGATCGAGGGAATGTTACTGATTAAAATGAATGCATTTTCCAAACACTGGGTATGTAAAAAACATGTTAAGTTTATTTTCTATGAAAAATTGATGTCGCTGAGAAAATTTTAAATGACAAAAAAATTCTTCGCACTTGAAGCTAGACAGACTTCAACTTTACTTATGAGACTTGCAATGACATTAACTAAAACTTTCAATACTCATTTGGAATCTGTGCAAGTCAAAACAATATTCTAATTAAATTTCAAGTCTAGATCTAAAAATGCAATTCTATAAAGCGCCCAGCGAAGCGGGCGGGTATCAGCTAGTATATATATATATATATATATATATATATATATATATATATATATATATATATATATATATATTTTCTGAATAATTCTTTCAGGAGTCATGCGCACTTACAAGGCCTAAAGAAAAAATTTTCAATGTTTTTTTTTTTAGGAAGCTTTTTTAATAATCAAAAAATGAATATACATTCTATTAAAAAAAAAAATTAATGACTGTCACGTATTATCAAAAGAATTATTTTTAATTTTATTTTTATTATTTATCTAGTTTATAAATTGCTCATAAGGAAGCTCCAACAGCAATAAATTATTTTTAATAATTTGAAATGATTGTGAGTAAAATAAATAAAAAAATAACTATACATTCAATGAAAAAAAAAAAAATTAACTTAACTTAAGAGTTAAATCTTTGAAACAAGAAAATAATTTTAAAAACTTTCATTATTTTAAATCAAGACGAAAAATTATTGAATCAAGTAAAATTTAGAAATCTAGAAAAATTTCTTAGTTCAAAATTTGTTTTTAACTTAAACCAAAACGATAAAGCTTTTCAAAATTACTTTCTTGGATCAAAATTTTTTTTCTGTGTGTTTTTTTGGCAATTAATAATTTTTCTAGATCCAGTAGCATATTTTTAATTTAAACTATCGAAATTTAAAAATTAAATTAATTACGATAATATAAAACAAAATAGCGGCTAGACAAAAAGATTTCGATTTTTTATAAAAATTTTAACTTTAGACTATTTACAAAAATATAAAATATTTATCGTAATTATTAATTTTTAGTTGAATCTTTGAAACAAAAAAATAATTTTGAAGAGTTTCTTTATTTTGAATCAAAACGAAATACTTATTGAATCAAATAAAATTTACTTAAATCCAGAAAAATTTCTTCGTTCAAAAATTTTTTTTAACGATAAAGGGGCCATTCATTAATTACGTAAAGGTATTGAGGGGGAGGGGGGGGGGGTTTAAAAATCTCTACATGTCCTTATGTTGGGGGGGAGGAGGAGGGTGAAATTTATTCTTACGTAATATTTTGTGAATCAAAATTCAAAATTAAAAATCTAATTCCATTTTGGATTCCAAATAGTTTTCATAATTTTAAAGTGTAGAATCGAATTTTTATTTTATTTAATTAATTTTTATTGCTACTGAAAAAAAAAATAACTTATTAAAATTTCATTATTTTATTATTATCCATGTTTGGTTCTATAGAAAAAATTATAGTAAATTTTTCAGTGTATTATCGTATTTTCATTATTTAGAAAATAAAAAACATTTCTTGTTAAAAAATATTATTACTTGTTAAAGAATAAACTGATTCAAGAATTTTTTTTTTCTGTGTAAGTTTTTCTTTGCAATTAATAATTTTTCTAGATCTTATTGCATGATATTTTCAATTTAAATTATCGAAATTAAAAAATAAAAATAATTACGTTAATATAAAACAAAACAGCGGCTAGACAAAAAAAATTTTGATTTTCTATGAAAATTTTTAGCTTTAGACTGTTTACAAAAATATGAAACATTTATCGGAATTATTAATTTTTGGATCAATTTCTTGAAAAATAAACCTAACAAAATTTTGTAAAAATTAAAGATGACTTCACAAGTAAGGTAAAAGCCCCAATAGATGATCACGTACCAGTATATGATCACTCCATGTATCTGTATATCTATATTCACAAATATAGGTATACAAATACATGGAGTGATCATATACTGGTACATGATCATCTATTGGGGCTTTTACCTTATAGCTTTAAAAATTCTTGTTCGATCAACATGAAAATTTATATAAACATAGATAAATAAATATACACATTACAAAAATAAAATTAAAAAAAAATTGATTATTTAAAAACCCGAGTCGAAATTCGAGTTCCGTTTTAACCGTAATTTTTTCCCATCTCAATTTTACGGTCAAAACAGACTTGGCGCTGTATTGGTAGCTCATTTAGCTGAGCCTGGTTTCACACCGTAACTAGTGGAGTTTTGTCCCATTCTACCACGATTACGGTCAAAACCAGGCTTGAAATAATGATAATAATAATAATAATAATAATAATAATAATAATAATAATAATAATAATAATAATAAATAAATTAAATTTTAAAATTCTTAGGGGTCCGGGTTCAAACCAATTGAAATCCCATTTATTTATTTTTTTTTGTTTTAATCACTGCAATAATAATTATTATTATGAATAATAATTATTATTGTTATAAGAAATAAGTAATAGTAATTAATAATAATTGTCATTAACATAAAAATTTGTAATTAACAATTATTACAATTACTACTATCAAAATCGTTTATGAGCACAAAAAAATATATAAATTAATTTTGTAATAAAAAAAACAAAAATGGATGATTTCCCAAATTTGAGTCTTTTTTTTACGAACAGGGGTTATTTATTGTCCAGTTTATACATATTAAGGAGTAAGGAAATAGGAGGAAAGGATTACTTATGGTAACTTAACCTAATACGCTTCGTAAATAAAGAAATAAATAAAAATCGCTTTGCCCTAACCGAGAACCGAACTTGGAACCTATCGCTCGTCAAGACTTACGCGCTACCCGCATCGCTACACTGCCGATTGGTAAAGGCGAATCTCAGTAGTCTCATAAACTTTTAAATGACGCGTCTTGAAATGACTAAGTTCTGAGTGGAATCTGAAAGAACTTTACGGAGAAATTAAATGAATAATAATAATTATATTTATAGACATTCAAAATTGAAATTTAGTTACCCATTCTCAATTATTAATCTTATACTTCTATTTTCAATTGTAAGATTCGGTAATTGCTTATTTTCACGGGGTGTGAAATCAACATGATTAGATTATTTTCTACTTAATAGATATTTTTTTTTTTTTTTAGAATAAATCTAAAATAGAAAAATTTTTCAAAATTTTTTTCAAAAATGTTAATTTTGGGATAAGAAAAATTATGAAACATTGTAAAATATTTTTTTTATCAAAGTAAATCTAAAATAGAAAAATTTTTTTTAATTTTTTGAAAAATTTCAATTTTAGAGTAAAAAAAAAATATGAAAAACGTCAGTTGTTGGATTAAAAAAAAAACTATGAAAAAATATCAAAAAATTAATTACTTTTAAAAAATGTGAAATTAAACAATTACCTGCGATTCTTATATATTTTAAAACTTTTTTCAGTGAAAATATGTGAACTAAGCTGAATTTAGAAAAGAATAATATTTTTTTTCCAAAATTCAAATTTTTGAAAGAAAAACCCTTCTCTGAGATTATTATTGTTGTTATTATTATTATTATTAAATTTTTAATTTTTCAATGTCAACTTTTCATGTTTTTTATTAATTTAAATTTTCGCGCCTAAGAACTACAAGATGGCAAGAAAAATAATAATAATCAACAAGATGACTCCTGGAAATTTTTACGGTCAAAACAGACCTGCGTACGCCTGTTTTAACCGTACTTATTCTCCGATACCGTCTTGTACGGTCAAAATAGACTCGATTTTGAGCGGCATATTAGACTTCAAAGAGTTGGGACATTTTACGGTCAAAACGGGACTCGAATTTTGACTCGGGAACTTTAATTTTGCAATTTTCTTATTACTATTCTACAGAAGACTATAGACAACAAAAATGACTCTTCACATCAATTAAAAATAATTAATGATTACTTGACTAAATAATTAAAGTACAATTTAGCTTGAAGATTTCTCAGCAAAAATTTCTGGACGAGACTCGTCTCGTAGAGGTCCCAAGGATTGGCCACTGCCTGATGAACCGCAGCTTCGCGCTTCGTCAGAAGGACCGAATTCCACGGGGACCATTCAACCTCCCGGCGAAAACGCAGCAGCCGTAATTGAAAGAGATCATCGAATTCGGAGATCCCGGATTTCCCGTGCCAGATGTAATTGACAAGCTGATGAAGCACCCGAGGGTCAATGTGAAAAGCCAGGCCGTCGAATAAGCCCATCTGAGCTTCGGATTTACGCAAATCCTTTAGCATCTGCTCGTACGGCTCGTAAAGTATCTTTGGGTTTTTGCTCGGGCGCATTGATATACAACTGCTACACGTCGGGACACTTGGTTCGTCTTCACTCGACTCAGTTATTGGTAATAATTTACCGCAACTGAAAATTATACGTAATCTTTTATTTAAATGTATTCAAAAAAAAATCTTTGGTATTTTTAATGAAAAAATATTAATTTGCTGCTCTACTAATTTTTTTTCATTACAAATATCTCTTAACTAGGCCGTATTACCCGTAAATAATTTACAGGGGTGCAGAGATTTCATTAAGAGATTTTCTATTTTTCATTGAAATGTAATTAATATTTGTACACTGATAGAAGGATTTGTTTATAGTTAAAAATATTTGTTAATATTTAACAAATCATTTATTAGAGACCACTTTTTAGTCCTTAACAAATATTTCTTAGTATTTAAAAAAATTTATTAATATTTAATAAATTAATATCAGATTTATTAAATACAAACAAATCATTTTAAATACTAAGAAATATTTGTTTAATACTAAAAAGTCGTCTCTAATAAACGATTTGTTAAATATTAACAAACATTTTTAACCATAAACAAATCTTTCTATCAGTGTAATTACTAGAATTATCTTTTTTTTCAACTTATACTTTATTTTACCTTATTCTAATTATTAATTTTTCAAAAAATGCATCAATTAAAATTTTTTAATACCAATTTTTTTTAAAACAACTATTAAAGTATCAAAATTTTTTATTTCTTAAATAATGCATTAATTAATCACTTAAAACTATCCATTGAATAAATAATGATCAATTACGTAAAATTTCTTGAATCATTAAAGAAAAAAAAATGAATTCAAATGATTTTTTAACGAATTAAGTATGTAATAATTATTGAAACTGAAAATGAGAGACGTCTGATAATTTTTATAGATATTTTAAGGAAGTTCGAGCGTAACTAATGAGTCAACATAATGTTGAAATTTTTTTTTAATTTTGGTCTTCCCAATATTCGTCAAAATTCTTTATTTTAATTTAAAATAATTTAAACAATTTAATAATTGATGATTTTTACTTATTTAATAAAGTAAAGTAATAGAATGACTTTCGTATTTATCACTTGCCGGAATAAATAAACAGATTTGGCAATAGCGCGCTTGATTATACCCATAACTGAGACGTGGATGAGTGTGTGAGTTAAACATTTCTCTCTCTGTAACTATATTTCTATCCTTTTATTTTTTCTCAGCTTTTGACGCGATGTTGTCAAATCTTTATTCGAATAAATAGCTGACGATAAAAGAGTTACAAACATAAAATTTGACTTTAAATATTTCAAAAATTATATCGGTAATGTATTATTATTAAATTGTTTTTGTATTTTGCAATAATCCAAGTTTCTTGTGTATAGTTTTTTATCCGTTAAAGTTGGGAGGTTAATATTGAAAAAAATAATTAAAGTCTCGAAAAAAGTTTATCCGCCATAAGAGCCCGTGTATAAGGAGATAAAATATGTGATTTTTAAAATTTAATATCTAAGTAACTAAACGGTGAATCTTTTTAAAATTTTGGGATTCAATAAATGACGTATTTATTTATACGTATACTTAATTTCAAAGCTCAAAATTGGAAATTATTTTTTACATTAGATTAGCTCGAACCTCCTTAACTAATAAATGATAGCAAGAAAAATTTATTTTAATAATTCCATTTTTAAAAACTTTTAAAAATTATAAATACAATTTTTTAAAAATAATTTTCTGGACTTAGTTTATTTTTATGAGACATCTGGTAATTTTTGTCCGCCAATTTCAGTATCATAATAATTAATAAAATCAAAAATAAATCATCAGAAAAATAAATTTTTTGCAACCGCGGTATCTTATTTATTGAATATTTAAAAAAAATTTTTAAATATCACAAAAAAATGATGTAAATTTTTAATAAAAAACTTACCGATGGCAAAAAGTCATAATATCTCTGTTGTGATATTCATAATGGCTTTCATCTTGACAATAGAGCGTGGTAAACTTTAAAAAGGCCAATTTGATTCGATTTTTCAAGTGACTCATCACAGAATAATCAAAATTCCTTCTGGTGAATTCAATCTCTTGATCCACGAGATACTCTAGCTCTCTGGCAGGTTGACACGTATGTCCGTAAATGAGCTGCTTGATGTTTTCGAGCGTGTCAATTCTTCCAGCAGCAACACTATTACCAACACTGGTTCTAACACTATCACCAGCAGCAGAACCATTTCCAGTAGTATCATCAACTTGCATCAATGCTAAGTACAAGGATCTGCACTTTCGTGCCCGTGCCACTCTCTGGGTTTCCACTTTTATCAATTTTCCATCTCGAGTCCTCCATACGTTATCATGAAGAATAACTGGCACATAGTATACATTCGTCTTCTACCTAAATAACCTACATTCTATTCTACTCTATTACTACAGAATACATGAAAAAAAAAGTACTCTTTACCTCCAGCACTCGAGCATAGCCAATTTATCCAGGAACTCAAGATTTCGTCGTTCTTTCAACTCCTCACGAACTTTAGACTTGGATAACTCGATAGAACGCAGCAGCTCTATCTCCTTCAGGAGGATCACGGACTTAGCAGCCATCAGGGAATTTCCGAAGAGCATACGATCAACCTGCTCGCTCTCCAGTACTCTCCATCGGTCCAACATGTTATGTAACATCTCAAAATCAGAGCGAGTACGTGGCGTTCGCCGCTCGACTATCTCAAACCGCTTATCTTCGTTCAATCTCACTAACTTATCTTTTACAGGAGGCTGCGTTCGAGTCAGAATCGCGAAACGTGCGAGAGATGATATCTCTATTCGTGTTCGACATGCTCTGCGAAATTTCAGTTGTGCTTCAGTCTTTGTCGGGTTAAATGTTTTTAAAAACTATTCAACAAATTATCTCTATTCTACATGAGCGCTTGAGAGTTTGTTACTGGGATTTGTGCAGGAATTCCTGCTATATTTACGTGAGCTTGTGTGAATATTAGTTTGTTATTTCAAAAATTATGTAGTTGATGTATACTGATATGAAATTTGACTAAATTTAAGAAAAAATTTTCTTAGAAATTTTATTGTATTGAATTTTTTACTGATATAAGCTCATCCCGATGTTACTCTCATCGAGACCTTTCATTTGAGTACCCACATCAATTTTTTACATATGTATATATATATTATATATATGTATATATGAAAAATATATCAAAATGCATGTGGGTACTCAAATTAAAGCTTTTGATGAGTGTAACATCAGGATCAGCTTACATTTTTAAAAATATCAATAATCAAGAAATGACCTTGTATCTTGTGAACTATTGACATTTTTAAAGATATAAGCTCACCCTGACATTATACTCATCAAGACCTTTCATTTGAGTACCCACATCAATTTTTCATATATTTATATATTTTATATATATATGTATATATGAAAAATATATCAAAATGCATGTGGGTACTCAAATGAAAGCTCTTGATGAGTGTAACATCGAGATGAGCTTATATCTTTAAAAATATCAATATTTAAAAAAGTACAGTGCAATTTAAGATAATTAAGAAATTACCTTGTATCTTCTGAAATATTGACATTTTTAAAGATATAAGCTTACCCCGACATTACACTCATCGAGACCTTTCATGTGAGTACCCACATCAATTTTTCATATATTTATATATTATATATATATAGATATATATGTATATATGAAAAATATATGAAAATGCATGTGGGTACTCAAATGAAAGCTCTTGATAAGTATAACATCAGGATGAGCTTATATCTTTAAAAACATCAATAGTTAAGAAAGTACAATTTAACATAATTAAGAAACGACCTTGTATCTTGAGAACTATTGACATTTTTAAAGATATAAGCTCATCTAGATGTCACACTCATCGAGACCTTTCATTTGAATACCCACATGCATTTTTCATATATTTATATATATTATATATATATGTATATATGAAAAATATATCAAAATGCATATGGGTACTCAAATAAAAGCGCTTGATGAGTGTAACATCGGGATGAGCTTATATCTTTAAAAACGTCAATAGTTAAAGAAGTACAGTGCAATTTAACAAAAATTATTATTTAATAAAGCAAAATTTTATTTATTTATTTATTTAAGAAAAAAAAATGTATCATTTGTTAAAAAAATTCCAAAGAATACTTATATGAGTTAAAGTATTGTGTAAAAAGAAATGAAATTACCAAATATTACTTTGAATTAATTGAAGTTAGTTAAGAAAATTTTTTGTTTAATTAAAAATAATGAAATTGTTCAGAATGACAGTACAAATTATATTACCGGAAAAATTTTTGAATTTTTACTGCACTCTCCTCTTCCAACCTGAAATGATTTATTTAAACTTAATTATTAGACTTGAAAAAAAAATAATAAATCAATAGTCGTTAATTACTTGGAAAATTTACGAGTGGAAAATAATTCTTTGGCTCTAAGACGATGAAGTTCGGTGGTCAATCGATTACGCGCAGCAGAAGAAGGCGTCAAAAGTTTGTCACTCAAATCCGGCAGAATAGAAGTTTGAATAGTTTTGTCGTAAAATGCAGAAGTGTATTTACAAGAAGTGAAACTTGGAGTCTGCGTAACGCGGTTCACGGTCAGGATATTTCTGAAACTACTGCGGTGGCGGGTTGACGCTTGAGTAGCCGCATCCAAGTATTCTTTTCCTGTTATTATGTTTTTCCATTTGCCCAATTTTTTATTCTCTTCATTATTTACTTCTTGTACGAGCACCATCTGTAATATCCAGTTCAATAACTTTTAAAGAATTAACTTTCTAAATTTAATATAAAATATTTTAAATGATTAATTTTTAAAAAAAATTTTTGTGAAGAAAACTGCGAAAGTATAATTAAAAAAAAAAAAACCTATAAGTTAAATAATTATGTATATTATTTATAATACAAATTATCATTAAATTTATTTTCAGGCTTAAAAGGTAGAATTATTCCTTATTATATTTTGTATTTAATTTTTTATTCGATAATGAGCAACTTAGTTAAGTTTTGTGAACTGACAAGAGTGTATTAATATAGAAGTAGTAAAAAGGAAGCAAAAAAAATATTTTGATAGTTAAGCACTCCTTTATGATTCCCATCATTAGTTATTCTATATTTATACTTGCATTTTTGTTAATTTAAAAATAAAAGTTCAAACAAATTAGAATAATTTTAGACAAAAAAAAACCAAACTTTTTTCATTAAATTTTAATTTTAAAAAGTTAGATTTTACATAGGAAAAAATTTACAATAAAAATCGATATTTATTTTTAAAATAACTCTGATTAAAGCAGCAAACTTTTACAGAATAATAATTATCATTAAAACTTTCACAATTTGAAAAAATTTTTTAACTTTCAATTTAATTGTAATTTACATACTTTTTCTCTATACTACACTATAATTTGCTTCCAATATATCGTTATCATTATTAATTATGCTATAAAATTACAAATTATGAAACTCCAAGCGGAACTTTTTACCTATTTCAATTGGCGAGATACCACAAATAAATATTGATTCTAGTGGCTATAAATACTCAATCTGAAAATTATAAAATTAAAATGAAATATTAACTGGTATTCAACGACCATATGTGAAAATTTATAAATTATTTTTTTTTATTCATGTTTAAAATATTATTATTCAATATAAAATAACTAAAAAGCTATGTATAAATAATTACAGCACTATGCCTTTGGTAATAAAAGACTCATTTATAATGAATGCACTAACTTACTGCTATCAAGAATGTCAAAGCCTGTACTCTGTAATTTTGCGATAAATAACAAAATATAGATGAAATTTATTAAAAAATAAAATTTCGTATTGCAGAATTAGTATAAGTTGACTGTATCTCGCTTCCCGGGCAAGTTTGAGTGAGAGCGCGCATGCGCAGTAGTCACTTGACGCGCATTGTTATAAAAAATTAATTATCTCTGAATCTGTACGAGATATTGAAAAACTATCTTAATAAAAAATGTTCTTTTTATAATAATGAAGATTTCTGTAAAAAAAAAAAATCATTTTTAAAGTCCCTATTGCCAAAAAGTCATTTTAAACAATTAAATTGTTAATAACTTTTGAGTGCATAAACTTACAAAAAAATCACTTGCAGATTCGTAATCTACTCATCAAAAAACATTAAGAACACTCATTAACCCTCATAAGACGCAAATTGCAAATCACATCCCTACACGGAAACAAGTTAACTATAATAAATAACAGTCGATTTATAATAAGTAATGATCAACTGCTAAAAATTACCGTTTCAAATAGTAAAATCGTGATTTTACTATTCACTATGTAATATTTACCATTTAAACGTTGTAATTTACTCTCTACATGGAAAAAAATATACTATTTCAAACAGTAATATTCGCTATGTGAATGTCTAAAATATTAAAGTATAATAATTAAGAATTCAGACTTTGATATTTATCATTTTGTTCCTAAAAAATGATCTTATGATATGTAAAAAGTATAAAATAAAGTTAGTAAATTTCTAATACAAGCAACGTTAATATTTACAAAGTAAAATGGTAAATTTTGAACGCAACGCTAAAAATCAAACTGTAATTATTGACTTGATTGGACTGTTAAAATGTATATTTTAAAAGTATAATTTTTACTGTTTCAAATGTTAAATTCTCCCCGAGTGAGATCCCCTTCTCTTTCATCTTAGTTCCCCTTCTCTTCATAATATCGACGATATATTGAAATGGCAATTTTTACGGTTTGAAACTGTAATTTTTAAAGATGAAAGAGTCGTTATTTACTATAGTGACAGCTACTAATCACTTATTTTGGATATTAAATTATAAATTGTGGCTTTTATACTTTCTACATTATGTTCTGTAATATTTATATTTTTGCCACCCCGATGTCCGCTTTACTGTTTGAAACTATAAAAACTAACCGGAATCCGAGTGAATATTATAGTTTAATTTTTTCCGTGTATACAGCGAGTGGACTAAATATCTAGTCGACTCTAGTATAAATAATATATATAAGTACGTCTACAAGCTATACCGGTGGTATAATAATTGCACGACTCATGATGCGAAGCATCAGAGAGTGCTTTACGACCAAAAAATTTTTTTCGCCTCATTTTAGCAACTATTTTTAGTATTATAGCCTTGTTAGTTCACGGAATCAAGATATTTTACATACTATTGTCGAGATAATTTAATGGAGATTAATTCCATACTTTTTAAAAATTGATTTACTGCAATAGAAACGGAAAAAAACATCAAAATAGGTCAAAAAATTTTCCTGTCCGTCATGTATGAAACCCCGGAAGCACTGTAACTTGTGAAAAAATCAATTATTTGAGTTAAATTTTTTTTTTTTAATTCTAATCGACGATTGTAGGTCACTGAATGCGAATAGTTAATTAATTCAGTGTCGTTTAATTACAATTAATAAAAAACGAAAACTACAAGACTGTATATCTATATATATCCATGTAAAATTAACATGGATGGTGATATATCTATATCTATAGATATTACCCTCGCGGTTTTTGAAATACCGTAAATTTTTGGTATTAATGCGTTTACTGTAAATTTACCGTTATAATTCTGAAATAATACGGTATTTCTGTGGTCTAAATGATCTGAGTTTGAATCCCGGTCTAGACTAAAAAAAATTATTAATAATAATAACAATCGAGAAATTAGTTTATCAACCTCTTGAAAATAATTCACGATAATTTATAATATTATAAAAAAATTTCAAGCTATTGAATGATAGTAGTAAAGCAGCATATTTTTGGTATTTTGCCGGTAATAGAAAGTAGGGATCTTCTTTTCCAGTTTTTTGCTGCAATAATGCCGCAGATATACAGTAAATATGCGGTATATTTACGGTTTAAATGCTGTAAATATACCGTAATTTTTCTATTGTATAGCCATAAATATTCTGAATTTATTTCGTAATTTTTTCATAATAATTCGACAAAAAAACTGGCTAAAATAACTGAAGTATTACGGTAAAATACAGCATTTATATCGTATAAATACCGAATCTTTACGGCATTTCCAAAACCGTGAGGGTATGTACATTTTATTTCACCAGGGGCGCTTGTGCAGTACCTTCCTACTACAGCTGTTTTTTCGGCAATTAATTTTGAACGACTTAAGTTTTTTTTTTTTTTTTTTTTTTTATATTTCATAATTAAATGAGCATTATGAGTCGTGCACTTTTGGATTTTCCAAACTTTTTTTTATTTTTAATCCACTCGGTATTCTTACTGCTAAAGTTTTAAAATATACGTAACCACTATCATCTCATCATAATTATACACTGGAATTGTCCACTTTTCACTGCTGTAGATACTTTAACATTAGCTCCAGTAGTGGTAGATGTAAAAGTATAAGTAGTTGAAGTATATAGCAGGTAATAGAACCGTAGGAGTAGAAGCAAGGATGTATCGTGGTTTTTATAAATCAAAATTTTACGAGATTGTATGTGCTTACATATACCCTCTAAGTTTTTTTAGCTTTAAATATGTTAAGAGACTGGGATATATATCACCGTCCTAATACTGTCCCAATTTGCCTTCCACTAAAGAGAATAAATTTACTACAATATAAAACGGTGGGCAAAAAACTTTACCTATCTCTATATCTATATCTATACTCGAATATAACAAAAAATTTCGGGAAATAAATTTGGTTGATAAATCTACCAGAGTTATTTACTGCGGCTATTTTACTTGCTAGAGTTATTACTTTTGTTGATGATAAATAAATTTTTAATTACTCAATGAACCCATTATTGGTCAACATCCGCTCAGTTATTAATTATAATTATTTGCATGTTATTACATACCCAATAATATATTTATTTTATTGGTATTCAACAGACTGAAATATTTATATTCAATTGAACGTATGATGATCAATAACTTTATAAATGTATGAATACGCATACCTGTGATATGTAATACGTTTATAGAATAATGGGAATAATAATAATAATCATAGTCATATTATTTATATCATTAATCATGATCATGGTAAATTTATTACTAATTAAATTAAATCAATTAATTGGTATTACGTATTACTGCTTATATCATATGCACATATATGTTATATAGATAGTTATCAGGATACTTTGTCTATCTATATACGACCTCCAATGACCTTTTCGATATAAACTTTTAAAAAGTGTCATTAAAATAATTTATTCTTTAATTAAATCGCTATTTTGTACTTTGCATCAAATTTTTACGGGCGTATTTTTGCTTTTAAGTAAAATAAATTATTTAGTCGAAGTGCAGTGAACGCGAGCGATCAATATCAAACGTCTGATACATTTAAACTTGTACTATTTAATTTGTAACTTTGTATTTTTATGATAAGAAACTTAATGGTAATTTTATTAGTTTTTAATCATTTAAATTAAATTGAATACTTAGAAAAATACGGTAGTTACAGACGAAGAAATCTATACTAATAAATGGAGAGCCGGTTTTTTTGTCCGGTTATACTGCGAAAACTACTGAACCGATCGGAATAATAATTATACCATTAGATGCAGCGTGTTTTGGAGAAGGTTTTAGTATATGATATGGTGGTGATTGATTATCCGGAACTTATATTTTTTTGACTTAGAAATAATGAATTTTTATTGTAACTAAATTTATTCTATTCGATTGTCATTTGTTTAAAATAAATTTTTTAATTCTATTGGTTATGTTTAAATACTGGGCAGATTTCTTCACTTATGAGACCTGCAATTTCTTTAATTGAAACTTTCAATGCTCATTACAAATTTTTTTTTTCATATCAATTATTATTCATTTTTGTAAGAAAAACACGGAAATGTTATAATGATTGCACATTGAAAGTTACAATGAATATTACCTAGAATAATTACATGGATAAAAGGTGGATGCCAATTCGATAGAATTGGAAATCTGTGCAAGTCAAAACAATACTCTAATTAAATTTCAAGTCTAGATCTAAAAATACAATTCTATAAAGCGCCCAGCGGAGCGGGCGAGTAATAGCTAGTATATAATATACATAAATATATGAAAGGTCTCGATGAATGTAACATCGGGATGAGCTTATATCTTTAAAAATGTCAATAGTTCTCAAGATACAAGGTCATGTCTTAATTATGTTAAATTGCATTGTATTTTCTTAACTATTGACATTTTTAAAGATACAAGCTCATTCCGATGTTACACTCATCAAGAGCTTTCATTTGAGTACCCACATGCAATTTCATATATTTTTCATATATACATATGTACACAGTAAAAAAATTTTCGTAAAATTTAACATAAAATTTTGTGTAGATGATTTTTTTACACAAAATTTATGTTAATTCTACACATACTGTTTGTATTGATAAAATCAAAAGTGTTAAAAGTAACACAAAAATATGTTAAAACTTTCATCGGCTGATTCTCGGATTTCTACACACTTAAATGTTATCCATAACACAAATAAAGTGTTGATTTTAACATTTTCTTTGTGTTACTCAGATCAGCTGTCAAATTTGTGAGTCTTATTAATAATTTAAATATATATTTAAATAGATTTTAATTTTTGAATAAAAAATAAATTGTTTCCCATAAATACAAAGTTAAAGAACTCAATAAAGTATTCAAAATTTTTAAATAGTGATTAATTAATTTTAACCAATAGTTGCTTTTTTACTACAAGTCAGTGGCAATAGATGATTATAGGATTAATGATGTATTGATTTCTAATTATTAATTATTAATAAACTCGTTAATTATATATTAATGGAAAATAATTTTTTTTTCACGCTGCATTTAAGTATTTCACGTAATGACACAAATCAAAATCCACCAAATTAAAATGACGTTGAGGCTATCACATTCACATGTCTAAATATCTTGTGTGGCATACGTGACTATGCTCGTACTCCCGAGATCCCGCGCAAAATAAAGCGGAGCGGCGTGATAATTTAACATATCTTTGTGTAAATTCAACATATTATTTGTATTACTATAGAAAACATCAACACAGCCTTTATATTGAATTGACATTTAAAAAGTGTTATTTATACTACTAACCGAGTGGGAGTATTCTTTAACATAAATTTTGTGTTGGTTGACCAATCCTAATATAAAATTGAAATGAAATGTATGTGGCATCAAACTATTCGTAACGTGATTGGTCGAATATATCATAAGCATGAAAATATATGCAAATGTTACAGTCAGGCGCGCGCTTGCGCGCGCAAATTCAAATTCTAGTAACATTAAAAAAGTGTAGTTTTACTTTGAATTAACACTTGAGTGTGTTAAAAAATGGATGGATTAATCAATACAAACAGTTTGTGTAGAATTAACATAAATTTTATGTAAAAAAATCATCTACACAAAATTTTATGTTAAATTTTACGAAAATTTTTTTACTGTGTAGGAATAGTTTCTATAACATTATAAAAACCATTCCTATAGCATTATAGGAACCATTCCTATCATATTATAGGAACCATTCTTATAATATTATGGAAACCATTTCCATAATATTATAATGATGATGCCTAATAATATTGAGATATTTATCATTACAACTCAAATTATTTGTGACTTCGATGACCACTTTGAAGCATTAGAAATTATTAGTAATTTCGATAATTTTACTTGCTTCCCAATAACGTCATTTGAAATTTTATTTATTTATTTATTTATTTAATAATTTTGACCCTAGAGCAAGTGCTCCCTAAGGGCCATACAATCAAATATATTTATAATGAGTACATTATATAATAATAATAATATTAATAAAATAATAATAATAATAATAATAATAATAATAATAATAATAATAATACATAAGTAAAATGGTAAGCAAACAACAAAAAGACTAAATGCAAAAATGATTAGCTTAAATTGTGGAAATATGTAAAATAAGTAATATTGTTCATATAAATAATAAAAGTTACATACCCAAAAAGTGGATTTGATAAATATTCAACGTATGTATTGTAAATAAATAATTTGTTTTAAAAATAAAAAGAAATTGTAAAAATAAACAATGAATTTCCATATTTATTTTGCTCCTCTAATTGTATAGTGAGAAAATATCCCTTTTATTAGAGAAACTTTAGAATTGCTACAATATTTTTCAATATTATCTAACACAATAATAACTGTATTGGAATAAACAATTTAAAATTAAGTACACACGTGAATAAAAATTATGAAAAAGAAATTTTTTCACTCTAGTGAAAGATCAATTTTTATTTACAAAAAAAAAATTTATTAGCAAAAAAATATATAATAATTACTTTATATTTTTGATGTGATTGCTTCATTATTATGAACATAAACATTTTTCTATTATTATGTGCGTCATTCCCATAATATCATAGGAACAATTCCTATAATATTATAGGAACCATTCCTATAATATTATAGGAATCATTCCTTTAATAACATAGGGATCATTCCTATAATATTATAGGAACTATTCCCATAATATATTGAAGTTATTCCATTATTGTATAGGAATGTTTCCAATAAATTATGGGTATGATTCCCATAATGAGCATAGGATTGATACCTATAATAATCATTTTATTATAGAAATCATTCCCATAATTTTTAAAAAAGTTCCTATAAATTCCTCTCCGTGTAGTAAATTATAATGGACTAAAAGAAAAAACATATAAATTAAAAAATTTAGAAAATCCAAATGTGTATTCCTTAAATTAAGCGCTCGTGTTATTTGTAAATTTTTCAAAATAGATGAAATATTAATTACAGAAAGAAAAAAAAATTGATTGAAAGTAAAAGTTTAATTCAACTCTTCATTTGAATTTTTCCGCGTGAATCGGAGAAAAAAAAATTCGAGACTACATTACCGACATTCAGTATTATGCTATAGTATGGATAAAGTTTATATAGTTAAACCTACCTTCAAGTTGTATTTAGAAAAAAAAATGGCTGCTAAAAGACAACATAATCTCTCTAGAGACCAACCAAAAAAATTTATTGTAATTATAATTGATAATAATTGATAATTATTTATTTACTCTTCAAGCTTAGCTTACAGTAAATTTAACAAATTAATTGACTTACAAATTATCAAAATTGACAATATAAAACTGTAATTTGTAAGCAACATATAGATTTTTAAAATTCGTTGTTTAGCCGCTTTGTATATCTGATGTTTTTATCTTTTGTTAATTTGTAAGTCAATTAATTTGTTAAATTTACTGTAAGCTAAGCTTGAAGAGTAAATAAATAATTATCAATTTATTGTAATTAGACGAAAAGTGTTGAAAGTTTAATCACTGTATCAAACATGCATACTTATATATATTATTATTATTATTATTTATATATATATATATATTTCTATTGCTATTCCTCATAAATACTAATAGGGATTATTGTATTACTGCCTACTTGTAAGCAGTCAGTCTTTGTTGAGCTATTAAGTTGTTAACATGTATAATATTTTCTCCTTATTAATAAATTGTATTTGAAACTATTTGCCAATTATTTACACATTTATTATTGTATTATTCCTATAAACAATCAACAAAAAGGTTACAAGCTACAGTTTTGTATTCCTTGTGATCGTAAATAAATAATGAATTAATTAAAAAAAAAAAAAAAGTAAAAATAAATTTTTATTAAAGTTATAGTATTTACCCCGACAGTAATTTGCAAAAATAAATAATACGAGCGCTTAAAAACCACTTTTTTATGTAATTATGCAAAAATAGTAATTAAAAAAAATTTTTAAATGATCAGTGATTATTTATGTACTTTCTGTAGCATTTATATCCATATTATGTCTATCAAATACAAATTATTGTGACGAAACACGGGATCTTGATTTTTAGGCGAAAAAAAAAAATTTTTTTTCCTACTTATTAATATACGTAATTATGAAGAACTTTTTTAAAAAATAAAGAAAAAAAAACTGGCCCATGGGGGGATCGAACCCGCGACCTTCGCGTTATTAGCACGACGCTCTAACCATCTGAGCTAATGGGCCCTGAGAAATTGAGATTTATTTGTCTTATTTAATTCTAAGATAACAGAGAATACATGAAGTTTCAATATTTTATAAAAAAAAAAATCACTTTTTAGATTTCATAGAAATGTAACTATTAAATTTGCTCTTTATGATGTAATTTTTGAAAAATTTTTCTATTTTCTAATTTAACTTGTCGGGCTCGTTAAAAAAATACCATTAGTTCAAAAGTTTATAAATGTAATATGTATTTTAAAAAAAGACTCAAATAATGGATATTTTTAAAAGAAATAAAATATTTAAAAAATGAATATGAAATGATTATGCTAATGAATTAATACTTAATTATAATCGAAACGAGAAAGTGTAATGTAATTAGATAATCCCGAGACTAAAATAAAATAAAACTTGGCTCGAGATAAATCTTTAATATCGTAACGAAAATAGGTCACAAGAATTACCTCAGAACAACGAATCCCGGGTAGTAAAGTGAAGAAACTCAGTGGTGAAACAATGATTATTATGAGCGAAACAACGAATAAGATAACCAGCTTGTAAATTAGCTCCAAAAACTGATTAAAATCTGACACTGGTAAACGCTAAATTCCATAAGAGCTCTCTGGTATTATTATTTCTGTTTAAGTTACAGACTCGTACAAAGTCCAGAAATTACTGTGTGGTTTTCTCAGAAATTAGCTCTGAACATTTCAATTGTATCGGCAGCTGCATGGGAATTCTTGTTGCTGTCGAGATTGTTTGGTCGATCATTATTACATATGCGCGAGTCGTATTAGTAGAAAGTCATGTTTGTTGTAAATAACAATGATATACTTTTTAACTATATTATTGTTATTAATACAATATTTTATTATTAGCAAACTGATTCAACATTATCTTCAGCTTCAGCTTCAGCAACCTCAGATTTTTCGCAGCCGATTCCCAGCGAAGTTTTCAATTTTCTTTCCAGCTTCATTAGATTGCTAGCATGGAAAAGAAATAAAGTAAACCTGATCATTATTTTTTTAAACTTTATACAGAAAAAACTAAATAATAAAATTATGATACTGAAATTGAGAAACATCTGATCATTTTTATATATTTTTTAACTAATATATTTTACCAAGAAAAATTATGAAAATTCAGTTAGCCGGCATCTAAAAATTTTTAGAATTTTTTTTATTGAAAATGTTATTGTAAAAAAAAAATTAAAAAAAATTTTCATTTGTAAAAAAAAATTGAAAAACTATAAGTGCAATTTTTTAAAAATATTATTTAGTTTTAATTTAATACAAAAAAAAATTAAAAACGTCGGCTAGAGTAAATGTACCAGTAGTTGACCGAATAAGGATTTTTGGCATTTCAATTGATCGTAATTTAATTATTTTATGTTAAAAAAAATAATTCAAAGTTTATTTAAACTCTAAATATTTAAATTTTTGATATCTGATGTTATTTATTTGAATTATTAATAAAATTACATATAAATTCACATTTAAATGCAGGTAAGATAAAAACACCAGTAGTTGACCGGTTTGATCCAGTAAATTGACCGTAATGTTCCAGATTATCAAACATTGGTTATTTAGTAAGCTTTAATTAGTTTTTTATGGTTAATGTATAATGTTTTTATATTTATTTAATTAAATTAGATTTGTATTTTTAGTAAACAAAATTCGTTTAGTTTAGAACAAAACTAATAATAATAATAAAAACGTAACAGATTAGTAAATTAAACTTAGATACAATAATGACAAGAGCAAAACATTTTTTTGAGGTGCACATATGCAATTATTTTAAATAATAACTATTATTTAAAATAAACCATTAATTACTGTAAATTTATGTTTATATTTCAAATATCAACAAAAAATTCATATTTAAACTAATTAATTAAAAATTAATTAATAATAAAAAATTTTTAAAATTGTCAGAAATTAAAATCATGATTTTACTGTTTGAAATATTATTTATATAAATTTACTATAAATAAATTTTTATTTATGATCGTTAAGTTTTTTCCGTGTAGTCAAAAGTCAAAATAGTTTGAGCGATGGGTAATTAAATAATTATTTATTTAAATAAAAACTGAAACTTATAACCCGAGTTATAAAGCAGGCAAGTAGATAAATATTGGAATAAAGAAGAAAAGTTTGGATAAAACTTACTTAAAATGACTCCTGGCAGTCTGGTGGATTAAATAAATTTTATAAAGCAATTGCTTTGAGTACACGGAACAGAGATCTGTGATATAATAATGAGCTTTGCTCTCTTCCTCGGTTAGCAGAATACAATTCCAAGGAGCCCATTCCCGATCTACGTGGAACCTGACAAGCCTCAAGCGATAAATATCATCGACCTCGCTGACTATTGAGCGTCCGTGCCATATATTTTTAACCAAATGATACATTTCTGGCTCTTGAATAACATACAGGAGCGTTGAGACACACTTTTTACTGAGCTCATCCGCGCGTATGTCATTTAATAGATAGCTGTAAGGGTCGTAGTCTATTTTTTTGACGGTCTGTTGATAGAGCCACGTGCAGCTGATGCATTTAGATAATTTTTTAGCTTTTAAGTCAACTGTTATTTTTTTTCGAGGCATTAATTTCATACAACTACGACACAGCAACTTGTTCTTGTCCTTATCTACCGGCCCGACTAATTCCTCTTCGTCTTTACTCTTCGAGCAGCAATTATGAGAATGTCGGGCGAAGGATAAAAATCCAACTGAAAGTTCATTTTTATTTTATTAATTAGGAGTATCATTAGTTGAACGCGAAGCAGATGAATTTTAGTTTAATTTTATTGTCGCTGTTATTCATGACACATAATTTGTAATTTTTTATGGGTCGCATCCACAGAAAGTTTTTATTTTACCTATTTGTCGCTGACATTTTAAAAACCTACGTCTTTAAAATACATTTTAAAGTCTGAAAATTTGATGTCATTTTTTAAGTTCTGAAAGCTTTACGTCTGATAAAACTTTTCTTTCTATTCCACTAATTACTTTAATGATGATAAAATTTAGGATGTAAAAAACTACTCGAGAAAAAATTTTTTTTGAAAAAAATGCCATTTTTTTCCAAAAAAAATTAATTTGTTGGAAATTTCAAACAATTTTATTTCTTAAATGAAAAAATTAATATTTTTCTCACAGTAACCCAAACGGCACAAATTTTTGTTTGTTAATGTTTTGTTGAATTTAAGTTGACGATTATTAATTTTTTAACTTCTTATCAAGTAAAATCTACCTAAAAGTCAACATTTTTTTTTTGTGACGCTTGGGAACTTTCTTGTTGAAAAAAATTTTTCTAAACGTGAAAAAAAAAGAATTTTAGATAGAAAAATGGATCATTTTTATCTAAAATTGTTTTTATAAAAAAAGTTTTTATTTCTTTAGCTAAGAAATAAAATTGTATAAAATTTCCAAAAAATTAATTTCTTATCACAAAAATGCTCACTTTTTTTTAAGAGAAATTTTTTCTCTCAGTGTAAATCATAAAGACTAATAACATCATTAACTATCTATTATAATTATTATTATTATTATTATAAGTAACAATCACAAAATTAATTATTAAATATTTAATGGAAAATGTAACGGATACAAACCTACACGGAAAAAAGTAAACTGTAATAAATAACAGTCGATTTATAATAAGTAATGATCAACTGCTAAAAATTACCATTTCAAACAGTAAAATCGTGATTTTACTATTCACTTTATAATATTTACCATTTAAACGCTACAATTCACTATTTACATGGAAGAAAATACTATTTCAAACAGTAATATTCGCTATGTGAATGTCTAAAATGTTAAAGTATAATAATTAAGAATTCAGACTTTGATATTTATCATTTCGTACCTAAAAAATGATCTTATGATATGTAAAAAGTATAAAATAAAGTTAGTAAATTTCTAACACAAGCAATGTCAATATTTACAAAGTAAAATGGTAAATTTTAAACGCAACGCTAAAAATCAAACTGTAATTATTGACTTGCTTAGACTGGTAAAATGTATATTTTAAAAGTATAATTTTTACTGTTTCAAATGGTAAATTTTCCCAGAGTGAGACCCCCTTCTCTTTCATCTGAGTTCCCCTTCTCCTCATAATATCGACTATATATTGAAATGGCAATTTTTACTGTTTGAAACTGTAATTTTTAAAGATGAAAGAGTCGTTATTTACTATAGTGACAGCTACTAATCACTTATTTTGGATATTAAATTATAAATTGTGGCTTTTATACTTTCTACATTAAGTTCTGTAATATTTATATTTTTGCCACCCCGATGTCCGCTTTACTGTTTAAAACTATAAAAATTAACCAGAATCCAGTAAATAATTAAAAAAAATTTAATCTTAATTTGAGAAGAAAACTTCTTAAACCAAGAAATTTTTCTTGGTTTAAGTAAATTTTACTTAATTCAAGAATTTTTGGTCTTGATTCAAGACAATGAAACTCTTGAAAATTATTTTCTTGGTTCAAGAATTTTTCTTTTGACTCGTTAATTTTTTTTTTTTTTTCAGTTTCTAGAACCAAAAAATCACCCTAAGCTTCTCTAACAAAATAACATAAAAAATTGACAATGACAAAAAAATATCTAAAATTGTAAAAAGGCTCACTGAAAAAAAAAATTAACTTGATTCGAGAGAAAAATTCTTGAAGCAAGAAAATAATTTTGAAGAGGGAAATTGTCTTGAATGAAGACGAAAAACTCTTGAATCAAGTAAAATTTCCTTAAATCAAGAAAAATTTATTTAGTTCAATAATTTTTCTACTCAAATCAAGAAAATTAGGTTCTTCAAAATTATATACTTGATTCAAGAAGATTTTTTTTCTGTGCACAAATTAACATAAAAAAATTTTTAATCATACCAAATTTAACTAAAAAAAGTTTCTTTTATAAAATAAAAAATTTCCACAAAATTTTCCTTATTCTTTTAGTTATTTAAATGATAAAACTACCGCTAAAAAAATATCAAACCCTAAAGCTTTGAATAAAAAATAAAACATAATTGTTACGCTTTCTAACACCGCGAATTAATCATAATTGAAAAATTATATTATTAATGTGGATGAATTATTACTTGATCGTATTGCCTTATTCATATATAACATATTTAACTACAGCATAAAAAAGTACTAAAAAAAAAATTACTTAATATTCTTTTGTTAAAATAATCAAGCCCAGAAGCAAGTCCGCGGGACAGCAATAAAAGTTTCTGTTGAATCAAACTTTGAAGATCTAACGCAGGGTAACAATTGTGGGAACTGAGAGCGCACTTGAGATGAATAAACATTTCGATTCGTTTCTCAATGGAGCAATTGCTCTCGTTGGCTAGTAGGTCATAGAGATTCTTGAGCTCACGAGCTCTCTGGGTCCTCAGAGTTATCATTTCAATGAGCTTGCCGTTGTATCCAGTCCATCTGACTGGTTTACTGTGAAATGTCAACAACTCTGTGAGCCGGGTACTTGCACGCTTCTCTCTAATAATACGTCGATGCTTTTCCAAGTTTCTCAGCATCTCTGTTATTTTTTCCAGCATCGAGAGATTTTCTGCAATCACTGCTCCTCGGAAAAAACAACTTCGGATCCGCTTCTGATGATGCTGTCGCCATAATTCAATCAGCGCGTAAATTTTGTCGAAGTCTGAGCGACTTTGCGGGTATGTTTGCCGGATTATCGAGTGCCTAATGCGTTCCTGGCGAAGTTCTTCTTGCCCTTTTGCGTGATTCGAACATTCTTCGTTCAAACGACGGTATTCAGCAGCGCAAAGCCGGATTTTCTTCAGAGTTCTCCAGGATCGATAACTGCGCTGGATCGTTAGCGCTTTTTTGTTCAAGCGAGCTTCTTTTTCTTCAGCGGTTTCGTAGGAACCGGAGGTCAAATATTTGTCTCCTTCAATTGATATATAACAGTCTTTTCTGTGGGAATAATTATGATTAATTTAACTCGAGTAATTTATTAATTTTTTTTTTTGAGAAGAATTTTATAAGATTTGTAAGCGGTTGAAAATTGATTTAAGATAAAGTTTTAAAAGATAATTACACTCTAGTCGAGTGTTAAATTGTTGTAATGATTTTTATCTGAAAATTTATCTCACGGACAAATATATTTTTTAAACTACTTGGAAAAAAAGTTATAAAATCTAGAGCTGTTGAAAACATTTTAAAGATAAAAGTTTCTGCTGACAGATAAGAAAAGCTTACTCTAACTCTACCACTGTTTTTGCTGGGAATTTTTGTAAGGCTCTTGGTTATTTTTTACTTAATAAATGTCAACATATTGACCTAGAATAATTACAATAAATATTTTTTAAAATATGATAAATTGAATACTACACAGTAAAAAAATTTTCGTAAAATTTAACATAAAATTTTGTGTAGATGATTTTTTTACACAAAATTTATGTTAATTCTTTACATACTGTATGTATTGATAAAATCAACATAATTCTGTGTTAAAAGTAACACAAAAATATGTTAAAACTTTCATCGGCTGATTCTCGGATTTCTACACACTTAAATGTTATCCATAACACAAATAAAGTGTTGATTTTAACATTTTCTTTGTGTTACTCAGATCAGCTGTCAAATTACTGAGTTTTATTAATAATTTAAATATATATTTAAATAGATTTTAATTTCTGAATAAAAAAAAAATTGTTTCCCATAAATACAAAGTTAAAGAACTCAATAAAGTATTCAAAATTTTTAAATAGTGATTAATTAATTTTAACCAATAGTTGCTTTTTTACTACAAGTCAGTGGCAATAGATGATTATAGGATTAATGATGTATTGATTTCTAATTATTAATTATTAATGAACTCGTTAATTATATATTAATGGAAAATAATTTTTTTTTCACGCTGCATTTAAGTATTTCACGTAATGACACAAATCAAAATCCACCAAATTAAAATGACGTTGAGGCTATCACATTCACATGTCTAAATATCTTGTGTAGCATACGTGACTATGCTCGTACTCCCGAGATCCCGCGCAAAATAAAGCGGAGCGGCGTCATAATTTAACATATCTTTGTGTAAATTCAACATATTATTTGTATTACTATAGAAAACATCAACACAGCCTTTATATTGAATTGACATTTAAAAAGTGTTATTTATACTACTAACCGACTGGGAGTATTCTTTAACATAAATTTTGTGTTGGTTGACCAATAACATTAAAAAAGTGTAGTTTTACTTTGAATTAACACTTGAGTGTGTTAAAAAATGGATGGATTGATCAATACAAACAGTTTGTGTAGAATTAACATAAATTTTATGTAAAAAAATCATCTACACAAAATTTTATGTTAAGTTTTACGAAAATTTTTTTACTGTGTAGTGAGAAAAAAAATTTTTAACTTCCCGCTAAAAAAATTGAAAATTTTCAAAAATCGGGAAGTTATTGGTTTTACCCCGTTTTTCGAAAATCGAGTTTTCATCAGATCTCGACGTTTTGAGGTCCTAGGAAGCTTTCCTGACTATTCCCGCGAGGGTGTCACTATGTCTGTATGTATGTGTGTGTGTGTGTGTGTGTGTGTGTGTGTAAGTATGTAAACCTCTTATAACTTTCGAACGGTTGAACCGATTTCATCGCGGTTGGTGCCATTCAAAAGGGCTTCGCCAAATTTAGATTTCCTGTTAATTTGAAATGATTCGGACCGATATATTTTGAGAAATTTGGAGAAATCTAAAAAAAAGTAGGAAAAAAAATTTTTTCTGAAGTGGTTTTTTTGGGATAACTTTTAAACGGCTCAACCGATCGATTCCAAAAACTAATCAGCTCTCAACCTTAAAAACCACGTCGATCACCGCCAATCCGGTCAAAATCGGTTGATTCGTTCGAGAGATATCGTGAACGAAAAAAAACCGAAAAAGTGTTTTGTCAGAGTTACTCCAAAATTTATAGTTTGACCAATTGAAACTTAGAAATTATTTATAAGGCTTAAAAAACTACGTAGAATGCCGCCAACCGCGTAAAAATCGGTTCATTCATTCAAAAGTTATTGCGGTATGAACATTCAAAAAATAGTGTTCTATGAAACTTCTATCAGACTTTTGAGCTCAAAGAGCTCAAAAGCATAGAAAAGGTATCTTTTTGAGCTCGGAGAGCTTAAAACAACACACAGATTGTACTTTTGAGCTCGAAGAGCTCAAAAAAACGGCCAGGTATTAACGGAATCAGCGGGAAGTTGCAGGGATGGCCTTTAGGGTCAACCGTTTTCCTAATTTTTTTTTTTTAAATTGACATTTTTGTGATGAAAAACTAATTTATTAAAAATTTTTTATTTCTTAAGTAGGTACTGTGCAAAATTACTTTCTTCAATTTTTGAATATGCGTACTTCGAAGTGTCCTTTTTATACGAATAAATTTTTTTTAATAGTCCTTGCGGTGGTAATTTTCGAAATATTAGCAATTAAAAATCGTACATCTAACATGTATTCCCTATCCTGACCGTAGTTAGAGTGAACATTTTATTGAATAACAACCATACTTTTCTTAGAATTTTTTTAAAAAACTGAGAATATTTAATTGAAGTTATAACAAGTATTTTTCATCAAAAATAACGTAAACGAGCGGTATTCATTTTTTTATAAAAAATGTTTGAAGTTGGCGACTATTGATATTTTACGTGAGTGGAAGTAAGTGAGCGATAGTCTGTAAAGAGAGACAGCACTAGTGCGTGAGAAAGAAACCAATAGCCGTAACCTATTGGTGTCTTTATTTGCCGCAGTACCTCCTTAACTGAAGAAGTGAAAAATTTTTGGTAAATATTTATGAATTGGGTAAGATAAAAGACCCAGTTATTGACACTGGCCTAGTTAATTGACACTTGCAATTTTATTCTAACTAAAAAAATAAAATGTTTTCAAAAAATCAATTATCTTAAAATTTATAATTCAAAAATTATATTTATTAATTTATTACAGTCGATTTGTTTTGATTAATTAAAATAAAATTGAAAGTGTCAATAATTAGGCCAGTGTCAATAACTGGGCCTTTTACCTTAATTTTTATTTTTATTTTTTGAACGAAATTTCGATTTGATTTTATTTATATTTTTTTTTTTTTGAAAATACATAAAAAAAATAAACAATTAAAAAAAAATTGATTATCACAATTTTAACAAATTTTCAAAAAAATTTATAAATTTTTTAGAAAATTATGATATTTAATTTTTTTTTTAATTGTTCGTTTTTTTATGTACTTTTCAAAAAAAAAAAATATATCAAAAAAAGATAAAATAGAAATTTTATCCAAAAATATGAGAGCCAAAATTTTTTCCAACTTTGAAATGTAAAAAAGCTATCGAAATCTTTATATAATAATAAAGTTAGCGGACATTTTTGATTTTTTTATTTCACTTAATTAATTGATTTATAACTAAAAAATATTTTTAAAAAATTGCACTTATAGTTTTTGAAGTTTTACAAATGAAAAAAAATTTTTTTTATTTTTTTATAATAATTCTTTAATAATAAAAATCATAAAAATTTTTAGATGTCGGCTAACTTTATTTCAATAATCTTCATTTTTTTTTCATGACATTTGTTATCATAAATTCGCCGTAAAAAAAAGCAGAATAAAAAAAAAAAGTTAACAATTTTTAATTTTTACCTAAATATGGCCAAAAATAAGTTTGATCTCACTTGTAAATAATTACCTTATTTTTAACAATAAAATTATTGAGATAAATTTTTATTTCTTCAGCAAAAAAAAATTGTTTTAAATTTTCAACAAATTTTTTTCTTATTTCAAAATTATTAATTTTTTTTTTCAAAATAAATTTTTTCTCTCTATATTTAAACTAATTCAACAAATATAAATCAACAAAGTTATTATGAAAGTTACTAAGTTCAAAATTGTATCCCTAATTTCTGTAAACTCAAATTATAATTACAATTTCACTAATTTAATTTCCTATAAATTAAGTTATAATTAAAGGCTGAAATTGAATGAATAATTTAAATAAAATGACGTGTATAAATATGTTTATAAAGGCGTCGAGAAATTCAGAATTATTATTAAACTGGTAGCACCAAGTTAACTTATCGAACAATGAGCAATAAATTAAACCTCCACATCTGCGTAGCTCTGTTAATACAAGTTTGAAATGCATCATCTTTGGTATTAATACACTGCACCTCTCTGCTGCAGAAATTCTCAACATTGTTCACGTTTAATGGTCCTGTTTGCGATGCTGCATTGTGATATATCACACCTGTGGCTCGGTGCTTCCAGCCACCGAGATAGGGTTTATTTATTCTTTGATCACCTACTCGCGTTAATGAATCCATTGTCTTGAGTTATTATCACGCAAATATTAACATTAACCACCAAAAATCTTCCCAAAAATAAAAAATTAATTTAGAGATTTAATATTAAATTTAAACAAGGTTAGCTATTTTAGTTTATTAGTTTACATTTATTTATAGTTTCAAAAAGAAATTGACAGCAGTCTTCTTCTTTTTTTTCTTTGATACAATTTCTCTCATCTATTTTAAATTTGTTTTTTTTTTTTTTTTTTTTAGTTAAATTAATCAACAGCTTGAACAATTTGAAAAAAAAAAATTGTACAACAAATAACATTTACACTTTAAATATTTATAGAGAATTAATGATGTATTTTTTTATTATTATTATTAATATTATTTTATAATTATTATCATTAGCTGTTATTTTTATTTAATATTTAATTTTAATTTTATTTTTATTAATTTGTTTGTTTTCTTAATTAACAATTAAAAATCGCAATACGCGCTTAATAAATTTTGATTTAATAATAAGCGCGTAATTTGCAATTAATTACATTAATAGCCTTTTGCAAAGACAATATTGCTGTAGCTTTTTTTACTGGCAAAACATTTAAAAACGATAAACATTTACATAAATTTATTAAAAAGCTAATTAAAACAGTTTTTTTTTTTTAAACATCCAATTTTTTTTTAATGCATGAAAAATAAATACTAAATTTAATAGTCGGAAATAAACTAGTGAAATGAAGAGATGAGATTTTATTTTTTTTTTTGTTATTTTTTTTTTAGCTCACACGAGCTTGATGATTGGAAAATGTTGATGACAAGAAAAATCGAAGATCGGAGGTTCTTTGGAGTCTTTTTTATGACCATCTGCTAGCAGTTTTACAACGATGAAATTTGTCTTGGTTACTTTTAATAAATCATTTATCTGAAACAACAATAATAATTATTATTAATGATAATAACAGTGATATTTTGTGCTTATGAATAGTCAAAGGTTTTAAATGATATTAATGGTAAATAAAAAAACAAAATGTATAACTACCTCATTAGCAGTGCTTGAATTTCTGTCCTGGCATAACGACAAAGCATAGTCGAGCATGTTTTTTGCGCGATGAAAATGTCTACATGCTGTTGTATAATGCAATTCGCTGGTAATTATTTCCTGAAAAAATAACAAGAATTATTGTTGTTATTATTATAAATTATGTAAGTAAATTTTTACAAGTGGGGTCAACAATTTTAATTTTCATTTTTTTTAACGAAATTTTTATGTATCTCGTGAACTATTGACATTTTTAAAGATATAAGCTCATCTCGATGTTACACTCATCGAGAGCTTTCATTTGAGTACCCACATGAATTTTGATATATTTTTCATATATACATATATAAAATATATAAATATATGAAAAATAGATGTGGGTACTCAAATGAAAGCTCTTGATGAGCGTAACATCGGGATGAGCTTATATCTTTAAAAACGTCAATAGTTAAGAAAGTACAGTGCAATTTAACATAATTAAAAAACGACCTTGTATCTTCTGAAATATTGACATTTTTAAAAATATAAGCTCATCTCGATGTTACACTCATCGAGACCTTTCATTTGAGTACCCACATCAATTTTTCATATATTTATATATATTATATATATGTATATATGAAAAATATATCAAAATACATGTGGGTACTCAAATGAAAGCTCTTGATGAGTGTAACATCGGGATGAGCTTATATCTTTAAAAAAATCAATAGTTAAGAAAGTACAGTGCAATTTTCAGTCATTATTTTATAAAAAAAAATTTTATTAAGTCACGGCAGCCACGGAGTGACTGCAAGGTTGCTAATTACCATTATTTCTATTTAATTAAAATATTCAAGTGTTTAATAACTTTATCGATTACTAGATGTTTCACCGGATGTTGGTCGAAACTATTGTATACAACAAATAAATTTATTTTTCTACATTAAAAACTTTTAAACTTTAATATAAAAAAAACTCATGATTTTAATTATCTAAAAAACAAAAAAAAAAATAAAACTTACATTATTTTTATGTGGATGCGTATTAGTGAGTTCTAAAAACTTTTCATAGTTAGCAGCAGGCGGTAGCAATAACGACGAAAAAGGCGATAACAATCTATGTTTATATCTAACACGTTCCGAGTCAAACTCTTTTTCCGGCGAAGGAATCTTCCCATCCATCCTCAACCCAACAAGAGCTTTGAAGTAACCACCACAAATATTCTGGAGCACCTGATACATCAGCATCTCCAAACTATACGGCCGAGGAGTGACTTTCTTTTTTTTATTTTTCGCACTCTTCTTAGCACTCCGTCCTTTGTGCATCTCGGTGTGAATATCCTGCTCCATTAAAAAAGAGTCAGCTCTAGTGAGAGCAGACACCAGCCAGCCGTACAAAAAGTGATTCAGGTACCAGAAGATGTAGTGATACTCGTGGACTGAGTATAGCTCTAATTCAAACCCGCTGAGCAGGTACATGACCATCACACGAACTGTGTGATACAGTAACCAGGTCCCAAAGCAAGCCAAGTGCGATCTTGACGTATCATTTTTTAATGACAGCGTATTAAGATGCCGATCCACCCGCTCCGCCTCATCATGCAGTGTCGCAAAATCTTCCAACATGTGCGCTAACTTGTCTCTCTGTCTCGCTCTGTTGTGACCACTCAATTGCAACAGGCTATTGAACAGCGTCGTGCAGTGGTAAAAAAATGTCTCCACGCACTCTCTAGCCTGGTGATTTTGTAACAACGTGCTCTTGGGCAGCAACGCGGGCGGAGCTGTAAAATTCTTAGCCGCGTCTTTGAGAATGTCTGTAAAATTGTGCATTCCAAAGACTCGGTTGCCTCCAGGGAGATAAACTATTTGCAGCATCGACCTGGATAAAATACAGGGGTTCTGTCTTGAGAACTCCAGGAAGAAATCAAGCGTGCTGTGGAACCCCGAGCAGCTGGTGACCTTCGTCACTGTTTTCAATCTGTTGATCAGCTCCTCCATGTACTCCAGCGCCTCGGTCCTCGGTTTTATTTTAGTATACCTGCAAAAGTAATAAAATATTTAGGTATATTTAGGAGATTGATGATAATCTCAACTTCAATTAAAATGCTGATTACGTATTAAAGAAAATTGCAAAAAAAATTTGTGTTGTTAAAAGATTGCAGTGTTCAGTAAGTGTGTTTACAAAAACAATAGTTTATAAAACACGAAGAGAAAAGAATAGATCTTATTCCTATGTAGAATGGTAACCATTACTATGCTACGTAGTAACGAAAATTTTTCTGAGAGTTCTGTGTAAATTTGCTGATAAAAGTCTTAGAAATTGTGATAAAAATATAAACAACCACCCATTCGTTGCGGAATTAAATTCTGAACATAATGATGTTGTTTTTTTATTTTTTTGATAAAAATTTCAATTTGTTATTAACAAAAAACATAAAAAGTTTGGAAAATCCAAAAGTGCACGCCTCATAATCTCATTTTTTACAATAAAATTGATTAAAATAAAATATAAAAAGCAAAATAATAAAAAACAGAAAACTTCTATGGTTAAGTGGCGCCATAACTCTAAGGTGAGGAAAAAAAAATACTATAATAAAATGTATAGATAGATTATACAAAAAAATCCACAGTCATATATTAGTTTTTTATAAATAATAATTTAACGGCAGTGAATTGAACGCTCATATTAATTAAGAAAATCCGTCGTGTGTTACTTTAGATAATAAAAAAAAAAATTATTCCGGTACGATGATTTTTTCGACCAATTTCTCTGCCACATACACCCATTCATACACGGACGTCCAGAAAAGATTATGTTTAATGTTATTATTTACTATGTTAAACAAAAAAATTGTTATTGAAATATATTTTATATGCCTGACAAATTATTTGACTTGATATAAGTGTACTCATATTAACCTGTAAGTGCGATATAAATAACAAAAAATCAATTTCAGTTTCAAGAAAACTGCTTTTTTCGAAATGTCGAGAGTAGAGCACAACCTCAACGCTTCGCTTATGAGGCGTGCAATAAAATAAAAAATCTCAGTTTTTCGTAAATAACTCAATAACTATAGGTGATATTGAAAATCGGAAAAAAGATTCTTAAAGAGGAGGAAATTTCTGGAAAAAAATCTCGACTCCCGGAACTCTAGCTTGAAAAACAATAATTTTTATTTAATGTTGAAAATAGGGTTCCGCGCGACTTTTGTCACACGAGCGCGCCGATGCTAAAATACGACGGCAATTCCGCGGAACCCTATTTTCAACATTAAATAAAAATTATTGTTTTTCAAGCTAGAGTTCCGGGAGTCGAGACTTTTTTTCATAAATTTCCTCCTTTTTAAGGATCTTTTTTCCGATTTTCGATATCATCTATAGTTATTGAGTTATTTACGAAAAACTGAGATTTATTATTTTGGTTATGTTTTTTGTTAATAACAAATTGAAATTTTCATCAAAAAAAATAAAAAAAAACAACACCATTATATTCAGAATTTAATTCTGCATTGAATGAGTGATTGTTTATATTTTTATCACAATTTCTAAGATTTTTATTAGCAAATTTACACGGGGTTTTCACAAAAATTTCCGTTACTATGTAACATGGTAATGGTTACTATTCTACATAGGAATAAGTTCTATTCTTTTCTCTCCGTGTACGTCAAATTTTTTTTCTGTCGATCTTTATGTTTCAAGCGATTCTAAAAAGAATGGCACAAAAAAGTATTTTTTATACGCCCTTTTGGCATAGAACCCTATCTAACTGCTGTAATACGCCCTTTTGGCATTAGGCACGCGATATGATGTGTTTTGTAAATATGTATATGTAAATATGAATAGCTAAAAGCTTATGTACTTAAGTATAATTAAATAAATTATTATTATTATTATTCAAAGATAGTTAATATTATAAGCCAGCTATACCCAATCCAAATTGTTGGAGAATGACTAATTTTTCATTATTAATTGTTCACCATAATATTTTATCGGTATGAAGTCTCAATACCATCAGAGAAAATTTTAGGTGACAATAACAATTATAATTTGTTTAGACAATTATTATTAGAGAAAGATGTAATTAATGTCCTGGTCTGGACTGTCCAAATTATTTTTTCTGCCCTCCGGCCGGAAAGTGGCAACTTTCTGGCCGCTGCGCTAAACAAAGTTGCCACATTCTGGCTACGTCGAGCAGAAAATTTGTATACACACCTTGGCCAGTAAATAAGAAAGCCTCAGGCTTGTAGGTCCACCTCAGTATACCCCTCCCGTGCGGTGTGTTTTCATGCAGGGACAGGTATACGGTCAGTAGCAAAAAAGTAGTAATTAGGTGTAACTTAGGTGTAAATTAGGAGTAAATTTGCTACTTGCTACTTGTTACTTGCTACTTAATATTAAAAATACATTAGAAATAAACTTTTTTTTTTTTTTTTTTTTAATGATAATCGGCTTCGCCTCGGCCAACAATTACATGTGATCTGACACTTTTTTTATTTTACTGGCCTAGGTATGTAATATACTATTTCAGTCACTGAAAAAAGTTACACTGAGTAAAAAATTACATCTTTCTCTAATAATAATTGTCTAAACAAATTTTAATTGTTATCGTCACCTAAAATGTTCTCTGATGGTATTGAGACTTCATACCGATAAAATATTATGGTGAACAATTAATAATGAAAAATTAGTCATTCTCCAACAATTTGGATCGGGTAGCTGGCTTATAATATTAACTATCTTTGATTTATTAAATTAAAAAAAAAAATTAAAAAAAAAACACCGATCTTCATATATGAAATATACAACATTATTATTATTATTATTATTATTATTATTATTATTATTATTATTATTATTATTATACCTCGGAAACGTTGGAGGCAGCAGCCGCTGGTTCACCATCGGATCAAACCCCATGATAGTCGGATGATTCGAAACTTCATCAGCTTTGCAGCCTCTGCTGACTGTCTTGATCATCACCTGGATCATGTCCGTGCAGTTAGACAGCAGCCGCTGAATGTCGGTCAAATTTAGCGTGACGTTGTCCTTCTTGCCCATCATGGACAGAGCTAAGTAGAACATTTTGGTGAATCTTATCCTGGCGTACAGCGCCAGGCCTTCATTGTACTCTTTCTCAGTTTCTTCATTAACCGGCTTGATCCTACTCTTTCGATGCAGCTCCTCTTCAACTTCTTTTAACATTGATATTGTCTTGCTCTCAGTCACTTCCAAGTGCAGCTTGTAGCCATAGGTGATGCTCTGGAAGTCCTCTTCTTCAAATACCATCGCGCGGTTTATAGAGTTTTTTATTATCTCGATTATTTGGTAGACTGCGTAGCAGAAGGTTTTCAAAGGCTTGTCGAGGATCTGGGCTGGCTGGTGGAGGTACAGGTTTGTAAATACGGTTTGTGCGAGGTTGTGACCTTCTAACCAAGAAACTATACACGCGTATGTGGAATCTATGATGCCTATTACTTCTGAGGCTGTTAGGTTGTCTAATTTTATTGCACCTGACTCGACAGCTTGCTCAAATGTGTACAGCTGGTTGTTTCCGCGGTTACACAGCATTCCTGCGTCCATTTTTGGATCCATTATTTCAATTGCTGACATTGCTTCGAATAATCCGAATAAATCGTCGTGCAAAAGCTCGCCTAGTTCTAAACCTGTTTTTATAATTTTTTTATTAGTAAATACACGGGAAAAATAAGATGACACTGGATATCATCCCAGATTATACTAAGTGAAAAAAAATTTCAGATAGTAACTAGTACAATCCAGATTAAAATGAGTATAATCCAAATATCACTCAGTATAATCTAGATTATACTAGCTACTATCTGAAATTTTTTTTCGCCACAGATATCACTGAGTATAATCCGGGATAATATCCAATGATGATCAGAGGATCACGGTAATTTGAAAATATAGTTAAATTAATTTAAACAATCAATTATTTTCCAGAGCTGGATAAAGTCTTAAGAATAAAAACAAAACGTTGCAATTCAATCATTGTTTAAATTGATTTAACCATATTTTCTTATTACCCGTGATCCTGATCATATTGTTATTTATTAAACTAGAAGTGAGCTGTATCAAAAATTGTTACTTACTTTTTATGGCATCGAAAAATTCAGAGGTGATGTCCACCCAATTATATGTCACTGGCTCCATTCTGTAATAAATAATAAATAAATAATAATTGTCAATTTTTAATTTTGCAATTGCATTATGTAAAAATATTATTAGACGTTATAGGTACGTTTTATAATAGCATGACATTAAAGTTAGCAACTTTATTATTTTTTAATTTTATTTTACAAAAAAATATTTTCCGAAAAATTATTTATAAAAAATTGCATACTTAATTTTTTTTAATTTCTAGGTGTCAATTTTTTTTAATAATTTATTTCTCACCAAAATTATTAAATTCCTGCTGAATTAATTTTCATTATAATAGTTTATAATTTTAACTGATTAATATAATTATTAATTAATTTATTACTTACAGATGTTCTTTATCGTCGGGTAAATCAACAGAAATTTGTTCATCAACTGCAGTTGCCATTGTTACGACTAGATATTAGATAAACTTTTAATGAAAATATTAAAATTTATAACCGAAAAAAAGAACTATATTTATTTTATTTATTCACTGCAACAAACTATCATCCTGTAACTTTTATTATAAATATGTCTATGCTGAATTTTAGTTCTGTCTCACTCTCAGTCTTCAATTAAATGAAAACTCGGTCGAGTTTTTTGGTAAAAAAATAATGCAGAGGAAACAGAGATGAAGGATGAAAGGTGATATTTTTTATTTTCCCAATCAGCCATTTTGGCGCTAGTGGCGGTGGTATTTATAAATTCCTTTTTTACCAACCTCCACGTGCAGCGTGTTTTGATATATAATAATGTCTTTGTAACCTATTTATGTAAATAAAACATAAAAAAATTATATTTTTTACGGTAAGATCCAAAGAAAATTAATTCAGCAGATATTTAATAATTTTTTTAACAAATTAATTATTGCAAAAAAAATTTATCAAAAAAATTGACATGTAGAAATTTTAATAAATTAAAAATGCAGTTTTTTTTAAATAATTTTTTGTAACTAATTTTTTTGTTAAGAAAATTGAAGAATTTTTAAGTGACAGCTGAATTTTATCTCACTAAGATCCAAAGAATAATTATTTATTTTATTGAAAATAATTAGAATAATAAACTATAAAATATTTTAATAAAATTAATTTTTTTAGTCAGTAGCTGAAAAATAATTATTACCCAAAAAAAAAAAAAAAAAAAACTAGTGAAACAATAATGAGGAACTTGACAGTTAGCAGTCATGTCATTGCTGACTTACAGGATCAGTTTATTCCTTCAGGACTACCCGACAGTGTTAGTTGCTGCTTGGACCCAATAAATGACAATTTATTTGTAGTGGATGCAAATAATATTTATTTAATCTGTAAAAATGAAATGGGATTTGAAGTACTCAAAAAAACAGGTATTTTTTATTAACATTAATTTAGCAGATATTTAATTATTTTTAGAATTTTTTTAACAACAAAATTATTGCAAATAAAATTAAAAAAAAAATTGACTTGTAGAAATTAAAAAAAATGAAAAATAGATAGATAGATAGATATATTTATTTATTTATGCCAAAGCCTTAACTGGCCAGATGGCAAAAGAAAAGTTTACATTATATTAAAATATTTTACATATTTGATGGTTAATTTAACGATATTTTATAACTTAATAAATACTTAACTTAATGTATATTTTAACAGAGTAAAAGAAGAATATAATTTATCAATACAGATTGAAGAATAACTTAAGATTTAAGTAACATTTTTTCTGCCCTCCAGGCGGAAAGTGGCAACTTTCGGCCCGCTGCGCTAAACGAAATTGCCGCTTTCCGCCTCTGTCGGACAGAAAAATAGTATACAAACCTATGGCAGGAAAATAATAAATATCTCAGATCACATATATGTCGACCTCGGCTTCGCCTCGGGCAACATATATGTGTTCTGAGACATTTCTCATTTTCTTGCCACAGGTGTGTAATATACTATTGTTTGATTGCATAGTTTTTGATGATTTAACTGAATTTAACAGACAATTTTTAAAAATCAAGTTCAAAGAGGTAATGAAAGGTTTTATTCTTAAAAATATCAATACTAGGCGCTTTGACTAGATCCTCTGACAACTCTTCCCAAAGACGAAGAAAAATGCAATTTTTAAAAAATAATTTTTCTGTACAAATTTGTTTGTTAAAAAAAAATTAAAAATGGTCAAGTGTCTGCTAACTTTTAAGTCATTAAGAATTTTGGTGATAAATAAATTATTGCAAAGAAAATTAAAAAAAAAATTGACATGTAGAAATTTTAAAAAGTTAAAAATTTCATTTTTCATAAATAATTTTTCAGAACAAATTTTTTTGTTAAATAAAATAATTAAATGATCAAGTGACTGCTAATTTGAATGTCATGTATTTTTTTTTCTTGATGAAAAATTTAAAATTCAATTAAAATTTCCTTGCCGTATTTTATTCTAAAATATTGCTACTAAAGAACATAAATATGCCAAGCAAGTAAGAATTATAAACATCGTTTTCAAGCAATCAATGCTTATAATGATAAACCCTACTCCGCCGTCCATATTACGGCATCAAATAAATTATATTAATGAAAATTAATTGAGCATGTATTTAATAATTTTTAAAATTTTATAACAAATAAATTATGACAAAAAAAATTAACAGAAATTTTAAAAAATAAAAAATGCAATTTTTTTTAAATAATTTTTTGGAACAAACTTTTTTGATATATAAATTTAAAAAATTGTTAAGTGACTGCTAACTAATGTCATATTATAATGAAAATTAATTTATCATATATTTAATATTTTTAAAAATTTTATAGCAAATAAATAATGACAAAAAAAATTAGAAAAAAATATTGACATGTAGAAATTTTAAAAAATAAAAAATAAAAATTTTTTGGAACAAATTTTTTTGATATATAAATTTAAAAAATTGTTAAGTGACTGCTAACTTTAATGTCATATTATAATGAAAATTAATTTAGCATATATTTAATATTTTTAAAAATTTTATAGCAAATAAATTATGACAAAAAAAATGAAGATGTAAAAATTTAAAAAAACAAAAAATGCAATTTTTTAAAAATATTTTTTTTTATAAAAAAAAATAAAAAATTATTAAGTGACTGCTGTCATATTATGATATTTTGATTAAAATTTTAATATTTAAAAAACAGGTATTAATGACAACACTGAAGCTAAGCCAGTTGGAATCCAATACTGGAGTGACAACGAGACTCTTTACTGCGCTTACGACAACGGCGACCTGATAAAAGTATCTCCCAATGAACCATTTGACCACCAAGTCGCTGCTCATATCGACGGCGGTATAGAGTGCATTCAACTCAGTCCAGACCAAGAAATTCTCGTTTTAGTGACCAAGAACCACCAGGTCTACACCATGATCTCCAGTTTGCAGGTGATGTCAGAAGCGGATTTGACTGCTGAGGAGTTTGGAGACAAACAGTTTGTAACTGTCGGGTGGGGAAAGAAAGAAACTCAATTTCATGGGTCTGAAGGTAAGGCTGCGGCTGTAGCCAAAGCTCTTATCATCGGCAAGACTGATAAAGATACCAAAAAATCATCAATAACTTGGCGAGGAGACGGAACTTTATTCGCGGTGAGTTTTTTTCACGAGGAAGTCGACGTGAGATTATTCAAAATTTTCAACCGGGAGGGAGTGCTTCAGTACACGAGCGAGCTGACTCACAGGCTGGAGGAATTTATCGCCTGGAAGCCGTCAGGAAATTACATCGCAGCGACGCAGAGGCTGGAGGATAAATACGTGGTGGGTTTGCTTGAAAAAAACGGACTCAAGCATCGAGAGTTCACTCTGCCGTTCAGCCCCACGGAAGTTGATGTTAAAAGTTTACTCTGGAGTCCAGACTCGGAGATTCTCGTGGTAGAATGCAAGAGCCTGCTTGCTGATAGTTCTTGCAGCCAGTACTTACAATTGTGGACGGTTAATAATTACCACTGGTACTTGAAGCAGAGCATTGGCTTCAGTGAAGACGACCCGCTGATTTATTACACCTGGAGCTCGGCACCACGTGCTCGCAAACGCTTAATAACGATGACGAAGCTTAAGTGTATGATTTACTCGTTCAGATGGACGATTAATCACAGCCGCGGGATGAGCGACACCGATAAAAGTGTCGTTGGTGTTATTGACGGTGACAAACTATTGGTAACTGGGTTCAGAGTGGGCATCGTGCCACCACCCATGTCCCACAAGTCTGTGGAAGTTGATTGCGCTATTAATGAATGTATCTTTGCTTACTCTTGTCATAATGACAGTGACACTGACTCTTGGATTGATTCCAATTCATTTTTCTTGCTGTTACAAAATAATAAACTGGCGCTATGTTTATTTATTCGGGTGAGAATTTAACACATCATTAATTTATATCATGTTTTTTTTTTTATTTTTTATTAATTTGATTGTTATTATTGGTGGTTTATTTATTAACCCTGAGTAGTACTTCGGGATTTTTATAATAAAGAAAAAAATTAATGGTAATTTTAGGAGATATGAAATGATTTTTAAATTTTAAATGCAAATTTTATTTAACAATATTTTTAAAAACATTTAATGCTAAAAATTATAAATTTTCTAAAAAAAAAAAAAAGTAATAAATATTTGAAATAATTTATTTTATTAATGACACTGAAAGTAACAGACATTTACTATTTTTTGGATTTTTGTATCATGTATATTGTTAAGAGAATAAGCAAAATTTAGTGGGTGTATTTATATGATAAAATGGGTTTTTATGGTTAAATTTGGTATCGTTGGAAGTCTTGACCTAGACTTGTGCTTTTTCATGGTTTCATATCATTCTCACCAATAGTCAATTTATGATGATAATTATTTAGGTTGCATTCGAAAATGCTCCATCTCTAGGTACATAATTAAGAAATGACCTTGTATCTTCTGAAATATTGTCATTTCTTAAGATAAAAGCTCACCCCGACACTACACTCATCGAGAGCTTTCATTTGAGTACCCACATCAATTTTTCATATATTTATATATATTATATATGTGTATATATGAAAAATATATCAAAATGCATGTGGGTACTCAAATGAAAGCTCTTGATGAGTGTAACATCGGGATGAGCTTATATCTTTAAAAATGTCAATAGCTAAGAAAGTACAGTACAATTTAACATAATTAAGAAACGACCTTGTATCTTGAGAAATATTGACATTTTTTAAGATATAAGCTCATCCCGATGTTACACTCAGCAAGAGCTTTCATTTGAGTACCCACATGCATTTTGATATATTTTTCATATATACATATATATATATAATATATATAAATATATGTCAAAATGCATGTGGGTACTCAAATGAAAGCTCTTGATGAGTGTAACATCGGGATGGACTTATATCTTTAAAAACGTCAATAATTAAGAAAATGCAGTGCAATTTAACATAATTAAGAAACGACCTTGTATTTTCTGAACTATTGACATTTTTAACAAAATAAGATCACCCTGACATTACACTCATCGAGAGCTTTCATTTAAGTACCCACATCAATTTTTCATATATTTATATATATTATATATATGTATCTATGAAAAATATATGTCAAAATGCATGTGGGTACTCAAATGAAAGCTCTTGATGAGTGTAACATCGGGATGAGCTTATATCTTTAAAAACTTCAATGGTTAAAAAAGTACAGTGCAATTTAACAAAAATTTATTAAAAAAGTTCCACCTGTAAAAATTAAAAAAAAAATTTTTTTTATCATTATTGATTTTTTATAAAAATTGTCAGCTGCCTGCTTCAGTGTAATTTCTATTAAATTTATTTACTCATCATAAATTTTACAGGACGAGTTTCCGCTCGAGTACCAATACATCAGATCATACAAAATTGAATGGGATGAGGAAGCTGCACCGCTAGAATTGAAAATAGAAGAATTAAATTACTCGCTACATCATTTTCTATGGCTGAAAGAAAATACAATGTTGTGTTCATTGTCACACGGAGATCATTGTTATTTATGCGTTCTTGATTTAATAAACGTTCATAAAGATCAAGATGATGGACGGATAATAATTAGGTAAGAAGTCAAAATTTTGATAGTTGTTTTAATATAAATATTACAAGTGATGCACACATGAGTGGGGCAGCTAATTGGCATAGCAATTTATTAAAACTGATGTTGATTTGGATCTGATTTACAACAGAGAGGCATTGATGATGCACGAACACATCCAGCACATCGTGGCATCGCCAGGTGACATGAATGACACAGCTTACCTGGTGGTAGGCAATCAAGTGCTAAAATACATCCACGGTGAAGGTGCTGTGCCGACAGAAATAATTATCCCGGAATCTTGTGATCAAGTGGAGGTCGTGGAGATCGAGAAACGTCATGTTATCGTCATGCTTGGTTGTACAAACCGTCTGTACGTTGACGGCACAGAAGTCGCTAACAACATCAACAGTATTTGTATTCACTCGGATTTTCTTTTACTTACGACTCTGCAACACGCGCTTGTTTGTGTCGCCATGAATGCTGATGGATTCAGTAAACTTTCCATGTCTAATTTGTCTCTCAAGTCATGGGGGACTGGACAAACTGAACATACTACTGGAGGTAAATTATTTTTATTATTTATTAATTTTTTTTTTAACACTATAGTTTGATTTATTTTTTTTTTATCAAAGCTTACATACAAATAAATGAATTAATTATTAAAATTCATATCAAATTCTTTAAATTTATCTTAAATGATCTCAAAAATATTAAATGTTTTGTTTTATTTTATTTATTCTAAATAATGTATTGAAATTTTTTTCCTGATTTTTTTTCGAAATTTACTAAATCAATTTTATATGAATATGGTTAAATAAATAAATATCTTCTCTTATAAAAAACTATTTAAAAATATCAATATAATATATATAATAAAGTTTGAAAATATTTTTGTACTCTCTAATTAAATTATCAATAATTTTTTTATAATTAAATGTTAACCGTGGTTAAATTTCTAATTTTTGCAATTTATAACTAGCAACCTTGCAGTCACTATGTAACTTCCGTGACTTGCGAACTATAAATAAATAAAATTTTGATTTATTAAATAATGAATTTTGTTAAATTGCACGGAACTTTTTTAACTATTGACGTTTTTAAAGATATAAGCTCATCCCGATGTTACATACATCAAGAGCTTTCATTTGAGTACCCACATGTATTTTGATATATTTTTCATATATTCATATATATAATATATATAAATATATGAAAAATTGATGTTGGTACTTAAATGAAAGGTCTTGATGAGTGTAACATCAGGATGAGCTTATATCTTTAAAAATGTCATTAGTTTACAAGATACAAGGTCGTTTCTTAATTATCTTAAATTGCACTGTACTTTCTTAACTATTGACGTTTTTAAAGATATAAGCTCATCTCGATGTTACACTCATCAAGAGCTTTCATTTGAGTACCCACATGTATTTTGATATATTTTTCATATATTCATATATATAAATATATAAGATATATGAAAAATTGATGTGGGTACTCAAATGAAAGGTCTTGATGAGTATAATGTCAGGGTGAGCTTATATCTTTAAAAATGTCAATAGTTCACAAGATACAAGGTCATTTCTTAATTATTGATATTTTTAAAGATATAAGCTCATCCCGATGTTACACTCATCAAGAGCTTTCATTTGAGTACCCACATGTATTTTGATATATTTTTCATATATTCATATATATAAATATATAAAATATATGAAAAATTAATATGGGTACTCAAATGAAAGGTCTTGATGAGTGTAACATCGAGATGAGCTTATATCTTTAAAAATGTCAATAGTTCACAAGATACAAGGTCGTTTCTTAATTATCTTAAATTACACTGTACTTTCTTAACTATTGACGTTTTTAAAGATATAAGCTCATCCCGATGTTACACTCATCAAGAGCTTTCATTTGAGTACCCACATGCATTTTGATATATTTTTCATATACATATATATATATATATATATATATAAAATATATAAATATATGAAAAATTGATGTGGGTACTCAAATGAAAGCTCTTGATGAGTGTAACATCAGAATGAGCTTATATCTTTAAAAATGTCAATAGTTCACAAGATATAAGGTCATTTCTTAATAACGTATCTACAGATAGAGCATTTTCGAATGCCGCATAAATACTTATCATAATAAATTGACTATTGGTGAGAATGATTTAAAACCTTGAAATTGCACAAATTCAAGTCAAGACCTTTGCAATGACACTAAATTTTACTAAAAAAATCCTGGAAACAAAATTATTCTTATTCTCTTAATAATAAAGATTAAATAAATAAATGTAAAAAATAAAATTTATCATTTATAATTTTTAGGTTTAAGTATGAGACGACTCGAGCGAACATCAAGCTTAATAATGGCAATTCCCGGAGACTCGCGTGCGATTCTCCAAATGAAACGCGGAAATCTAGAAACCATCCAACCGCGACCTTTAAACTTACACATAATAAAAAGCCACTTAAGCTGCCTCAATTACTTCACGGCATTCGACATAATGCGCAAACAGCGCATAAACCTGAACCTGATCTACGACCACAACCCTCGAATGTTCGTAGAAAACACTGAGAAATTCATCGACGAAATAAAGAACCCCTGCTGGCTGAACCTTTTTATCTCCGAGCTCCACGAGGAAGACGTCACAGAAACGCTCTACAGTTCTTGTTACACTGACCAAGAAAACGAGTCAAGAAAATCCGAGGACATTCCGGAGGAAGGAAAAGTCGAGAAAATTTGCCAGTTATTAAGATGCATTATGGAAAAAAAATCCGAGACTCGCAATCTTATCCAGCCAATTTTAACCTGTCTTGTAAAAAACAAGCACACTCCAGGATTAGAAGCAGCTTTGAGAAAAATTAAGGAGTTTAAGTCCAAAGAAGGAACTAATTCTTCTCGCCAGTCTGCAGAAGAAGCCTTAAAATATCTACTGTACCTAGTAGACGTTGATGTGCTCTACGACATTGCTCTAGGAATGTACGACCTCGAGCTAGCTAAATTCGTAGCTTCTAAATCTTTTAAAGATCCTAAAGAATATTTACCGTATTTAAATGGGCTTGCTAATCTCGAAGAAAATTATCGCAAGTTTAAAATTGATAAAGATCTAAAGCGATACGAGTCTGCATTAGATAATATTGCGAAGCGTTTGGATAAATTTGACGAGTGTATCAATTTAATTTGCAATTACGATCTCTTTGCAAAGGCAATTAAATTGTTTCCGAAGGACGGGAAGGAGTATAAGGAAATTGCGAGAATTTATGCAGAAAATCTGATGAGAAATAAACGGTACCGCGAAGCCGGGTTGATGTTCCAGCGGAGCGGAGAATTGGAGCGCGCTTTGCAGGTCCACAAGACAGCTGGTAGTTGGCAAGACGCCATTATAGTGGCCACTAAAATGAAGATGAATCCTGGGGAGCTAAATGTTCTCTACCAAGATCTTGTCACGCAGCTGCGCGAGGAGAAGAAGTTCCGCGAGGCAGCTGAGATATGTCTGACTTATCTAAACCATGTTGAAGAAGCTGTGTCACTTTTGAGCGAAGGCAAAGAGTGGAGAGACGCGCTGAGAATCGCTCACTCGTTTAAAAGGCTTGATTTGATTGAGACACATGTCCAGCCTGGCTCGCATGAGCATGCAATAGAGATTTATTTTAGAATTAACAAAAATAAGGAGGATTTTTTGAAGCACAAGCGACGATTGATGATTGTGAGGAAGGAAAAGGCGAAAAAACAGGCGCTTATGATTGAAGCTTTGGAAGAAGAGCGCGGAAATGTGGGGAGAGACTTCAGCGATTTTCTTAGCGAGACTAGCAGTGTGGCTGGATCTGCTGCGAGTGGCAGTTCCAGGAGCTCCAGGTGCTCGGGAAGAAGCTACAGGTCCGGGAAAAATAGACGCAAGCATGAAAGAAAGGTCCTGGATATCAAAGAAGGAAGCGCTTATGAAGATCTTGGATTGATTCGAGCGCTTCATGTTATTATTGCGAATACTTACTTGCAACGTGAGGAGGTTCATGCGGTTAATAGAGTACTGCTGCAGTTCTTCTTTGATGAGCTCGCGGAGAAGTTACAGAATGCGCTGAAGGATTTGCTGGGTCTTATTGAGAAGAGCAAGCATGAGATTTGGGTCAAGGTGGCTGATGATGATAATGATCCGAATAAATTGCAGAGTTGTTTGTTGGAAGCTAAGTTTACTTATCCACCAGAAGCAGGCTCCAGCCAGTGGTCGCTTGATTTATTTCCACATTCTAGAAATTTAACTTAGATATTTTTTAGGGGGTAGAAGTACTGTTTGTGGACAGTGGACCCTTTTTTGGACACTTTATTTTTTAATTATTGGATAAATATTTTTATAAGTGCAAGACTATGAATTCAATGAGTATAAATGGAGTAATTCATAAATTCTATTTGGATAAGGTAAAAGATCCAGTTACTGACACTGGCACTGGTCTAGTTGTTTGACACTCGCAATTTTATTCTAATTGAAAAAAATAAAATGTTCTTAAAAAAACAATTATTTCAAAATTTATAATTCATAAATTGTATTTATTAATTTATCAAGGTTGGCGTTTTTTTTTTAATTAAATGTTTTTTTAATGTTTTCTTTTTTTTTAATTAAAATGTTTTCAAAAAATCAATTATTTAAAAATTTATAATTCATAAATTGTATTAATTAATCGAATTGGGCTTTTTTTTAAATAAAAATGTTCTCAAAAAACCAATTAAGAAATTTTTAATGCAAAAATTGTATTTATTGATTTCTTGGAGTTGGCTTTTTTTTTTAATTAAATATTTTTTTTAATGTTTTCTTTTTTTTTAATTAAAATGTTCTCAAAAAACCAATTAAGAAATTTTTAATGCAAAAATTGTATTTATTAATTTATTGGAGTTGGCTTTTTTTTTTTTTAATTAAATATTTTTTTTTTTTTTAAATTAAAATTTTCTTAAAAAACCTAATTATTTAAAAATTCATAATTCACAAATTCTATTTATTAATTTATCGAAGTTGGCTTTTTTTTTCAATTAAAATAAAATTGCAAGTGTCAATAATTGAGTTTTTTACCTTAGTTAAATTTTTTACAAACTAATTAAAATATCAAGTGGCCAAAAATGGTCCTAAGATGTCCAAAATCGGTACTTCTACCCTACTTACTAAGCTGAATTTGAAAATGGTTTTTAATAAAACAATTATTATCGGTTTTGTTATTTTATTTACATGTCTTTTGTCTGACAATTAATTTACCCTCTAATTTTTATATCTTTTATTTTTATTTATTTAATAGATAATAGTTAATATATTACAATACATTGCCAGCCATATATTTAAATCATTCATATTAGTCAATTTATATATTTCATCCAAACTCGCGAACAGGTTTTTTTTTGCATGCCTTATGCGTGAGCGTATTTTTAAATTCTTATGCGAGAATTTAAAACAGTTTTTCAAAGAAATAATATTTACATACAAGAAATATGGTTTTATTAATTTTTATACTTATTGATCTACATGCTAGAGATTTCGAAAATCATTTTGAGATAAAAAATATTTAGGTAAATATAAGGAAGTAAAAATAAGTGTAGAGATATATAAGATGCATCAATAGAGTCTTAAAATACAAGAAAATTAATAGTGTCATCTAAAAAAAAATAAAGATTATTATTATAATTATTGATATACGTATTTTCAGAAATATAATAGTAATATATATGTATAATAATAATAATAAGCTTGTTTTAAAATTAAAATTTATTTTTTTTTTTTTAAAGTCGGGAATAAAAATACGCTTATCAAAGTTCATAATATATATTAATAAATGCACGAGAACTTCCGGTACGAAATAATTATTTTTTTAATCAGTCAAATAATTTGATTAAAAAAATAAAAATGGCATCATTAATTTAATATCCCTGATTAAAAAAAAAAAAAAGTATTAAGAAAAAGAAAAGAGGGCACTAATGCAGCTTTACTCCGTATTACTTACTTCGGTGACACACTGTACTTCACTAAAATAATTGAATAACTTAAAAAAAAAAAAATTTACTCAATTTTTTCACTACTCAATACTAACTTTACTCAGTACTGACTGTATTCAATGATATATCGATTCAATAGTATATTAGAAGGGTTGACGCGCTTTTAAAAATCTCTATTCATTTTTTTTTTTTGTTTAATATTTTATTCGGCAAAAAACAAAACTGTAATCAAAATTTCTCAGCTCTGTGCAATCTGTACTCCAATAAAATAATTTAATAAATTAAAAAAAAAAATTTTACTATTTATAGATATATAAATTATATATAATTGAGTAAAGTTGATATTGAATAAAGTTTGTAAAACAATAGAGTTTTATTTTTTAAGAATAAAATTATTGAGTAAAGTTTTTTTTTTAATTTATTTAAAGTAAACATATTTATTAAGTTAAAAAAAATTGAATGAGATTTTTAAAAGCGCGTCAACACTTCTAATATACTATTGAGTAGAGATATCATTGAATACAGATAGTACTGAGTAAAGTTAGTATCGAGTAGTGAAAGATTGAGTAAAGTTTTTTTTTTTTTTTATAAAGTTATTCAATTATTTTAATGGAGTACAGTCTATCGCAGAGTTGAGTAATCCGGAGTAAAGCTGCATTACTGCCCTTTTTTCTTTGTCTCAAAAATTTTTTTTTTTTACAGGGTTTCAGTTATCTCGTAAAGTTAAAATATTTTTATTTGTTTAATAAAAAAAAAAAATTGACAGACCGCGGTGTTCGCATCATTCTCAGATTAAGTTTTATTGCATCCAGTTAAAAAAAAATGAATTAAACTTTCAGCAACTTATAATGACGTGTCATTGACTCAAACTCACTCACACATTACTAAGTCTTACTAAAAAAAATTATAATTTATCTATTACAAAATTAATCAAAATATCATATTATTTACTTTAACTATTTATCATCCGAGAATTTTCAATTGATATAATAATAATAATTAATAATTGATTAATTTAATAATTATTAATTAATTAGTCAGCAATTTATTAATATGATTAAAGGAAGAACACCACTGTGAAGGTCGAAGAAAAAGGAATTTTTTTGAAAGGGAAAATAAAGGAATTTGAGGATCGGATTTTTTTTATTTTATTAAGGATACATTAAAGATTATTACCCTAAATTTTTATTAAAAAATATTTAATTATTCCAAAATTATTAACAATCTCGTAGAGATCTAGAAAAAAATTTCCTCCTTCATAATTAATAAAAACCCGGAAAAAACAAGATGACACTGGATATCATCCCAGATTATACTCAGTGATATCTGTAGTGATAGAAAATTTCAGATAGCAGTTACAAAAATCCAGATTGTATTGCGTGATATTTAGATTATACTCATTGTAATCTGGATTATACTAACTACTATCTGAAATTTTTTTACACTCAGTATAATCTGGGATGATATCCAGTGTCATCTTATTTTTTCCATGTAGGGAATTAAAAAAATTTTAATGTTAAAGATTTTTTTAATCGATTTAAACCAAAAAAAAAAAAACAGTTAAAATAATGAGCAAATTTTCAGTCGCCATTTTTTTGAAAATTAAAATTTTAAAAATTCTGTACGTGCAACGATAATTACATTTTTATTGATTGAAAAGCTATTTGAGTTTTTATTTTCAGATTATCTGTTTTTGAGTTATCGATGCGATTTTTTGTAGTGCTCTGCGAGATTGTTAATAACTTTGCGATAATTAAATATTTTTTAATAAAAATTCAGGATAATAATCTTGAATATACCCTTAATAAAATAAAAAAAATTTACTCCCCAAATTCCTTTATTTTCCCTTTCAAAAAAATTCTTTTTTTTTCGACCGTCACAGTGATGTTCCCCCTTAATAAAATTTGATACTTGAGCTTATATAAGCTCATAAAATCACATCTATAATTATAATAAATAAATAAATTGCTAAAAAATTCTCAGACGCTTGATCAAAAAGTACTAGATAATTATTAATCATAATAATAGCAATAAAAGTTGTGATTTAAAATTAACAAATGATAAATGATATCTAATTTTGTGAATTGACCAAATTGAGCATGCTGGGAGACTTGAGCTCAGGACGTAAGCTTATTCTCATGTTCTTAGAGTGATTGTACTTCTTCCTCACAGCCTGGTACTTGTTCTTGTCAGCGTTAACAATAATAGCTGCTACTTGGCGCACGACCGGCAGAATGTCATCCTTGGTGTAGGTGCTGTAGTGGACGAGAGTTGGAGTCCAAATAACCTTGCCCTCATCTTCAGACTCGTTCCCGATGACAAAGAAGGCCAAGTACATGGCTGCTGCGGCAATTAAGCTCGGTGGGTAATGGCACATTTCGTAAGAAATTAGACATTGCTCCAAAAAGTATTTAGCCATTGTGTGGTGAACCGACGTAGCATGTCCTACTTTGCTGTATCTCCGCAAGAAATGAAGCGGCAGCGGCCTTCCAAATGAGTAATCCAACGTCCGTACTATCAGCATCTCCATGTGGATTATTTCTGTTTTTGTGTAGGCATTGTCCGTTATGTACACAAAGTCACTTATGTCTGGTGCGTACATCTCTTCGTATTTGCACGCAATGTACATTGCAGCTACCCCAACAAGTTGTAACTTCTTTCTGGTTATCGTTCTGACTGACTGTAATTCACAAAGTAAATAAATTTTAGTTTTTTTATTGTTGCAAACTCTACATCGAGAAAAAAAAATTTTTTATTTAAAAAAAAATTATTTTTTTAATTAAAAAAAAATTATTTTTTTAATTAAAAAAATAAAAAATTTTCTCACAATAACATTTTTATTGGAAAAAAAATTTTCTAGATTTGGAAAAAAAAAAAAAAAAACAATTTTAAATAAACAACTTGAGATTTTTTATCCAAATTTTTTTTCTCCAAAATTTATAAAATTTTTTTTTAACAGAAAAGTTATTGTGGTAATTATTGACAAAGTGGAGTCAACCCCATTTTTGGCTATAACTACACGGAAAGAATTTGAATTATACTGCGTATAATCTTGGATTATACCCAGTGATATCTCCACTATTTTTTTTTCTAGCGCCTGCGCACTTAGCATTATCACATCTATTAGGTATTTCAAATATTAGGATAGTCAAATTTTGTTTTGAATGCTATCTAAAATTTTTTTTTCACCACAGATATCACTGAGTATAATCTGGGATGATATCCAGTGTCATCTTGTTCTTTCCGTGTAGGTAAAAAATTAACATTTTCCAATTTTTTTTTTTGATTCTGCTTGTTTTTACGGCGCATTTATGATAAAAAATGTCGTGAAAGAAAAAAATAAAGATTTCGATAATTTTTTTTGCCTTCAAAAGTTGGAAAAAATTTTGGCTCTCATGTTTTTGGATCAAATTTCTATTTTATCTTTTTTTGATGTATATTTTTTTTAAAAAGTACATAAAAAAATAAACAATTAAAAAAAAAGTTGAACACCACAATTTTTCAAAAAATTTACAAATTTTTTATAATAGTGATAATAAACTTTTTTTTTTTAATTGTTCATTTTTTTTTATGGATTTATCAAAACATCAAGAAAATCAAAGACATTTCGTTCAAAAAAATTAAAATTAAAATGGTTTGTAAATATTTACAAAATTTTCCCACAATAACTTTCTTGTTGGAAAAAAATTTTCTAAATTTGAAGAAAAAAAAAAAAAAAAAAAAAAAAAAAACAATTTTAGATAAACAAGTTGAGAATTATCATCCAAAATTGTTTTCTTCTAAACCTAGTAAACTTTTTTTTTCAACAAAGAAGTTACTGAAGGAGAAACTTTGATTTCTTCAGCTAAGAAATAAAATTAATGAAAATTTTCAACAAATCAATTTCTTGTCACAAAAATATTCATTTTTTTTTCTAAAAGAAATTTTTTTTCTCAGTGTAGAATTAATAAAATATATAAATAATATTAATATTAATTATATTAATAATAAAATAAATTAATAATAAATAAAATCACCTGTAAGAAACGATCAATAATTGCAACAGTAAGATAAAGAGTTTCTTGTAGCAAACGGAATTGCTGGTGCACTTCAACCAACCAATCGATCAAAACACTCCTCATCTTCTCGGTAACTTCCTGACCAGCCAAGTATCCTCGGTGGATCGGGTAATGAGCCTCCAGTTTTCTCAAGTAACAGTAGATATCATTGCTGTAGATGGTGACTAGAATCGGATTGTTCTTGTCAGTCTCATCGATGTCCTCAACCTGAAGTAAGTCCGACGAGAATGCATCACAATCCCCAGCAGATGTGGTGGTAGTTTTGTAGTCGTCGATTACAATCGGCTGGACAGGTTTTTCAACTTTAATGTCCAACTCCGGCACAATCTCTTTTATTTCCTCTACTTCTTTAACAACTGGCTTGACTATTTGCACCGGGAGCTTCTCCTGGGCTTTCAACACCGGCTTTACCACTCCCGCCTGACGGGTGGTTGCTACTGGTTTCTTTACCCCTGGTTTCTGAGGCAATGCACCAGTCTTTGTTGACGTTACCGTCGAGCGTACAGTCACACGATTTCCGATCTCCCCCAACGCCGCTCGTCTCGTCATCCCCGTGACCGTCGTCGTTGACTTACCATTCTTAACATTTTCTTGGTTTACATTCTATACAAGACAAATAATATGTAAATTGTAATTTTTTTTTTTAATTATTTTATCTATGATCAGGATTTTTGCCGTAATTTTAAAACAACAATTATAATAATTAATAACGTTGAATTTTTTATATTGCAGCGAAAATATTAGTTTTATAAAAAAAGTTTTCAAATACAAGTTGTTTAAAATTTGATTTTATAAAAAAAATGTCTCTTATGATTTTTTTTAGGACTAATAAAAAAGCTGCACTGAAAAAAAATTAACTTGATTCAAGAAAAATATTTTTGAACCAAGAATACAATTTTAAAGAGGGTAATTATTTTGAATTAAGACGAAAAATTCTTGAATCAAATAAAATTTCTTAAGTCAAGAAAAATTTTCTTAAATCAAGAATTTTTATACTAAAATCGAGAATATTAATTTCTTCAAAATTATATACTTGATTTAAGAACATTTTTTTTTGTGCAATTTCAAAATCAAGATTTTCATAATTAATTAATTAATTAATTTATTGAAATTGCGGCTTTTTATTTAGAAAAAAATTATAAGACATATTTTTAATATATTCAAATTTTTAATAATTTTTATTAAAAAACTTTTTTTATAAAACTAATATTTTCGGTAAAAATCTTGGATCTTATTTTTGGATAATTTTTAGAATTTTAAAACGAATCAATTATAGTAATAAAAAAATTAGAAAAAATTTCCACATGTAGAAACTGTGAAACATTATAAATGCAATTTTTAAAAAATGATTTTTTATAAAAAATTTATTTATTAAATAAAGTGAAAATGTCTGCTAATTTCAGGTGTCATAAATAATTGAATTAATTATATAATACTAAAGTTAGCGGACGTTTTTAATTTTTTAATTTTTTTTTAATAATTAAGTAAGAATAAAACAAGATTTTTAAAAAATTGCACCTACAGTTTTTAAAGTTTTTTACAAATGAAAATTTTTTTTTTATTTTTTTGTAATTATTTTTTTAATATGAAATAGTCTTAAAAGTTTTTAAATGTTGGCTAATTTAATTTTTATATTAATTATTCAAATATAATGATTATAATTGATATTAAAGTTAGCAATCACTTGACCATTCGTTAATTTTATTTAACAAATTTGTTCCAAAGAATTAATTAAAAAAAAAATTTTTTTATTTTTTTGCCATAATTTGTCAAAAAAATTCTTATCATAAAATATCTGCTAAAAATTAATTTTTATTAATTATAATATGTTGATAGTAACAAAATAATAAACAAAAATAAAAATATTATACTTAAACATAAGCAACAAGGTTCATAATTTTTATACCCTAAATTGTTAATTATTATAAAATTTTAAAGTAACCGAAATAAATTTTACTGCTATAAAATTAGCACTTAGATACTCATCTATACAAAAAAAAAAAAAAAAAAAAAAAAAAAAAAAATTCAGCTTACATTCTTGGAACCATAAATTACGAGTATTTAAGAATGATGGGTAATTAGCAAAATAATACGAAAGTAGGATTAAGCAAAGAACGAAATATAATTAGGGTCGGAAGAAAAGAAGTGTACTTGTCTGTACAATAGATAAAAAGGAGGATAACAGTTCAGTAAGAAAATGTTCCCGCTAAATTTTCTCAACAAGAGTCGTGTGATGTCTTAGACAAATGAGGGAGAGCAAGACGCCCATTACAATATCTCAATAAACTTGGTAATTTTCCTAAGATTTTAGGATAAATATAAATGCCGGCAAACACATGTTATTGCATATAAATAAATATAACGTCTAATAATACAAAAAATGTATTAATTAATTATGTATATATTGGATAAAATAAATGCTGAGAGATTTAAAGTACGAGTGACGGTTACACCATCCCCAATAGCCAGCAACGGTTTTTATAACTCACTCACTCTCACACACACGTTATTTATTTTTATAAATGCTTACCGTAATTGCAGTGCGATTTCTCAATGCCATTGTCAATTCCTTGTTGCACTTTATTATAAATTAACTAAAAGTGTAATATATATTTATTTATAAAGTCGAATTTATTGGTAATATAAAAATTCTCTTTAACTTGGAGCCTTTTCGTCCGAAGTGAGGAATGCCAATATCAAAGCCAGAGGCAACGTACCGAATTCTCCTGTAACGACTCCGTCGATTTGAATTTGTTTGGCTGCGAATGGCTGACCGAGCAGCTGAGAGGGGAGAGAATGAACCCACCGGAAAGAATAATGCCCTCTATATTTGATTCCGGTCTGCTTGCGCACAATCACTTCACGTCTGTTTTTCTTCTGATATTAATTAAAATATTACTGATTATAAAAATTGATGTTTTTTTTTTTTATTTCAGTAAACATCTGAAAACTTTATTAAGTCAGCTGTGTGTCATTTTTTATTCACTGGTTTGAATTTAGCGCTCAAAAAACAACCAATGACAGCTGAGATTCCGAGGAATTAAAATGGCGGTTCTAATTCTTGACCTAACCTCCAAGCTGTCAAATATTATTTGATAATAATAATAACAATAATATTTTGTTGTTTATATTGTTTGTTTTATAATATTGAAATTGACAATTTTTTTTTAATAATAAACTGGGTTTGGGAAATTATTTATAAAAAATTGCACTTGTAATTTTTTAGAGTTCTTAAAAATGGAATTTTTTAAATAAATAAATATTAGTTAAAAAATTTATAAAAATTGTCAGATGTCTCTGAATTATCAGCTTCATTTTATTTTAGATGAGGTGATAAATAATTAATATAAGAAAAATGTCTATTAATGTGGATATTAGATTAAAGAGAGCAAATAAAATTTATCATGAAAATGTGAGTATTTTTTTTTTAATTTAGTGTATTAAATTATTTAATTTGTTTATTAATTTTTTTTAGGAAATAGTTGCTGGATTAATTTTGTTACAAGCAAATTCAGACATTAAACATGATGGGATTTTTCTTACAATGGAAGGCTCAGTTAATTTGCAATTGAGTTCAAAAAATGTTGGAATTTTTGAAGCTTTTTATAACTCTGTTAAGGTAATAATTATTTTAAATAAAAATACTCCTCTAATTCCATTACAATAATTAAATCAAACATTTATAGAATAGAATATAATTTTATTTGTATCACAATATTTAGTGTTTTACAAAATACCATTTTAAATTAAACATTTATATTTATTAGATGATAGGAAAATTAACAGGCATTTGATAATTTTTAGTATTTATTTAGCCAACATCTAAAAATTTTTATAATTATTTTTATTGAAAAAATTATTGCAAAAAAATTTCTCATGTAGAAGACTAAAAAAACTATACGTGTAATTTTTTTAAAATACTTTTTTACTTGTAATTTAATTGATAAAAAAAATCAAAAATTGTTTTTAAAAACTTAGTTATAAACAAATCTTTGAAGCTTTAGAAAAAATAAATTACTGTAAAAAAATATTTAAAAAAATTCACACATAATTTTTTAAAATTTCTACTTGTGGAATTTTTTCGCTAAATTTTTTTCATTATAATTTAATTATTATAAAAATCTAAAAAATTGTTAGATGTCTGTTAAATTCAGTATCATTTTTCAACTTATATAATTTTTCATGAAAATTAAGTTAGTCATCTAAAAATTTTGAGAATTTTTTTTTTTATTAAAAAAATTATTTCAAAATAATAAAAAAAAATTTTCATTTATTAAAAACTTGAAAAACTATACGTGTAATTTTTAAAAAATATTATTTAGTTATAATTTAATAATTAAAAAAAAAAAAATAAAAATGTCGGCTTATTTCAGTATTATTAATTTTTCTTGTAATTTATTAAATAATTCATGATAATAATCAAATGTCAGTTTTATGAATACTGTCGATAATATTGACAAGATAAATAAAATAAATTCCAGCCGATTCAATTAGTACAATATACAATAGACGTAGCACCAGCAGGCAAAATACCAAATGGAAAAACAGAAATTCCATTTGAATTGCCTCTGAAACCCAGAGGGTCAAAAAGTTTATACGAAACGTATCACGGAGTGTTTGTTAATATTCAATATGTAATAAAGTGTGACATTAAAAGAAGTTTTTTGGCCAAAGATGTTAGTAAATCACTGGAGTTTATGATCGAAGATAGAACGCCGATAGGTAAAGAAATAAAACCACAAGAGCCTGTTAGACCAGTTACTTTTAAAATAGTACCAGAGTCGCTGCAAAATATTAGAGATAAAGCAAGTGTTCCTGAATTTATTATTTCTGGACAGATTGATAAAGTTATTTGTAAATTATCTGAACCACTTACTGGTCAAGTCATCATTGAGGAAACTGCAGCTCTAATAAAATCAATTGAATTGCAACTGGTGAGAGTTGAGACTTGTGGATGTGCTGAAGGTTACTCTAGAGATGGTAAATTTAATTTTTATTAAGCTTATCAACGGTCTAACTCCTTATTTTTTTTGAGGGTGATTTTTTAACATTTTGATGTAGCAATAGTCCAATTATAAATTATTTGAATGATCCAAACCAAAATATTGTACCTTTATTAGATATTAAATTGTTTTTTAAAGTGATAATAAATTTTGAACTAATTGTTTTTTCGTACAAATTGAAGATTCTTTAAAATGGAGTTAGACAATTTGCTAATTAGAACGTCGTTATTCTTATTTGACATCACTTACTTTGATAATATATTAATTTTAATTAATATACTCATTTTATAGCTACTGAGATACAAAATATTCAAATAGGAGAAGGAAATGTTTGTACTGGTATTCCTATCCCTATTTATATGATTTTTCCACGACTATTTACATGCCCAACATTAAATACCAGTAATTTTAAAATAGGTAATTATAAATATTATTATTATTTAGTAAAATTTACACTTAAGTTAGTACCTCCACGAAAAGAATATTTCAAGAAACTTATGGAATTTTTTTTATCGAAAGATAAATATATTAATAATTCACCACCAAAATTTCAAATCAATTCACCGCACCGTTTTTGAATAATTAATTTCCGATAATCTATTTGCATCACTTGAGTAGTACGGAAGATTTCATACTAACTTTACCATCTCTCTATACCTCTACGTGTAAAAGATGCAATTTCGAAAATTAATTACTCAAAAACGGTGCGGTAAACTGATCTGAAATTTTGGTGGTGAATTATTAATATATTTATCTTTCGATAAAAAAAATTCCGTAAGTTCCTTGAAGTATGCTTTTCGTGGAGGTACTACCTTAAAAAAAATTTAATTTTTGATTTTTTTTTTTTTTTTACAGAATTTGAAGTCAATCTTATAGTTATATTTGAAGATGATTACTTAGTTACTGAAAATTTTCCTATCCTACTAAATCGTCACTAAAAACTTATTTTAATTGAAAATGTATAATTAATTTTTAAAAAATTTGTTTTTTACTTGTAAAATATTAAATATTATCGGTATACGCATTTATAAACTTAATTTGTTTATTTAAAATTTTTAATTATTCAAAATTAACCTTTAATTACTTGCGCCTTTGAGGAAATTCTTACATATTGATTTTTTAAAAAAATATTACAAAAATTATCAGAATTATTGTTGCTAATTATTTAAGAATTCATTTATTTTATTTTATAATTATAAAACATTTTTATAAAATGCTAAATCACTATTAAAAATTTATTTAATACAAAGTAATTAATTTTATAATCATAAACTTTATTTGTAAATTACAAAACATCAAATATATGAAATATTACTTAAAAGTTTCAAAAAAAAATTTTTTTTTTTTATATAATGGAGCAAATATAATTTATAAATATATAAATTTATTCAATCAAATCCGATTTTTTTAATAAATAATTTATAGTATCTTTCAACATTTTTATTGTGACTTAAGCCCACAGAGACTAGAAGTACGACGTAACCAAGTAAAAGCGTCAGGAGTTTATTTTGTTTAAACCAGCCAACAACTCCATTTATTTCGGAATGTCTGAAAAATAATAAATTAACTAAAAATTAAGCAATATTAAATACAATAAATATCAACAGCTTTAATTATTTTTCTAAATTAACTGCTTATAATTTTTTTCATTATTACAATTGATAAAAAACTTTTTCAATAAATCAAGTATAAAAATTTATCGTCAATTTTACGATTTTTAAACTTCTTTCTTATCTTCACAGCAATAATTTTTGACAGGAAGTTAGTAATTTTATAAATTATTTTTTAAAAACAATAATTCTTTTAATACTATTTATTTTTTAACAAATAAATTTCAAGGAGTAAATTTGTAAAATAAATTAGCTACATTTTATAAATAATCCACAGATTCGGTAGAATCTGGCGCCAAGTTCCGTTCAAATCTGCTGTAAACGGAGCGCCAGACTACCAACTGTGTTTACTGTAAGCAGAACGGTATTTTGAGGTTGCAAAATTTTATTTAATTCTACGGTACTTTTTTTTCCTAAATTGTATATTATAACAGTAATTCATACTTTATTTGACTGTTATTAATTAATTATATTAACTTATAACAATTAATCTACTTGAAATTATTAAATTTAATCAGCACAAACTATAGCAACGCAAAAATTTCGATCCTGACTTTTTTTCGATGGGCAAAGTGATCTGCCACAGACTAAATAATTCGAGAATGCATAGTAATCCTCCTATAGATACGCAACTACAGTTAAAAAAAGTAATTCACAGCTTACATTTACGGCCGCCAAAGTGCACTAGAATTACATCTACATAAACTGTAGCTTCAAGGGGATAGTTTGCAGTAAAAAATGCAGTCAACACGAGATTTAAGTTGTTATCAATTGTAAATTTTCATTATAATTACAAAAAATACTAAAATCCGAACAAAAACAGTTTCACTGTAAAAAAATCGCGCCAAATCCACGTTCATAAAACTATTAAGAAAAAAATTTGTTTTTTTCTTTACAAAAATATATAAAATAAAAAAATTAAAAAATCCAAGTAACCGATATGATTACTTATGATTTTCGGAAATTAAAAAAAATTTTGTTATAAATTTAAAAATTAAGAAAAAAATTTTGGAACGTACTTGGTGTGCGTCATTGTGTATTTCAATTTTTTTAAAGTCCTAGTAAATAGATTTTACGAATTTCATTAAAAGTAAAATATTTTGCAACCGCGCACACTAAATACGTTCCAAAATTTTTTTCTTAATTTTTAAATTTATAACAAAATTTTTTTTTTTGCCCTCCGGGCGGAAAGTGGCAACTTTCGTCCCGCTGCGCTAAACTAAGTTGCCGCTTTCCGCCTTCGTCGGACAAAAAAATAGTATACACTCCTCGGGAAGTAAATAAGAAAGCCTCAGATCACATGTTTGTTGACCTCGGCTTCGCCTCGGCCAACAATTACATGTGATCTGAGACATTTCTTACTTTACTTCCCTAGGTGTGTAATATACTATTAATTTCCGAAAATCATAAGTAATCATATCGATTACTTGGATTTTTTAATTTTTTTATTTTATATATTTTTGTAAAGAAAAAAACAAATTTTTTTTCTTAATAGTCTTATGAACGTGGATTTGGCGCGATTTTTTTACAGTGAAACTGTTTTTGTTCGGATTAATAGTAAGTATGTACCTTATTGCACATAAATCTTTGCTATAGACCAGAATGTAGCGAATACGAACTAGATCACTATTGAGCGCCAAGTAATACTTATTGGGTACTTTTTTTCCAACGGCAATTTTCAAGGAATTACTGGGTTCTTCTGCAAAATCAATTAATATTAATAAAAATAAAAATATAAAACTCTTATTATTTTAAAAACTACCTGTATCGCCTTTTTTAACATCTGGGTGATCGACTAACTCACAAAGAGCAACGCAGCTCAATTCTCTACCTAACATACTACCACCCCATCCATATCCTGAATGAGCCCAGTGTAAACTAACTTCTAGTTCGCTAGAGAGATAAATTCCCTTTCCAAATAATCCATTCTGCAAACAAATAAATTTATTAATAATGATAGTATTAATTTAAAAAGAAAAGTACCTGGCTCATGTGCTGCTGGATCCCATAGTGAATAATGGAATGAAAATTATCCAAACGACTACCATGGTACGCATGAAATGTGGAATGTCCTCGCATAACGTTTTGCCAACGTTCTTCTCGGGAAGATTCACTTGGATATACTAATTGGAATATTAAATTTGGTTTTTTCACAGTCAACTGCGAGGGCACTTTGTTTAAAATCGAATCAAACTGCAATAGATTAAATAATGACTTTTGTTAAATTGCAATGTACTTTTTTAACTATTGATGTTTTTAAAGATATAAGCTCATCCCCATGTTACACTCATCAAGAGCTTTCATTTGAGTACCCACATGCATTTTCATATATTTTTCATATATACATATATTGCGTGACTAATGCAAAAAGGGCGCATGGCAAAGTATGCGCCCTTTTAGCTTTGCAAAGCTAAAAGAGCGCATAATTTTTTTTTTATCACCAATCGACTAGTTGACATATTCTTCGTCGAAAAATCAAGCATTGATTTCCTAAAGCTAAAAGGGCGTATGTCTCTAATTATGCGCCCTTTTAGTTTTAGGAATTTGAAAATTTTATGACCTAAAGCTAAAAAGGCTTATAAATTTTTTTTCTAAATAATTCATTAAAATGCTCATTTTTAGCCTAAAAATAAAAAAAAAAAAAAAACGGTAGAGGCGTATTCTAACTCAACATACACTCTTTTAAAATTACAATTAAAAAATTGCAAAATATACGTGATTGTATTAATTTATTTTTTATTTGAAAATTATTTCAATCCCATTAGTTTTCGATTAATTTAATTATCCATTGCTTGTGTAAAAATAGTTAAAAATTATTATTTTTTCAATATTGTTTAAGTACTTAAAAACAACCGATCCCCTCTTTTTCTCGCGGCGCACTCACTGCAAGAAACGGTACTATCCTCAGTGCATTCATGATTATAAAGCTATTGAAGTTTTGTTTTTCTTTTAAACAAATGAAAATTTTGAAAAAAACACCCTGCTATACGAAATAGACAATTAAAAAATCTATTACATGACAGAACGTTTTTTTCAAAATTCTTCTTTGTCTAGAAGAGAAATATGAAGCTGCAATCGTACGCGAAAAGAACAAGATAACACTGGATATCATCCCGGATTATACTGAGTAAAAAAAAATTTCAGATAATAGTTAGTATAATCCAGATTACAATGAGTATAATCCAGATATCATGCAGTATAATCTGGATTTTTTTAGCTACTATCTGAAATTTTTTTTCACCACAGATATCACCGAGTATAATCTAGGATGATACCCAGTGACATCTTGTTTTTTCCGTGTAGGGACCGGCTGTTAAGAAATTTTTTGTTTATTCATTAAACTTTTTTATTTTATGTCTTGTGAAGCTATTCATCAAAATTTTTTATAAAAACTTAAATTTTTTTTATGTGCCCTTTTAGCTTTAGGCACTACTTTTCTAAAAGCTAAAAGGGCGCATGTCTTGAGTTACGCCCTTTTAGCTTTAGGATACTCGAATTTTTTTTTTTACAGATCTTTGTGTTTCAAGTGATTTCAAGAATGACAAAAAAAAATTTTTTTTATGCGCCCTTTCAGCATGGATCCCTACTAACCTGTAGCAATACGCCCTTTTTGCATTAGTCACGCGATATGTAATACTAGCTGTTACCCGCCCGCTCCGCTGGGCACTTAGAGCATTGTATTTAAAATTTAATAGAATTATATTTTTAGATCTAGACTTGAAATTAAATTCGAATATTGTTTTGACTTGCATACATTCCAAATTCCATCGGATTGGCCTGTACCTTTTATCCATGTGATTATTCTAGCTAATACTCATTGTAACTTTCAATGTGCAATCACTATAACATTCTCGTGGCTTTCTTCCAAAAATGAATAATAATTAACATAAAGAAAAAAATTTGAAATAAGCATTGAAAGTTTCAGTTAAAGTGATCGCAGGTCTCATAAGTGAAGTTGAAATCGGCCTAGCTTAAAGTACGACAAATTTTGCTGTTATCTATGATTCTATCAAATTTTATATCTGTAGGAACAGTATTTGAAGAATGTAAATTTTTTTACAACTATTACTCCCGCACTCCTATGTTAGGGAGGAATTTTGTAAGATCCTATTTGAGATGATTTCTACATTATAAATAAACGGTTCCAACAAAACTTTGAGTCCATAGAAACTATTGTTTGAAAATGAGAGATTTACATTGTTCACGCCCCCGCAATCCTTTTTGGGGTTAGAATTCGATAAATTCTATTCTCAGCTGAACTTGACATTATACACGAAAATTCCTACTAAATTTGGAGTCTGTAGAAATTACAGTTTGGAAATTAATATTTTAGATTTTAACATCCACCCCCGCAATCCCTATCGAAAGTATTATTTTTTGAAATCCATTTTACGATGATCTCTTCATGACAAATAAAAGATTCCTACCAAATTTACAGCTTTTAGAAGCTATGTTTTGGAACTTAAGATTTTTTATTGTTAGCACGCATCCCCGCAGTCCTTGTTGCGGGTGGTTTCTCGTAAAATCCGCTCGTAGATTATTTCTATGTCATATATAGAAGGTTCCTACCAAATTTGGAGTCTATAAGAGCTATTTATTACAAACGGGAATTTTTCATTGTAAACGCCCCCACAATCTTTTTTAGGGTGGGATATAGGAAAAATTCGTTCATGAATTATTTCTACATCACATATAGAAGATTCCTAAGAAATTTAGAGCATGTAGGCCCTATAGCTTGGAAATTTAAAATTTTCATTGTTTACACCCACCCCCGAAATCCATATTCCGGGAATAGGTTGTCATAAAATCCGCTCTTAGATCATTCATACCTCGCATATAGTAGATTCTTACTAAATTTGGAGCATATAGGAGCTACACCTTAGAAATTCAAAATTTTCATTGTTAACACCCACCTCCGCAACCCCCTGTGGGGGTGAGATATCGTAAAATTCGTTCATAGATTTTTTCTACATCTTTTACAGATGATTCCTACCAAATTTGGAATCGATAGGAGTTATAGTTTAAAAACGGGAATTTTTCATTGTTAACGCCCCCGCAAACCCCTTTGGGGGAGGAATTTCTTAAAATCCTTCTTAGCTGACCTGTACATGGTGAAAGTAATATTCCTACCAAATTTCAAGTCTCTAGGTATTATAGTTCCAGAGATATCGTGATGAGTGAGTATATACGTGGAAATCTCTTATATATATATATATATATATATATATAAATATATGAAAAATTGATGTGGGTACTCAAATGAAAGGTCTTGATAAGTGTAACATCGGGATGAGCTTATTTCTTTAAAAATGTCAATAATTCAAAAGATACAAGACCGTTTCTTAATTATGTAAAATTGCACTGTATTTTCTTAACTATTGATATTTTTAAAGATATAAGCTCATCCCGATGTTACACTGATCAAGAGCTTTCATTTGAGTACCCACATGCATTTTCATATATTTTTCATATATACATATATATGTAATATATATAAATATATGAAAAATTGATGTGGGTACTCAAATGAAAGGTCTTGATGAGCGTAATGTGGTGGTGAGCTTATATCTTTAAAAATGTCAATAATTCAAAAGATACAAGATCGTTTCTTAATTATGTAAAATTGCACTGTATTTTCTTAACTATTGACATTTTTTAAGATATAAGCTCATCCTGATGTTACACTCATCAAGAGCTTTCATTTGAGTACCCACATTAATTTTTGATATATTTTTCATATATACATATATATAATATATATAAATATATGAAAAATTGATGTTGGTACTTAAATGAAAGGTCTTGATGAGTGTAACATCAGGATGAGCTTATATCTTTAAAAATGTCATTAGTTTACAAGATACAAGGTCATTTCTTAATTATGTATCTAGAGATAGAACATTTTCAAATGCAGCCTAATTACTTATCATCATACATTTACTATTCGTGGGAATGATATGAAACCTTGAAAATGCACAACTCCAGGTTAAGACCTTTATAATTTTTCAAAATTTTGGCTAATGCCACAAAATTTTTATTCTCTCAATAGTATAAATAGTTGTCCTTTCTTACAGAATCTTTGTTGACAGATTTAATGTTAGGATCACGAAGACCTATGAACACCCAATGTAACAAATCAATTGCTGCTTGATGTTCATCGTACACTTTTGGATCATCTAGACGCTCAAACATAATAGCAAGTGGTGGAATTATTTCAATAGCTTCTCTCTACAATAATAAAAATAATAATAAATGACCAAGAAATTTAAATAAATCCCAACTCAATAAAAAAAAAAAATAATTTACCAAAGCTTCAATATCTTTGCATTCATTCTTAGTGTACATTGGTGGAAATGGCTTAAGACAAGTATTATGTCTATAAGTATGACAAGCAGCAACAAATAGCGACCATTTGAAATCAGCGGCTTGAGGATCTTGACTAATAAAATTTTTCAAATTTAATACTTTTTTATGACCTTCGCTGAGTCCACAACACTCTACTGGTGGTACCGCGCTGCTCATCGCCGTCGACTGATCCTGCTGCTCGCTGTCTATTTTAAATTTGTCTTTCAGTGATTTGTTGCACCATTTACTGTAGAGGTGAGGTTGAGTTTCAAGACAAGCCATCCTTAATTAATAAAACAAATCTGCTGACATTTAATAAACAATTAAAATAATTATTCAAATTAATCTAACTTATATTTATAAAAATAATATTCAAATTTATACACATGCATAGATAAAATAAAATACAATATAATTAAAAAACCTATTAATTATCAACTGTGTCAGTGTTGATACAAATTTATGATAATGATAACAGTTATCGAAAACTATTCATTGAATATTAAACAAAATAATTACTCACATTTAAATTACGAGATAATTTATGCAATTTAAAAAACTTATCATTTTAATTTACAAATAAAACAATAGTTTAACAGTTTGTCGGTCCACTCATGACACTTTTATTGCTCCAATTGTTTTTGTTAAATATTATGTCATTTGTCATTCATAAATTACACGTCAACAATTTACAATAGTGAAGTTAGCTATCAGCTGTCAACTTTTAAAATTTTAATAACAAATCAATTATAATAAATAATTTTCACTTTTAATTTTTATTAATTTTAAATAATTTAATTGCTATAAAATTCTAAAAACATTTTTAATGTCTGTCAACTTTAGTGTCATAACAATTTCTTTTTATTTATATTCTACTAACTTCACCGTGTCATAAAACTTCAACAAGAAGCACCTTCCTTCACATTGTACGCTAAAAAAAAAAAAAAAAAAAATTTAGACATTAAAAAAATGAACTAAACATATTAATCGATCATATTTCAAAGCTAAGTGTGTTAGTAACGTAATGTTTACAATCCTGCATTACAAAATGATGTCACGCGTTGCTCATAAAACAATTCCTCTACTCAACAAAAATTTCTCGACAAACTTCCAGAAGGTGGCGCCAAAAAATCTTTAAATTTTAAAATTTTTCCAACACGTCTTCTTGTTAATCCAAAAATTGACAGATTTTAAACAAGTAAATAATTATTAAATAATTATAAAAAATTAATTACAAACTTACCGGGTGGATTTTTTGGAATAACTCCTGGTGATTTATCAGTAGTGTATTGGCAGCTTTGGAGCTCAATGTCATGCCTCAAGGTAAACTATCGATGACGTCAGTGTACGTCATTTAACAAGTGGGAGTGGATGGATGGATGTCGGCTTAGGTTGTGGTTTTCGCAAATTGCCCTCGGTGGTATCTGCTGCTGCTGCGGACGACCTAACCGTTTTCACGCGATAATGCCAAGTGTAAGTGCAAGTTTAAGTCTAAATCTTTAATGATTAAATAAAATAATGCAGCGGATTAAAATAAAATTAAGACGTTGAATTTCAATTTTTTGCTCTAAATAAAATATTATTTTAATTGTGCGCGTGTAATAAATGTTTTAGTTATTGATAAATAGATAATCACACGTGCTGTAGGTCCGTCTGAGTGGACTTAGTTGCAATATTAAATTAAATTGTATTTACATCTGAAAAAAATATGAAAAAAAGTGTCTATGTACATTTATATATTTATATGGACATATATCCAAAAAGAGTGCTTACATGAGTGTATATATGTATTGATGTGTATATCTGTATAGATATATTATATATGTGCATATATATATAAAGTAGTGTGTCTCGCGCGCGGTGTGGTAGATGGAAAAACACCGAAATACAATTGCGCATGCCCGCGCCCGCATGACGTCACGAAAATTGTGGTTTTGATCAAAACTCGGGGACTTGACACTCTCATGTACATGTGTAATTATTATTATTATTATTATTATTATTACTATCTGAAAAATAATTATTTTAATTATTATTTTTAAAAAAAATATAATAATAATATTTATTATAAACTATTATTAATTATCTAAATCTTTATAATTGTTTTGTTATTATTGATGTTATTTTATAATTGTTAAGTATTGATATTGATACTAATATTGTAATTATTATTTTTATAGATGTGTTGACAGGAGTGCAATGTACAATGTTGGTGAACAAGTGAATAATATATATGTATATGTATATTTATATAATTAAAACTCAAGTGGTGCTCATGGAGAAGAGAGACGCTCTCGGGAATTTGTTAAGCCAAAAAGAAGATAGTGTGATAGAGTAATAAAGAGGGAGATTGTGCGGAGAGAGTGAAGAAGAAAGATAGTTTGTGAAACGTTAAGAGAAGTAGTTGTTGGTTGTAAGTTAAAGAAAAATAAAAGTTTTGTAAGGAGAAGAAGAAAGAAGAAGAAGAAGAAGAAGAAGAGACTGTGGTGAAGAGACGCCGCGGGAACGGAGTCAAGCCGGTGCAGATGAGAAGGTCGGAGGGAGAAGAAGCCGAACGACGAAAAAGAAAAAAAAAACGTGAGTACCCGGACGCGCATTGCCTGTTTATCATTATCAAAACGATATAGCCTAATATCTGGTAACACGAAGGCCACTAAAGGCATGTGACATTGACTTTCCCCCCTGCCAAGAGTTCTTCTTTGGCTTTACTCAGCTGCATTAATCTTAAGATTCTCAATTGTTCAGCTGTATTTAATTATTACTTTTTAATTGTCTTTTATATGGATTGTATATTCTTTTGAGTTTTGTTTTTGTAGAGATTGCGTGGATTAGTTAGTACAGTGATAGAGCGCTATCAGGTTTCCGCACAGAAAGAAAAATTTCTTGAGAGAATAAAATTCTTGGCTCAAGAAAATTTTAGGGTGTCTGAAGGAAGACCGAAGTTGTGGTCGAAATGAAAATTTTTCTTGAAATTCTAGTCTTGGTGGAAATTTTTTCTTAATTCTATCATAAATACTTGATACAATAAATTTTTATATTTGATCAAGATTTTTAGATACTTTAGGGAAGTAGCGCCACCTACTTTAGCTGAGAAAAAAATTTTCTCACCTTGAGAAAATTTTTCTCTTGAATATTTGATACCCATTTTATATTATTTTAGCGTGCAATTATACATATTGAATGAAAAAAATGGTTCAATATTATTTGATCTTTCCATTTGGCATGTTAAGACCCCCTTAATCAATAAAAATATTACTGAAAATTTACTTCTATCTGTATATTTAATTTTTTGGAGCAAGAGAGAAATTTTCTCAAGACAAGAAAATTTACTTCTATCAAGAACTAAATTTTTTGGAGCAAGAGGCTGAATTTTCTTAAAAAAAGAAGATTTTCTTGGCTTAAATAAATTTTCTTGGATCAAGATACGTTTTTCTTGAAGTTCTATTCTTGGTGGAAGTAATTTTTTCTTAATTCAAATTATCCTAAATACTTGATACAATAAATTTTTATATTTGATCAAGATTTTTAGATACTTTAGGGAAGCAGCGCCACCTACTTTAGCTGAGAAAAAAATTTTCTCATCTTGAGAAAATTTTTCTCTTGAATATTTGATACCCATTTTACATTATTTTAGCGTGCAATTATACATATTGAATGAAAAGAAATGATTCAATATTATTTGATCTTCGCATTTGAGATTTTAATCAATTAAAATATTAATGAAAATTTACTTCTATCTTTATATTTAATTTTTTGGAGCAAGAGAGAAATTTTCTCAAGACAAGAAAATTTACTTCTATCAAGAACTAAATTTTTTGGAGCAAGAGGCTGAATTTTTTCAAAACAACAAGATTTTCTTGGCTTAAATAAATTTTCTTGGATCAAGATACGTTTTTCTTGAAATTCTATTCTTGGTGGAAGTAATTTTTTCTTAATTCTATCATAAATACTTGACCCAATAAATTTTTATATTTGATCAAGATTTTTTAGATACTTTAGGGAAGCAGCGCCACCTACTTCAACTGAGAAAAAAATTTTCTCACCTTGAGAAAATTTTTCTCTTGAATATTTGATACCCATTTTATATTATTTTAACGTGCAATTATACATATTGAATGAAAAAAATGATTCAATATTATTTGATCTTTCCATTTGACATGTTAGTCAATAAAAATATTAATGAAAATTTACTCCTATCTTTATATTAAATTTTTTGGAGCAAGAGAGAAATTTTCTCAAGACAAGAAAATTTACTTCTATGAAGAACTAAATTTCTTGGAGCAAGAGGCTGAATTTTCTCAAAACAAGATTTTCTCGGCTTAAATAAATTTTCTTGGATTAAGATACGCATTTTTTAAAGCAAGAGAATTAATTTTGTTGGAATAAGTGAAATTTCTTATCAAAAAAAATTTTTTTTTCGCTCAAGAAAATAATTAGGAAAAAAATATTTTCTTGGCTTAAAACCCTTTTTTCTGTGCATGGATTTTTCTTTAGATATTAATATTAATATTAATATTGGTAGTTACCCATGTGGACTAGACTGACTAGGTTGAGACTGGTTAGGATTGGTTTTGTAAATTATTCTTCAGAGTAAACCGAGAAGTTTATATTATATACATATGTATTATAATATAAATATGTAGACATGTATATATTGTTATCAAATACCAACAAGTAGCTATGATACTTTATTTCATTGACAACCTTGATGAATGACATCATTTAAAAGTTTAAAATCATGCTTACAATTATGCATTAATTATTTATTTACTTTCTATAAAAAAGTTTATTTTTATTAATATTTTTTACTATATTATTAATTCAATTAATATTTGCTTTATTGTATAAATCGGAGTATTTTTTTGAATATAAATTACAGCCGCTGTGATAAACAGAAACCTGTAGGAAACTTAGCTGAGTAATTCATACTTTTACTTAGCCGGTTCGTGTCTCGCAAGACTGGAAGATTGAAAAAAAAAAAATGAAAATAAATTAAAAAAAATTGCTTGCATCGGGTGCTTGCATACCAGGGATTTTCTTACATTGCCCTTCTCTGAGGGACTAGTGTCTGATACTGCCATCTGCTTGCCTATGTCTTACTAAATCGGTACGACAGAAAACTGTCGCTTTATTTATTTATTTATTTATTAGTAAATTAAATTTTATTACATGCAATAATTATGATTAATGTGACAGCTAAATTATGTCAAGATACATAAGATGTCTTTTAAATTCCAAGATCAAAGCTATTGTTGATATGATACATTGTCACGCGGTTTATTATTTTATTAATGAATAATTTAATCAAAAGTACTTAACTTAGCGGATGTGAATGTGAATAATTTTTTTGAAATATTGTGATAATATTCTAAAAATTGAACACACAGTACAAAATGTACTAATCAATAACATAAATGTTATGTATTATTAAGCGAAAACGGGTGATCAGGTGCTAAATGTTCATATTTATACTATTAATTATTTTCCACTTACTTGTTAGATAACTTGTAACTTATTTTGTTATATAGGACAGCTTAGTGAAGAAAAAGGTGGATTTAAGTATTGAGTATTGAGATTGAAGATTAAGATATAAAATCTTAAATTTCAAAGTCTTATTCAGTATCCTTTTGACCGGGTCATCATCGAAAACTGATAATGCTGAGCATTAAACACGATACGTACGTTTGTTTAATGACCGAAAAAATAATGAGCATAAACTTTACCCTTGATTTATCGGTATTGATTGAGGTGAACATTAACATCAGCACAAACTTTAATAGTTGTAAACAATTGTTTGCATGTACACATGATTGTAAAAAAAAGTAAAAAGGTTTTTTTTTATAAAATAATTATAAAGAAATTAATGTTTTGAAATATGACTTTAAAAATTAAATTTCATATCTGATCAATTATAATCCAAATCAAATGATATAACAATATAAACGGAGAAAAGTAAATTGTAAAATTCACTCGAATTCCGGTTCATTTTTATAGTTTCAAACAGTACAGCGGACATCGGGGTGGAACAAATGTAAATATTACAGAACTTAATGTAGAAAGTCTAAAAGCCACAATTTATAATTTAAAATTGAAAATGTGATTATTAGGTGTCACTATAGTAAATAACGACTCTCTCATCTTAAAAAATTACAGTTTCAAACAGTAAAAATTGCCGTTTTAATATATAGTCTATACTATGAGAAGAAGGGGAAGGTATCACACTCGGAGAATTTAACATTTGAAACAGTAAAAATTCTACTTTTAAAATATATATTTTATCAGTCCAAGCAAATCAATAATTATAGTTTGATTTTTAGCGTTGCATTTAAAATTTACCATTTATACTTTGTAAATATTGACATTGCTTGTATAGAAATTTAGTAACTGTAGTTTATATTTTTTACATATCATGTGATCATTTTTTAGGTACGAAATGATAAATATCAAAGTCAAAATTCTTAATTATTATACCTTAACATTTTCGACATTCACATAGCGAGTATTACTGTTTGAAATAGTATTTTTTTCCGTTTAAATAATAAATTGTACACAGAAAAAAAGGTTCGCTTGAGCCAAGAAAACATTTTTCTTCCTAATTATTTTCTTGACCGAAAAAAAAATTTTTTTTGACAAGAAATTTCACTTATTCCAACAAAATTAATTCTCTTGCTTTGAGAAATACGTATCTTGATCCAAGAAAATTTATTTAAGTCAAGAAAATCTTGTTTTGAGAAAATTCAGCCTCTTGCTCCAAAAAATTTAGTTCTTGATAGAAATAAATTTTCTTGTCTTGAGAAAATTTCTCTCTTGCTCCAAAAAATTAAATATAAAGACAGAAGTAAATTTTCATTAATATTTTTATTGATTTACATGTCAAATGGAAAGATCAAATAATATTGAATCATTTAATTTCATTCAATATCGATAATTGCACGCTAAAATAATATAAAATGGGAATAAAATATTCAAGAGAAAAATTTTCTCAAAGTGAGAAAATTTTTTTCTCAGCTGAAGTAGGTGGCGCTGCTTCCCTAAAGTATCTAAAAATCTTGATCAAATATAAAAATTTATTGTATCAAGTATTTATAATAGAATTAAGAAAAAAATTACTTCCACCAAGAATAGAATTTTAAGAAAAATTTTACTTCGGCCACAACTTCGGTCTTCCTTCAGGCACCCGAAAATTTTCTTGAGCCAAGAATTTTGTTCTCTAAAGAAATTTTTCTTTCTGTGTGTAGTTCATATTTTTTACATATCATGTGATCATTTTTTAGGTACGAAATGATAAATATCAAAGTTAAAATTCTTAATTATTATACTTAAACATTTTCGACATTCACACAGCGAATATTACTATTTGAAATAGTATTTTCTTTCATGTAAATAATAAATTGTAGCATTTAAATGATAACTATTATAAAGTGATTATTAAAATCACGATTTTACTGTTTGAAATGGTAATTTTTTCGAGTTGATCATTACTTATTACAAATCAACCATTATTTATTACAGTTTACTTTTTTCCGTGTATTTTCAATGAAACGAGACGAAATTAAAAAAAAACATATTTATAAATACTTGTCTAGAAAAAAGGTACACAACAGGAAACGTTACATAAAAAAGCCTTCAGTGTCAATATCAGCGTTAATCTGTTGCAGATAAAATCTGTAGAACCTAGACCTACGCAACAACAGATAACAATGTATCTTAAAACGATACCTCGACGGTTTACTTACGATGAGAATTATGATAAACACTAAAATCTAAAATCTGTTTTTGTATAATAATGATAATAATAATACCTGAAGTTCATATTGTCACGACCTCTGCGAACAAAAGATATTCAATGTGGGTCCTCGGAATAATTTTAAAACGTAACAACGCCTATGACCTAAACATTTACTCTTTTTATTATCTCAAAAATGCGAGTTTGTCTGCAATATTATATAGTTTAGTTGTTATTATTATAAATATTATTATTATTATTATTATTGGATTATCTATATATTTACTTCTTTCCCTGTGCTGTAGTGTTGTTTCCGTCATTGCTTCTATTCATTCTTTACAATCGCCAAGGTCTTATTCTAATGCTCTCACAACTTCCGGATCTAGTTTCTTATCTAACAGCTGTCTAAATTATAACTATTTTTAATTAATACTTCAATTTTTACTTTTCTATCTCCAATTATAGCAATAAATTGTACTATTGAATAATTAAAATCATAATCAATATCAAGTTAATTTATTCTCAAACTTTTTGATCCGTTTAATACATATTAATCTTGAATTATAGTTTATAATTTCACTGTTTTATTAATTTTATTTAAAATTTTTGAAGTATAATTGAAAAAATAAAAAAGCTCAAATAAATTCTGTTAAATATTTATAAAATTAACCACACAAAAAATTCTGATTTTTATTTGTTAATATTTATCACCAGTTGAATAAATTCAATTTAAAAAAAAAAAATTAACTTTTAAAAGATTCACCAGCTTACAATTAGCATAGTATTGATCGAAATAAAAAGGATGAAATAATTAATCGGTGAAACTGAAAACGTCAATTATAAGATCTAAAAATAAGTTTAGAAAAATATAAATTCAAAAAAACAAGGGTTAATTAATTTAATAAAAAAAGCAATTAGCTTTAGATTTTTTTTTTTTTTTTTATTTATTAATTGATTTATTTATCGAAAAAAAAGTGAGCTAAACACAAAGAAAAATTTCTTTAGAGAATAAAATTCTTGGCTCAAGAAAATTTTCGGTAGTCTGAAGGAAGACCGAAGTTGTGTACGAAGTAAAAATTTTTCGAGAAATTCTAATCTTAATGGAAGTAATTTTTTCTTAATTCTATCATAAATACTTGATACAATAAATTTTTATATTTGATCAAGATTTTTAGATACTTTAGGGAAGCAGCGCCACCTATTTCAGCTGAGAAAAAAATTTTCTCACCTTGAGAAAATTTTTCTCTTGAATATTTGATATCCATTTTATATTATTTTAGCGTGCAATTATCGATATTGAATGAAATTAAATGATTCAATATTATTTGATCTTTCCATTTGACTTGTTAATCAATAAAAATATTAATGAAAATTTACTTCTATCTTTATATTTAATTTTTTGGAGCAAGAGAGAAATTTTCTCAAGACAAGAAAATTTATTTCTATCAAGAACTAAATTTTTTGGAGCAAGAGGCTGAATTTTCTCAAAACAAGATTTTCTTGACTTAAATAAATTTTCTTGGATCAAGATACGTATTTCTCAAAGCAAGAGAATTAATTTTGTTGGAATAAGTGAAATTTCTTGTCAAAAAAAATTTTTTTTTCGCTCAAGAAAATAATTAGGAAGAAAAATATTTTCTTAGCTCAAGTGAACCTTTTTTTCTGTGTACAATTTATTATTTAAAGGAAAAAAATACTATTTCAAACAGTAATATTCGCTATATCGACGGTCTAATTAGCAATTTGTCTAACTCCTTATTTTTAAGAGGGTGATTTTTTAACATTTTAGTTTAGCAATAGTCCAATTATAAATTATTTGAATGATTCAAACCAAAACATTATACCTTCAGTATATAGTAATGATATTAAATGGTTTTTTAAAGTGATAATAAATTTTGAACTAATTGTTTTTTTCGTACAAATGGAAGACTCTAAAATGGAGTTAGACAATTTGTTAATTAGAATGTCGATATGAATGTCGAAATTGTTAAAGTATAATAATTAAGAATTTTGACTTTGATATTTATCATTTCGTACCTAAAAAATGATTCTATGATATGTAAAAAATATAAACTACAGTTACTAAAATTTCTATATAAGCAATGTCAATATTTACAAAGTAAAATGGTAAATTTTAAACGCACCGCTAAAAATCAAACTATTGAGGGAAATTTCGTGTCAAAAAAAAATTTTTTTTTCGCTCAAGAAAATAATTAGGAATAAAAATATTTTCCTGGCTCAAGTGAACTTTTTTTTCTGTGTAATAAACAAAAAGTAATATTTCAGAGGAGTAAAATTCGTGAAACGAGCATGTGTCTAGTTGAGTGAACTTATGGACCCCATAGAGAGTTTCCAACCGGCACCAATAATATAACCCAAGAAGTACCATACCCATCCTGTGAAGCTTTGTGTATGTACTGCATACTTAACAGCAACCACACGTAACATCATACATGAACACATCATAGCGTAGCATAACAGAGCATAGGATCCCAGCATATAATAATCAGTTTGTTTGTGTGTATGGATGAATGTATGCTTAAACGGTTCGCTCATCAGAAGGGAGTAGAGATAAAAAATAATAAAAGTTAAAAGAAAGCTCCTGCACGTGGCATAGGACCACGTGGGCATTTCTCTCCTGCGTCACCAAACTTACCAACACCCCATCGTGTATTGATTGAGGGTGGCCATGGTCGTATCCATGGCAACGTTTTTTTTACCTGCACGACGTGCACGCTGATGTTATGTTATAGATATATAGGTGTATGTTCCTTTTACCTATTATATGTAAGACACATGTGTAAGTGTATCGGCAATTCAACCCCACAACTTTACCTGTATTACCTTGCTTCACCTGTTCACATCTCTTATAGAGTTAACCGAGTATAGACCAGACCACCCACGATTTCTACCCACGTATGTACACACACCCAACTAACCAACCAGCAAGGCTTTTCCGCAACCCCTTATATATGTTATATTATATTAAATTTATATATACATATATATTTGATATTATATATCTTACCTTACCGAGTTATGTAATCTCGAGGAACACGATTAGAAAATTTAATTACATCATTTTTTTTAGTCCTTATTTTTACTTAATTTAAATTTGTAGGAAGTAAAATATAAATTATTTTTCATTGAGAAAAAAATTGCAAGTTAAAATTATATTTTAGTTTGATAAAAATTATTTCTGCTTTTTAAAATTTTATTTTTTATCACTGCTTATTTATTTTTTTTCGGAAGTATAAAATATGAAATTTAATAACTGATAGGAATTTTTTTATAATTAAAAATATTTGTTAATATTTATTAAATCATTTATTAGAGACCAGTTTTTAGTATTAAACAAATATTTCTTGGCATTTAAAATAATTTGTTTCTCTTTAATAAATCTGATATTTATTTATTAAATATTAATAAATCTTTTTAAATACTAAGAAATATTTGTTAAGGACTAAAAAGTGGTCTCTAATAAATAATTTGTTGAATATTAACAAATATTTTTAAATATAAACAAATCCTTCTATCAGTGTACAATAATCGATTTATCTAAAAAATTTGAATCTCAAATGATACTTCTATAATATATAATTCTCGAATTTTTATAAATTATAACCTACTATTAAATTTTCATTGAGAAAAAATGGCAAGTTAAATTTATATTTTTTATAATGGGTTTTTAGGTTGATAAAAATTATTTCTTTTTTTTTAAATTTTATTTTTTATGACTGCTTATTTTTTTTTTTCGGAGGTATAAAGTATGAAATTTAATAGAATGATTTATCTAAAAAATTTGAATCTCAAATGATACTTCTATAATAATTTCCCAATTTCTATAAATTATAACCTGCTATTTATTTTTCATTGAGAAAAACTTGCAAGTTGAATTTATATTTTTTATGTGTTTTTAGGTTGATAAAAATTATTTCTTCTTTTTAAGAATTTTAATGATACTGAAGTTAGCCGTCAACAATTAAAAAAATTTTTTTAACAAATCAATTACAATAAAAAAATGCTTCTAAAAATTTTCACTTATGATTTTTATTATTTTTCACATGTAGAACTTTTTAATTAAATGTTTTTTATAATAATTTAATTGCCATAAAATTCTAAAAAAATTTTTAATGTCTCTCAACTTCAGTGTCATGAATTTTATTTTTTATGACTGCTTATTTATTTTTTTTCGGAGGTATAAAGTATGAAGTTTAATACAATGATCGATTTATCTAAAAAATTTGAATCTCAAATGACTCCCGAATTTCTGTAAATTATTCGAAAAAAATAACAAAACATGTTTTTTCATCAAACTCAAAGACATGTGCTGCAAATGAGTCAAATGTCAAAAGGATTCAAAATTTAATAAATGAAACTCAAATAGCTTACTGTTGACAAATGATGCTTAAAAATAAATATTTTGTTCAAAATCGATGACATTGACACAAGATTTTTGTTTGATGTCTATTGTGTTTATGAAAAAATATTATTATTGAATGGCTAGACGTAGAATCCAACTTTTCGGTAAAGTAAACATGATAATTAAAAGTTAAATTTTTAATTTTTATTTAAAATAAATTAATCAAAAATAAATTAGGTTTTAAAAACAATTTTCATGCTATATTATTTCAAAGAAAATTAAATAATATTATTATTTTTTTAATAAGTGTGGGTAGAAGTAAAAAAAAATGATTTACTTGAACCAAGAAAATTTTTGAGAAAGACTAAAATAGTCTTGGCTAATGTAAACATTTTTTCATCCAAAACAATTAGTCTTCCTAAATATTATTTTTTTTCGTCAATTATTATTATTATTAAAAATTAATGAAAAAAAAGGTAATAAAGAATATACTGTAGTTCATAAGAGCATAAGAGGGTGGTTATAAGCAAAAAGAGTATAGAACGAAAGAGTAAACTATGAAGGAGTATAATACAGAAGAGGGGGATACGGAAAGCTCAATGAAATCGATAAATATACCCTCCTGTGTCCTCATAAATATATACCCGTGTGTGTCTAGACTCTAGACCAAGTAGTCAGTCTCAGTACATTAGATGTACATCTATATACGTTGTTTTGCTCAAACTATATCACTATCAGTGAACGTATTTGAGGCAGAACAGAATAGAACCTCCGTCCGTACCAATGAACAACGACACTATACTAGAGCTTACCTTTGCTATTAAATGGCTAGAGTCAATTCCTGGGTCGCGGGTCGCGGATCGTGGGTAATAGTAATATATCAACTACAAAACTATACCCTCAATTTATTGACGATTAATATTATTTTGAATGTCCCCACAGCCGGTCAGTTTTTAATAGCCGCGATGAATATTTTTATACTTGCTTAATATAAATATATATCACTATAAATATGAACGAAGTGCATTGTAAGTAGTTAGATATAGAGTTTTGTTTTATTTTAGTGAGTTACTCACGTGTAGGCAGTGACTTTGGTAATTTCGCGAACCGAAGGTTGTTCAACAAGTAACACACATACTTCCTTCTTGTATTTTATTATTTATTTTTCCTTTATCTCGTACAAACATCGGATACGTAAATACAGATATTTTTTTTTATTGTACAACGTAGATGTCTTATTACGTCAGTTATGAATAAATTACGAGTGTTAAATTGATATAATCGTATTTAAAGGTTTATTCATACTTATGACTGTGACTATGACTATGACTGGGACTATGACTATTATTATTTTGTCGTGATGAAATACCAAGGGAGCCCATCAATAAAGCAAGCCCTCCACGGTTCTTTTTGGTGTCCTCATTCGGAACACAGTGGCCCAGAGTTGAGTCCTGCTGGGGTTGCCTGTTGCTCCACAAACCAACTACCCCAAACCCTCCACTGAGAACCCGACCTCTGCCAAGTTTAACTAGAGCTCAAGATCATAATAATAAAAAAAGAAGCCAAATGAATAAGTATTATCAATAAATGCTCAATTCCCTGCTAGCTATATACGTTTTATTTCATTATTTTGTTATTAAATTTAAGTTCGAGACCTTTAAAAGCTACTGGGCTTTTTTTTTTTCTTTCAATTTTCTTATAAGTTTTCATCAATGAACTGAGACTTTTTATGGGCTCGTTACTATAATTATTAATTATTCTTTGAACTTAAACAAATTTTTAGATTTTTTTTTATGAAAATAAAGTTAGCCGACATCTAAAAAATTTTATGAGTTTTTATATCAAAGAATTATTAGAAAAAAAGTAAAAAAAAATTTTTCATTTGTTAAAAACTTAAAAAACTATAAGTGCAATTTTTTAAAAATATTTTTTAGTTATAATTTAATTAATTAAGCAAAATCAAAAAATCAAAAATGTCGGCTAACTTTATTATTATTTTTTTTTTACAATTAAATTTTGATAGTTTCTTCACTTGATATCTCAATATTGCGCCTAAAATTGAAGTTACGAGAAAATTAATAAAGATTTTTTTTATAAAACAAGAAATTTTTGCGAAATTATTTTTTGTATTTTAAATATTTAGCGCAAAATTTGGGATTTTAACTTTTGCTGTTTACTCTAATCATTTACTGACGGTATTTAGTGTGATTTCAACACTGCGTGTTTGAACTTTTTATACCAAAACATTCGGAGTGAATTGAGATCGTTGGACCAAAAATAAAGGAGAACGGAAGTTACAAGAATTCAAAATATGCTGAATGATACTTAAATTTATTGCCAGTTAAGTTAATAAATTTTTTATGTGATAAGAAACTATTAAAGAAGAAATTGCTGAAATAAATTGTTGAAAAATTTCTTAAAAAAAAATAGCAATTTTATATTGCGCGGTAAATTTTAAGTGTGTAAAAATATTATTCAAAAAATTCCACTTTTAAACAATGTTAAATTTAACGTTTAAATAAAATAAAAAGTTAAATTTAACGATGTAAACACTAAATTTTATTATTTAGTCAATACAAATTTAGATAAATTGAACTCTTATAATTATTAATCTAAAACACCAAATTAATTGAAGAATTTTTAAGTTTAAAAAATATTTTCAATACATAAAACATTTATTTAACAATTAAAAAAAAATTTCTCTACTTTGTTTATGAGCAATTATTTTATTATACGCAAATCTCGAAATAGTCAATAAAAAAAAATTATCATGAAGACATAAAAAAAAGCATAGTAAATTTTTATTAAAAAAAATGAAATTACAAGATGTAATTGATACTTGCAAAACTTATACACTGAATAATTGTCAAGAGGGTAAATAGGGATAGAATAAGGATGAACCATAATGTCGCGAGACATAGGGACAATAATCGGACTGATACACTTCTGGCGCCGATTCCACTTACTTCAATTCTTCAGCACTCCTTTGTGGTTCTGGGGACTTCCTTTTGGAATTCCTTGCCGCCATCAATAACACACTGATAGAAGGATTTATTTGTATTAAAAAAATATTTGTTAATAGTTAACAAATCATTTATTAGAGACCATTTTTTAGTATCAAACAAATATTTCTTAGTATTTAAAATGATTTGTTTGTATTTAATAAATCAGATATTCATTTATTAAATATTAATAAATCTTTTTAAATACTAAGAAATATTTGTTAAGGACTAAAAAGTGGTCTCTAATAAATGATTTGTTAAATATTAACAAATATTTTTAACTATAAACAAATCCTTCTATCAGTGCAGCAGCTGACTCACTAGCAATATTTAAAACAAGTTGTTATAAACACTTATTAGCTACTGAGCGTGCCGATCTCTAAGTGTGTATTCTGCATTTTTGACCAAGTGCAATTTAGTTATTTGCTATCCTGTGCAATATGGTATAAGACTTGAAGTAGACTGTTTTTGTTTCAGTATTCATTATTAATCTTGATTAATTAAATTTATATTATTGTGATAAAATTGACGTTGAGAGACCTATCAATATTAACATTAACATTATAAGAATCTATTTTGATTGTCGATAATAGCTTATGAGCACTTTTTGTTTTTGATTTTTAATTAAAATTATATTGATCTGTACTTAATTTTAAGATATTTTGTATACTCTGTATATGCTTTTGGCCTTTAGAGGACTACGTCCTACGGCCTCTTTCAATAAATTACAATTACAATATTTTGAATCAAGAGTAAAAATTCTGAATCGAGTAAAATTTCCTTAAATCAAGAAAAATTTATTAGCTCAAGAATTTTTTTACTCAAATCAAGAAGATTAAATTCTTCAAAATTATGTACTTAATTTAAAAAATTTTTTTTGTGTGTAGCAATGAAATTTATGAATATTAAGAACCGAAAAAAATTTTGAACCTCTAAAAAACTAAAAAATTTTCAAATTTTTGACTTGAAATGGCAAACAAAAAATGTCCGGCATGTAATTAGCCGGAGGTTGTAAGATTGGCGAGAGCTTTCGAGAGAACTCGTAGCTGCTCGGCTACAGCTTGAAGTAGCTGTACATCTCTGCGCTCTATATTAGAGGAAAGATGCTGATGAAGCATAATATAAGAAGAAGAAGAAGAAGAAGAAGACGAAGAAGATGTAAGAAATGTAAGAGGGGCGGTTGCGACGCCAAGCGTCCAGCGATCGCACCTTAAAAGGTTCGACGCCGCACGCGCCCAACAGCAGCTGCTGCCAGAGTTCTTCTCCCATTCCTCGTGTCTGTCCTTCTCTGCTTACAGTCAACTTACGTTATCTCGATCATTATATGGCGGTATACTTTCGGTCATTTTTTATATCATTTCTTATATTCACTTACATACAATGCAATAATGGTCGCATTTTTATTATTGCTAATAATAATAACATAAAGCCAAGATCAATCTTTTTAACAATTTTCATTATTTATTTTTCAATTATACACATTAAAGTCAAGAATGATCCTTCTCAATGTTTATTGAAGTGATAATTTAATTACATTTTTATTAAATTTAAATCAATAGAAATGATCATTGAAAAAAAAAATTATGGAGACTCGGATCCAAGCCAGGATTCAAACCTCCACCTTCCTGATGATTGCTAGTTGATCTTCCACTCAAGCTATTCAATAACAAATAATTAAATTTTTGAAGAAATTCGACTTAGATTAATAATAATAATAACTAGCAACCTCGCAGTCACTATGTGACTGCCGTGACTTGTGAACTATAAAAAATTAAAATTTTGCTTTATTAAATAATAACTTTTGATAAATTGTACTGTACTTTCTTAAATATTGACGTTTTTAAAGATATAAGCTCATCTTGATGTTACACTCATCAAGAGCTTTTATTTGAGTACCCACATGCATTTTTATATATTTTTCATATATTAATATATATAAATATATAAAATATATGAAAAATTGATGTGGATACTCAAATGAAAGATCTCGATAAGAGTGACGTCGAGATGAGCTTATATCTTTAAAAATTTCAATAGTTCTCAAGATACAAGGTAATTTCTTAATTATTGACATTTTTAAAGATATAAGCTCATCTTGATGTTACACTCATCAAGACCTTTCATTTAAGTACCCACATCAATTTTTCATATATTTATATATTTTATATATATGAATATATAAAAAATATATCAAAATGCATGTGGGTACTCAAATGAAAGCTCTTGATGAGTGTAACATCGGGATGAGCTTATATCTTTAAAAATCTCAATTGTGCATAAAATACAAATTCATTACTTAATTATTGATATTTTCAAAGATAAAAGCTCATCCCGATGTTACACCCATCAAGACCTTTCTTTTGAGTACCCACATCAATTTTTCATATATTTATATATTTTATATATATGTATATATGAAAAATATATAAAAATGCATGTGGGTACTCAAATGAAAGGTCTTGATGAGTGTAACATAGGAATGAGCTTATATCTCTAAAAATGTCAATAGTTCACAAGATACAGGGTCATTTCTTAATTATGTATTTAGAGATAGAGCATTTTCGAATGCAGACCAAATACTTATCATCATAAATTGACTATTGGTGAAAATAATATGAAACCATGACAAAGCACAACTTCAGGTCAAGACTTTTCAAACGATACCAAATTTAACTATAAAAATCCATTTTATCATATAAATACACTGGCCACAAAATTTTGATTCTCTTAATAATATAGATAATAATAATAATAATAATAATAATAATAATAATAATAATAATAATAATAAAAATAATAATAATAATAATAATAATAATAATAATAATAATAATAAATTAGGAGTAAAAATTATTGTTATTATTATTATTATTATTATTATTATTATTATTATTATTATTATTATTATTATTATTAAATATGAGTGTGGTGGAATTTTGAAATTATATAAATTTAAAAACCAAAATATAAGTAATAATAATAATAATACTATAAGCAAATGCAAAGTAAAGGAAAGGAAAGTAATGCCTGGACATCCATACAGCCGGTGCGACGTAAATCTCCGGTTGACGTAGTCACGGCTCTGACGATATGAGTACATATATGAGCACACACATGATATGAGAAATGTATACTATATAGATGTAGGTGATATAAGGTTGGGTTGAGTTGATGGTATTGGTATTGGTGCTGCCTTGATGATTTCCCCTTGGCCGGGTGACTCGGGCGCATTCGCCGGCTCTAGTACGGTGTCGCGTTTCAAGCTTACGCACCGTCAACGGCGCACGCATTTAATACTCTCTTTACTCCCGGCGCCTGTGACCCGTGCCTACTCTGCGAGGCTGTTTAACTTGCGTGCTTGCTCGGTTACTTGCATCCTACATGCTCTATCCTCTATCCTCTTCAGTGCATGCTACACTAGCTGGGCTGCGAAAGCGAAATACGTATCTGATGCGTGTGGATACTCTCAAGAGAAGAGAAGAGAAGCGAAAAAGAGAGGAAGATGAAGTTATAGGACATCCATCCACTCCTCTCGGGAAAGTGTGTACGCGATCGAGCGAGAGCGATAACGCATGAGGGAGCTCAAATTTATTGTCGTCTTCCTGGAGATGCTGAATTTTCTTACTTATACCGCTACCGGCTTATTCATTATTATTATTATTATTATTGTTATTATTTTTCTCTTATATTTATATCCGCTGCACTGACGAGGGTTTTTATTTCAATCAAACATTTGATTTTTCTATTTGTGCTTTGAAAATTGAGAAATTGATTTTTTAAACACCTTTTTTATGTCTTAGGACTTTTGAATGATACAATCAGTGATTATTTATAAAAAAAGAGTACAAATAATTGCATAACTTAAAAAATTTATAAATTGTAATCAATTAATATTTTTAAATGTTTTTTTCAAGCTAAAAAATTTTTTAATTTATTAAAATTTTAAATTTCATCTATTATACAAAAAAAAATGTTAAGATTTCATGAAGTTCAATTTAAAAAATTATTCAGTTTGAAAAATTCATTTTAAAATACCAATTCAATAAATATATATTAAATTTTTTTCTATGCAATTTTTTATGACAATTTTTCATAAATTATCTTTAATACTCTCCATAGTTCAGCGGATATAAAATGTTTATTGAAACAAAAAAATAATTTGTTTCATATAAAAAAAAATTAACTACTGTAGTTTTTTGTCGGAAAAATTTCCATGTTGTAAAATAATTTAACATAAATATAGATAAATTATATTTTTAGGTAAAAATATTTAAATGTAATCGAAAAAAAAGTACAATAAATATATTTAAGAAGAATTTATCTGCCTTGGATAATAAAAAAAAAGTTTCTTTTGAAAAATCAAAATTTTTAATGGACGGTTCGATTTAAGCTTAAAAAATTAATAATTGCAATTTTGTATTAGACAAAAAATTTATAATAAAAAATTTTTAACGTAAAATTTTTTCTACAAAAAAAAATATTGCGTGAAAATAGAATTTTTTCAAAAGATTTAAAAAATTTTTCTTATTAAAAAAAAGTTTGCGCGCCAAATTGATTTGATTTATGAATTTAAAAAAGTTCAATATAAATATTTTTAAGAAAAAATACTTGAAATTAAGGTCTAAAATTTATAAGAAATGCAAAAATATTAAAAAAAAATCAGGTATCAAAATTTTGCAGTTGCTGTGTTTTAAAATTGGGCAGCCGAAAAGCTTGTAACAAGAATAAAATATTGTATTAAAATGAAATACTCTATAATGAACATAAAATAAGCACTTAAAATATACAGACAAATTTCACCGAACTTTTTCTCAATAATTTTACAGTTAATAATTCGGAGTTACTTGAACTTACACATTAAATAATTGTTTTTATTTTAAAGTGCTCTTATGTCTCATTAGAGATTAATGTCATTGATTAATGGACATGGGTATTAAATAATAATTAAGATTCAGTCATAATGTAATGTAATCGATAACAGACAGTAATCTTAATAATGATCTGGGCTATTAATAAACCGGGTTGGATTTTTCAAATAATAATTATTTATCAAATTCAATTGATACCAAGGAACTATTGAAGTATTATAAATTACAATGATAACGTTGATTACAATGGCAATAATGTAATTCATTGAATAGATTAATGGTTTCGTTGTGCGAAGTTATGGAATGAGAATATAAAAAAACTTGCAACCAAAACATTTTGAGTTGTGAAAGAGAGATGTGACAGAAACATGATTACGCGAAAATTACGTAATTGTTTGACGAACAGCCCTTTGTTTGATAGTTGAAAATGGACTCTGTTAAAAATCTTAACGGAGGTACTCTATTGGTGTCAATACTAGATACTTGATATGATCATAATACAGTTGTGCGGTAAGCCCTTCAAATTATTGTTTCAACCTTGTTTGATTTTGCATATTAAGTTTTTTAACTAAAATTTGAATTTATTTTGTGAAATTTCAATTTTTTGTTGATTTTAAGTTTTAAGTTTTTTACAGAAAAAAAGTTTTACTTGAACCAAAAAAATCAATGAGGAATATCAAAACAATCTCGGCTCAAATAAAATTTTTATTAAAGCTAGAATTTTTTTTTACTCAAGAAAACTTTGTTTTGCCCAAAATAATTATTGTTCTTTACAGATATTTGGTACATGTAAGATATAAAATATAGTATGTAAGATTGTTATTATAATTAAGTATAACAATCTTACATACTATATTTTATATCTTACATGTACCAAATATCTGTAACCTCTATTGCAATTGTAAAATGTACAAAAAGGCAATAAATATCTATTATTGTTTTTTAAATTATTATCTTCAATCAAGGAATTTCTTTTCTCTACTCAAGAATTTTTTCTGGATTTGAAATGAAGAGAATAAGAAAAATTTATATATTAAAATTGGTTTTTTTAACTTGAAATTACTATTATTTCAAAGGTCTTGGTCTGAATTTATATCTTATGATTATTAATTTATTATTATAAGTTTTCAAAGTAACTTTAAATAGATTCGAATTTTGTGATGAAAGTATCTTTCTAATTATATGGGTTTCTATAGTGAAATTTGGTGCCATCAAAAAGCTCATAACCTGATAAATTTATGTTTTTTCAATGTTTGATATTTTTTTCGGCAATAGCCAATTAATTATCGACGGTCTAATTAGCAATTGGTCTAACTCCGTATTTTTTAGAAGGTGATTTTTTAACATTTTGATGTAAGAACAGTCCAATTATAAATTATTTATATTCGCTGTGAGTGAAGCCATGGTAGGGGAAATGAAATCGACTGAAGCGTTCGCAGTGGTTACTTTCGGAGTTACGGGAGGCTATTATTCCTAAAATTATAAGGAAGTACACGTGGAAGTATTTATTTTGTTTTAATTTTAATAAATTAAAAAAAAATGAGACACCAGAGTTGTTGTGTCTTAAAAAATACCAGCAGAAATATTTACTGCATTCTTTTTTATTTTTTATCATTATACGTACTTGTTGTTGATTCGTTTAACTAAAAAACAAAACTGCAATTATTACACTGATAAAAGGATTTATTAACTATTAATAATTTAATTTATTTGAAGACAATTATTTAATTTATTAAACTTTAATAAATATTTTTTAACATTCAATAAATATTTATTTGGTAGGAAAGTACATTTATTAATAGTTAATAACTATTTATTAATAGTTAACGAATATTTATTAACAGTTAATAAATATTTTGTTGAGTGAATTTGTTTTGCTTGTAATATCATATGATATGAAGATTTTTTATAAACAAAAATCATTTTTATAAATTATTTGTATTAATTATATTACATTATAATAACGTTTATTGTAAAATACCGAATTCTATCATAGCTCATAATTATCTTTTGTATTTATAAATATTAAAAAGGTTAATTTATTTAGTGAATTGAATTATTATCATGTATTCCAGCTATAGGATTATAAAAAGTGTCAAAAGAAAATGCTATTTTTGCTTTTGATTTTAAATAAATATTTGCTAACAGTTAAAAAATATTCATTAACAAACAAATCCTTCTATCGGTGTATAAAATTGTCACATATTTTTTATAACTTTTTTTTTTACAATTATTTATAAAATTTATTTATTTTTATGTTTCTTGCTATTGACATACGTATAAAAACATACTCTGACAGCCTCCCGTAGTTCATATTTTGACTGGCGCTGCAGTCACACTCATAGCGAATACGTGACTGAATAAAGTAGTCAGTACTTGTCTCGGATAGCTTAACTGGTAGAGCCCTTGGCGCGTAACCGAGAGATCTGGGTTCGATTCCCAGTCTGGGCTGTCTGATTAATTTTTTCAATTACGGAAAAATTCCCACTGAGTAGGTCCCCCCCTTTTCCCCTATCCGTTCTTTTCCAACTCCCTTAAAATTTGCTTTGATATGGCTTTGATATGCTTTGATATTAACAGTTTGATACTTTTATAAATGATCTATGAAACGAAAATATTATACCTCTATTAGATGTTAAATTGTTTTTTAAAGTGATAATAAATTTTAAATTAATTGCTTTTTCGCACAAATGGAAGATTTTTTAAAATGCAGTTAGACAATTTGCTAATTAGAACGTCGTTATCTTTATAATTAGCAGAATAAGAAAAAATTTTTTTACGGGAATAATTTTATTTTTATAGCTAAATTTTGTGTCATTAGAAAGATCTTGATGTAAATTTGTGCTTTTTCACGATTTTATATACTTATTTTGAGCGAAACTTCAATTTTTTAACAGTTTGATACTTTTATAAATTTTTGTCCATGACATTTTCCATTAAATTATTGATAATTGATATTGTCATAAAAATATTATTTTTAAATTTCCTTCAAAAGTACTCAAACTGTATTTTGTTATAAAAATATCAAAAAATATATGCCAATGTTCTTTTATCCGTAATTCGCAATTTTACTTTTATACTATTCAAATAATTGATAAAATTATTGATATTCAATAAATTATAATTTAAAAATTATATATTTAAAAAAAAAATCTAAACTATTATAAATTTTATAAATATTAGATTTTTAATAACAGAAAATAAAAAAAATTCAAGATTTCTTAAATCAAATAATTCTAGAGCGTAAAAAAATTCAGGCGTGAAAATATTTCATATTCTCATCTCATATTACAAGCATACTAACAAATGTTTTCTAAAACTAATCCCCAGTACTCTAAACTAAATTCTATCTCCACGCTTATTATATTAACTTTCCCCGATTTTGTTCAAAGTACTTCCGAATACATTATAAAAACCGGAAGACAATCAGCTTACCATATTACAAAGTTACTTAAAATAAAATAAATAAAAATTAATTCAGCATTAACTTAACCGGCAAATAAAAGTGAAATAATAAGTAAAGAGAGTTTTTACGAAATAAAAACATTCTAAAGACATATGTTTTCCAGCCTCCTACCGAGATTACTCCCGGGGATAAGAAAAAGCACGTGGGGCCATAATGAATCTGTTGGTTTTCTCCATCACCCCTGGGGTATCTTACGATCGCTGTCAAAACTGAAGGGAATAATATTTAACAGCCATAACTAAATAAATTAAATATTATTGCTGGTAAATTTTTTGAACGGTCAAATGATTATTTAAATATTTATTCACGGTCTAAAAATTAAGAAAGCGGGGGCGACTTTACCCCAACTGCGTCATTTTTTCATTTTTTCGACTGTATCTTTCAGACAGAGTCGGTAAAATTTTGTCACTGTCACCGAAATAAATGTTTTCAATAAACAATTTATTTTTTTCTCCATTAAAATCTTATACCGGGTTACTTTATTTTTTATTTTTTTTTCCTGACGATAAAGAAACACTTATGGCTCTGGATTTGTTATAAAAGTATGTACGCAAGGTGCAGAAGAGCAAATGCAGGAAGCTGGGGCGTCTGGAGAGCGTGCAGCTTGCGCGACGATAATTGATAGGTTTTTAAGCTCGTGTGTGCCGAGTCTGTGTGAAAGGGGTGAGCGAGTTAAGTCTAACTTTTAAGTTTAAGAAATCAACGTACGGAGCGTATCACCAGCTCGTATAATACTATTATATTCTCGGTAAAATTATTTTATAATCAACTATATGGCGAACTACAAACTACAATTTTAAATTATTGAAAAAAAATTTTTTTGATTAATTTATTTGCAATTATTTTAAAATTTTATATAATTACAAGGCTTAAAACTTATTAATCTGGAAAAAAAAAATTTTTTTTTTTAATAAAATTGAAAATTTTCATAAAAATAAAAAAATATTAATTTTTTTTTAATGAAGTATTTATTTCAAAACAATAATTATTTTTAAAAAAATTGTTATTTATTTTATCAATAATTTTTTTAAAAATTGTAATCTTGTTCATAACAATTTAAAAATTTGATCTTTTAAACCAAATAAAAAATTTCTTTATTTAAGAACTTTTTTTTAGTTGTAAAAAATATTGCTTAAATCAAAATTTTTTTGTCTTTATCTCAAAATTAAAACTATATTTTTTTAATTAATTTATTTGCAATTACTTTAAAATTTTACATAATAACAAAGCTTGAAACTTATTAATCCTAAAAAAAAAATTTTTTTTCTTAATAAAAGTAAAAAATTTCATAAAAATAAAAAAATATTACTTTTTAAATTATTTTTAATTTAATCTAGTAATAATTTTTTTTAATGGAAGGTTTATTTAAAAACAATAATTATTTTTAAAAAAAATTGTTGTTTTATTTTATCAATGATTTTTATAAAAATCGCAATCTTGTTCATAGCAATCTAAAAATTTGATCTTTTAAATCAAATAAAAAATTTCTTGAATTGAAAAATTTTTTTTAGTTTGTAAAAATATTGCTTAAATCAAAATTTTTTTAATCTCAAAATTAAAACTATATTTTACAGAAAAAAATTTTTTTTTGACTCGAAAAAATTTCCTTGATTCAAAAAAATATTTATAAAGTCTCTCGTATAAAGTAAAATTTTTTTTATTAAAGTTTCTTCTTGCTCCAAAATAACTTCGTTCTTCTTTACAATTTTTTTGGTTCAATTAACTTTTTTTCTTTGTAACTAAATTTATATATCTCGGATTTTTGTCACCCCAAAAACTATTTAAAAAAATCTTCTACACTGATAGAAGGATTTGTTTATAGTTAAAAATATTTGTTAATATTTAACAAATCATTTATTAGAGACCACTTTTTAGTCCTTAACAAATATTTCTTATTATTTAAAAAGATTAATTAATATTTAATAAATGAATATCAGATTTATTAAATACAAACCAATAATTTTAAATGCTAAGAAATATTTGTTTAATATTAAAAAGTGGTCTCTAATAAATGATTTGTTAACTATTAACAAATATTTTTTAATACAAATAAATCCTTTTATCAGTGTATCATAATAAAAATAAATATTGACATTAATTCGTCAAAAAAATGAATAACTTCAAAGTAAATTTTCTCTTTAACAATTGCACTTGAGCCAAAATTAAAAAATCTTCCGTAACTCATGCATACAATAAAGAACAAATAAAACGTGAATGTAAATCTGAAAATGAAGATAATTGTAAACGTTGGTTGGAATCAGCTAGCAAAAGAGTGAACAGAGGAAGAAAGAGTGAGAGAAATGTATTAGGCACACGTCACTCGAAGCACGTGCTCTGGTTTCTGGCGGCTGCTCCTGCTCATACTCATGCTCATTCTCGGGTTGAGCCTTACCCTCGTACACGGACCAGGTCGTTTTTCTCTCATCTCATCTCATCTCATCTCACTCTCTTTCTTGTAATCAAACTCGGGTTAGCTGAGTTGGTTCCTTGCTCCAACTCTTGGTAATTTTTTTATGCCGGCTTTGCTGCTGGTGCTGCTGCTGGTGCTGGTATCGCTCGCAACCCATCATCAGAAAGAGGTTTAAATTTAGCCCGGTGGCTTTTACTTGCCGTCGTAGTCGTATCGTGTCATAGGACATAACACGAGACAGAGAAGCTGAGTCTGAACTTACACACTTATAAACTCTAGAATAGAAGAGAAGATTTTCTGAGGAAAGAACTTGTACGTCGAATAACAACAACGTTCAACGTTGTTTATTTGTTTAGTTGGTGTACCAATACAATAACTGAACACTGATAGAAGGATTTAGTTCTATTTAATAAGATTTAGTAACAGATACTAAATGATTTAGTAACAAACCTTTCATTACCAAATATTTAAAAATAGGTACTAAATCGTTTATTAAAGCCCATTTAGTTCCACCAAATAAATATTTAGTAGTATTTAACAAATGATTTATTGCTACTCAATAAATCGTTTATTGGTATCAAAGAAATTAATTTTTTAGCTAATTTTAGCGTGTAACCTAACTTTTTAACTTAAAACAAATAAAAATAATTAGAATAAATAATTTTAAATAAAAATATAAGGTATTATAAAAAAAATTAGAAAAACGGTTGACCCTAAAGGCCATCTCTGCAACTTCCCGCTGATTCCGTTAATACATGGCCGTTTTTTTTGAGCTCTTTGAGCTCAAAAATACAATTTGTGTGTTGTTTTGAGCTCTCCGAACTCAAAACGATACCTTTTCTATGCTTTTGAGCTCTTGAGCTCAAAAGTCTGATAGAAGTTTCATAGAACACTATTTTTTGAATTTTCAAACCGCAATAACTTTTGAATAAATAAACCGATTACGCGGTTGGCGGCATTCTACGCAGTTTTTTAAGCCTCATAAAGAATTTCTAAGTTTCAATTGGTCAAACTAGAAATTTCACGATATCTCTCGAACGAATCAACCAATTTTGACCGGATTGGCGGCGATCGACATGGTTTTTCAAGGTTGAGAGCTGATTAGTTTTTGGAATCTATCGGTAGAGCCGTTTAAAAGTTATTCCAAAAAAACCACTTCTGAAAAAATTTTTTTTCCTATTTTTTTTTAGATTTCTCCAAATTTCTCAAAATCTATCGTTCCGAATCGGTTCAAATTTTCAGGAAATCTAAGTTTGTCGAAGCCCTTTCGAATGGCACTAACCGCGATAAAATCGGTTCAACCGTTCAAAAGTTATAAGAGGTTTACATACTTACACACACACACACACACACACATACATAAAGACATAGTGACACCCTCGCGGGAATAGTCAGGGAAGCTTCCTAGGACCTCAAAACGTCGAGATCTGATAGAAACTCGATTTTCGAAAAACGGGGTAAAACCAATAACTTCCAGATTTTTGAAAATTTTCAATTTTCTCAGCGGGAAGTTAAAAAGAATCTCATTAAATTATATTTTTTGCTCGACGGGCAGAAAGCGTCAACTTTCGGCCCGCTACGCTAAACGAAAGTGCCGCTTTCTACCTTCGTCGAGCAAAATAGTATATTACACACCTGTGGCAAGAAAATGAGAAATGTCTCAGAACACATATATGTTGCCCGAGGCGAAGCCGAGGTCGACATATATGTGATCTGAGATATTTATTATTTTCCTGCCATAGGTTTGTATACAATTTTTCTGTCCGACAGAGGCGGAAAACGGCAATTTCGTTTAGCGCAGCGGGCCGAAAGTTGCCACTTTCCGCCTGGAGGGCAGAAAAAATAGTATACACTCTACGGGAAGTAAATAAGAAAGCCTCAGATCACATGTTTGTCAACCTCGGCCGACAATTACATGTGATCTGAGACATTTCTTACTTTAATTCCCTAGGTGTGTAATATATTATTTTCTTTATACCTCGGTCGAAAGTACGCATCTTTTGCACCTATTTCGATGCAGAAAGTTAAAGATTCGTGCATTGGTAAAGCTACACATTCGCTCTCTATAACAGCAGGAGCATAAAAATGCTTTCGTTACCGCGACTGACATTAGTCATTTGTTACTAACTATGTTTTGTTTACGCTGATCATTTACGATTGATGGTACAATACAACTTGGTTATATTTCTTTATTTCTTCTACTTACATGAAATATTTTATGTATAAATGGAGATATAGATAAAGATATAACTGCCGTAAAAGTGAGTAGATCATCCGATGTAACTTATAACCAGGTTGTACTGTACTAAGATTCAGTTTGACAGTGACGTGTGTAAAATGGATCAACTTTATTTAATTAATGAATTATTTAGAAAAATGTACGCAGTAACAACTATTTAATTTAATTTTTATTAATTATTGTTAATTTTCAGATAATATGCTCGTTTTTTTTTTTTTTATTTTTAACCGAGAATAATCTTTATTATGTTTGTTGAATTCAAGAAATTTCAGTTTTATTTAATCTAAAAATTTTTCAAAAAAAATGTTTGTTGATTATTTTTTATTTGACTCGCTTCGCTCGTGCCGCAAATGTCGGGGGCAGGCATCAATTTTTTTTCGATGCAGTACATTAAATATTTTACGTACTTTCGACCGGCTATAAAGAAAAATAGTATACACTACACGGGCAGAAGTTTGAGAGCTCTGAACTGCGCGCCGTGATGCCCTCGGCTACGCCTCGGGCATCATGGCGCGCAGTGCAGAAATCTTAAACTTTCTGCCCTAATAGTGTAATATACTATTTTTGTTTGAGGCATTTATAAAATTTAAAATTAAACAAGCTTTTAACATATCCATAATAGACAAATTAAAAAATGTAAACTAAACTCTACTAAGAAGAGACATAAATAGAAGACATTTATTGGGAGTATGTGTGTTTTTAAAGGTTTAATAAATCTCCCAAAATCGAGCTGAATAAAATAATCTAAGTCAGTGAATAGGTTATGTATCACATAAGCATTGGAATTAAAAGCATAGCCATCTACCGACAATACTTGCCAAAGAAATATTTAGTACCTGTTACTAAATATTATTTGGTGGAACTAAATATTTATTTCCATGTAATAAGAATTTGTTCATATAAAGAAATCATTTATTAAACTGTAACAAATATTATTGATGGGTACAAAATATTTGTTTTTCAAATAAATGAATACAAATTTTGTTACTAAATCAGTTTGGTACTCTGTATTAAATCCTTCTATCAGTGAACGCCTAGCTAAGAACGACGATGCCAATTTCTACGTCAGACAAGAAGTCTGCCCTCGATCGAGACAAATCGACCGGTACGCTGTTTTTATATTTTTTATCCTTCATTCCCCCTTTTTACTTTTTTCTTTATTATCGTAAACAACAGCTCGGATTACGCTCGCCCGATCTCTTTGTCCTGCCCACGTGTGTTTACGATAGACTTCAGGTTCATGTAATTTTAATTATCTGGAAAATACCTCACTGCAGTAATATGCCACATGCTTCACTTTATTACTGCTTATTTTATTATTATTATCATCGAGTTACATTGTTGTTTGTTTTATTACATAGATACATACATTTTGTTCTCGGTGGTTATTCTTTTGCTCCGGTGATGCAAAAAAATACACTTGTATGAGGTACTAGTGACATAGTAATCAATAATCTGCAAAGAAGAAAATTACAAGTAAATTATGGTCAAGCTTCAATTTATATTGCTATTTTTTTAGGGTTAAAATTGAAAGTTTTAAAATTAAGGGTACACTCTGAAATTTTAACTTAGTGAAGTAGAAAGCAAAACTGCTTCAAAATTAAAAGCTTAAAAATTAATATATTATACTTGACACAGTAATCAAAAATATGCAAAGAAAAATTACAAGAAAATGATGTTTAAGTCTTAATTGAATTTTTAATTTATATTGTTATTTTTTAGGCTTAAAATTGAAAGTTTTAAAATCAAGTCCACACTTTTAAATTTTATTAGTAAAATTTTGACTTAGTGAAGTAGAAAGCAAAACTGCTTCAAAATTAAAAGCTTAAAAAAGAATTTATTATAAGTGACATAGTAATCAATAATCTGAAAAGAAAAATTACAAGAAAATGATATTTAAGTCTTAATTTAATTTTTAATTTATATTATTATTTTTTAGGCTTAAAATTGAAAATTTAAAAATTAATACACTCTGAAATTTTATTAGTAAAATTTTGAAGAAGGAAACAGCAAAACTGCTTCAAAATTAAAAGCTTAAAATTGAATTTATTATAAATTTAGTAAGTGTGGAGTTTAATTTTAAATTAGTTATTTTTTAGTAATTTAAAAAATCAATAAATTTAAATTTACTATAAAAACAAATTTTTCACTTTCTATTTCGTGAAAAATTTACTAATTACTGCCTTAAAATATCAATATAAATGCATAATTAAACATGAAAGAAAATTATAAGATAAATTTTTATTGATTTTATCGTCATCTCGTATTCTTAAAAAAGAATTTGAATAAAGTCTTACATTCTTAAAAGATTAAATATGACTTTACGTTCATTTGAAGCGTAAAAATAAAAAAAATTCAACAAGTCAATGTTAGAAGGTTTTTTCAATAAGCAGTAGAGTAATTTTTTTATTTTTTTTATTTATAAACGACACAATTAAGTACATGCTGTCTTTTGTAAGCTTTTTCTTTTGAGATCGCAAAAAAATTTTATTGATATTTCATATAAAGTTAAAACTATTTTATCTTTTTTTTATTACAAAACAATTATCGTTAAAAAACTATTTGCCTTATCTAAAATGAGCCGATATTTTGAGTTTTTATTTAATGTAGAAGAATGCATTTATCCCAAGTATTTTTCACATAAATCAAACTTTTAAAATGATTTTTTTATGATGTTACTTTGATATTTCGCGAAACATATTGAAGCATCGCTAAAAATCATCGAATAAGTAGAAGTACTACCAGAACAAAATAAAATATTTTCATTTCTATGAATAATAAAATAATAAACCCAACATAACAAAATTCTGAGTAAACTTAGTCTTACTTTAACTCGTGTGTTAGTAACACTCTAGTTAACTCGACTACCAATGTTGCCAACATGTAAATAACATCTCAACCATTAATTTGATGGTATCGCTTTGAAGAAAATGAAGGAAGTTTAATTATTTATCAACCCAACCATACGAGGCTTGCATTTTTATCTCTCCACATTGAATGTTTCTCCCTTATATCTATCAGATCACAATGACAAACTGACAATGAATTAATGAAGCTGTAAGATAAAATTCACCCGAAATCGATCAGAACATTTGATCTATCTTCCATTAAACCTTGTGTATTATAAATGAAGATATAAAATTTAAATAACGTTAAATAATATACCTGTCGTATAATAGGTGTACTTAAATTAAATGCATTAGCAGGGAATATTCCGGGTTTTCATTAAAAAATCATGTGAATCTTCTACCTACTATCACCGTCACCGAATTTTCGACGTCATTGGAATTAACAAGTGAATTTTATCGTTGGCAATTCTCTGTTTCTCAATATTCACCAGTACACCGTACCAGATTTATACGTATTAAATGTATATGCAGCGTGCACCAGAGCGATGGAGATATTTTTGGCAATGCGATCGAATCTGTCACCCAGCGTGACCCAACGAGTATTGAAAAGGTGAATTCAATTTTGACCTACTGATTCTATCAGATGCATATCTTAGAAAGCTTTTAACGTGATATAAAGTTAATCTGGTAATATGAGAATTTATATATATGGAAATGAATCAAGAGACTGAGAAAAGACACTGTAAATTTCCATTACTAATTAAATTAACAGTGCGCTCCAACAGAAAATTTTACGTTTAATATTTATATGATTTAAAAGTGTCATTTTTGAAAAACTTAATGTAATTATTATGCAGATCCGGAATTATATAAATATTAATGATTAACTTACTGAGAGTAAAATTTCTATAATTATTGAAGCTACTGAATTATTAAACCAACAAAGCGGAAAATATTTCTTTTCTTTGATGAGCTGGGAAAGAAAATGAAAGATTTTCTCACGATCACAATTTTTTGGTCTAGTCCTTGGGTCAGATGTTGAAGAGACACCTCCTGGACCGCGAATGAGGAGGCCCATTTGGGTTACAGAAGATGGAAGCTGATGGAAGAATATTGGAGTTGGTATTGAAGACGATAACGTTGACGGTTTTTAACCCTCACACTGTTACTTTGGCTCAGCTTGAGGCTGCAAGCGTCAGGCATAGCAATTGGTTAAAGTCTCTGCGACGTTGGCATCAACATCAGAATAAAGAGAGAGAGAGTTTAGACGTAAATGTGGTAGAAGAGCACCAACAAAACAGCCGGCAGCAACACGCCGTCAGCTGCCGACAGATTTATCGAGTGGCACGTGCCGATCGCCGACGACTAAGACGACGATGCTGTTTTACTTTCCTGTTTCTCCAGCAAATTACTAACACTGAAATATGTGTATGTGTATATGTACATGTCGAAGGGAGCTTAGTGTAAAGAGAAATGTGGATTTAGCCTGGTTTTTAATGTCTTTTTTTCACGATTTAAACCCCGTCATTGCTCCACACCTGACGAAACACATTTTTAAATTTAACAAACACGTCAATATATTTCTTTTTCACGGGTGCTTTTATATTAAACCGTATTTCCTAATTAGTTTTTGAAAATTTGAGAGTTATAATTGATAATCTAGAGCTTAAAAATTGTTTCTTAGGAAAATTTTCATCATTAAATAGAACTATTAGTATAAAATTTTCAAAAAATCTATTTCTTTTTTGCATTTTCTAAAATTTTAATCATCTTTCTTCAATATTTCTTCAAAATTCATAGAATGATTTGATTATTTTTAATATTTTTCAGTACTTAATTTCCTCTAAAAGTTTTTTCAATTATTTTGATTTATTTTGTATACTCTAAAGCCCAAAATTACTGTACTGGGGCAACTTTTTTTTTGATGGAAGAATACTTAATAACTTCGAAAATATTGAAGATATTTATTTTTAAAAATTTGTGCGCTTACTTAAAATATGTACAAATGTGACCTGAAAATTTCAAAACAATCGCTGCAATAGTTTTCTTTAAAAAAAAAAAGATTTTTTTAATATTCTCACATTAAAGTTGCCTCTTGAAGCCCGACACAATTTTAAAAATGAAAAAGCTCATAAACTTTGATAGAGAGACTGTTTACGAGCTCGGAATTGAATGCTGCGTAGATAAAATCGAATTAAAACTCCCAGCCAATTATTCACTGACGTAAAAATAATCGGTTTGCCAAAAAACGTGTCTCAGATCTAAGACTAAGCCGAACAGAAGTGCTTAACATCTGCAACAACTATTGCTACTGATAGTAACGTAATGCAATAAAATAAACTATAAGACACTTAGATTCGTTCTGCAATCCATCAATAAAATCGAGCAACTGCAAAGAAATGATCAATTAAAATTGGACGTTAAATCTAAATTATTCCCGACACAAGTGAAATAATAATACGTTGAGAAGTGTTCGGATTCGATATCGATAAATCGATTAAAGAGTTATGTCTTGCTCGATAGAGCGCTTTACCATCTATATCTCTGGACACAGTAATGAATAAGCAAGAGAGAGCAAGGAAGATTTACAGATCGGATGGATATGGAAGTACACCAGCAGTAGAAACAGCAGCCATCATCCTCATTCCACTTGAACAGAAACTCTACCATCTCACAGCGAATCTTATGCATTAATGATTGCTGCTATATTTGAAATGGCTCGGTCTCATCTTCAGTTAACCCGTTTAGTCTTGGTCGAATCCCGGTGAACAGGACAGAGATATGATAACCGGTCGGTTGGTTGGTTGGTTGGTTGGTTCGTTCGGTCGGTGCATCCATTTATTATTCATTAAGTATTATCTCTTTTGGTCTACCACAAATATGAAAGATATCACATCGGTTAACAGTCATCATTTTAGATTTGATAAATTTCACGACTAGATATCTCTATCTGTATCTGTTGGATGAAGATAAAGACAAGTGAACGAGGAAAACAGAGAAGGGGGACACCTTCATCTGTGTGTCTTTGTATAGAGACACCAACAACTGGTAGATAGATGTATGTTGATAAATATGTATTGAGAGCTGGAATATTCAAATAAGTGAGACAGATAGATACCGAGAAACAAGGTATTGGTTTGAATCCAATTACGTCACGTTAGCTAGTGAATATCACACAGCCATTGTCCCATCTGTCGTGCTAATTTATATACGACCACTAGCTGAATGCTTCATGAGCCATGCGGTCATTGGTACTTCTAACCCAATACCTGGAGCCAGCATGTATTTTGCGATATGCCACTTCGGTTCTCTTGACAGATTATCAACGTCACTGATACAGTGTCATTTCAATCAGGCGTTGATGGGTTGCTTCAAGCTTGACTCTGATATTCTATCTGCTAAAATTCTATTCCTATTATAATCAACCTACCTCCGGATGGATCATTTGATTCTAGAGTTTATCGACCTGTGTTACATATTTCCAGCTCCCAGTGATTGCTTGGTTAATTCAATAGCAGCAACAGCAGCAGTAGCAGTAGCAGAAGCAAAAGACAAACGCAAAAGCAGAACCAGAGAATAATAATAAGAAGCAAAGAAGCTAAGAAAAAAATGAACGCACTGGTGTAGACTCATTGTGCGATAAAATCCGCCATGATTACTCTTTGGCATCTAGGTTGAAACTCGAGTTTGGTTTCTGGCAGCCAGCCGAGAGTTTGCTATGCTAACTGACACATGCTCACACAAAGACTCGCGGTTAGCTTTGACTAAGACCAAGAGCAAACGTCGGTGATCAACAAGAAGAAGGCGTTGGCGTTAGCGTTAGCTTACCCGTCTACGTCTTGGTCTTGAGATCCCTGCAAGCTGGTTAGCTACCAGTAGTTACAGTTACAACTACAACTACATCTACAGCAGAAGCTGAAGCTGAAGAGCCAGCAGCAGCACCAGCAGAATCCCCAACGGGGGGAGCGATCGGGAAACGAGAGGCGAGAGGTGGTGCTCTTATGGGAGGACCAAGACAGGGGGGGTGTCGGTGTGGGGAAGCATATCGGTGGTATTTTGGTTTTGGCTCGGCACGGGTAGCGCGCTTCTGGGAGTGGAGTTCTAAAAACAGCGGAGGTAAGTCCTAACCAGCGACGGGCAGCTGCTCTGCTCTACTCGCTTACTCTCTTGTGCACGTTTCTTGCTAAAAATTACTTTCAATTCAATTTTATTATTAAAGTTCTTAGATTAGACTTTTGACTTTGTTGTTTTTTATAGTAACGATCTTTTTTTGTCACCACATCCAACCACACTTCACTACTCGACATTATATTAATAATAACAACAACAATAACAATAACAGTAATCATTATTGTTATTATTATTTATTATTATTACTATTTGAACTATAATTACAATTACAATTATAACAGTGAATAACAATAAATAATTTTTTTTCTGCTTGTGAATATTACCGCTCGCTCGAATCCTTTTTTTTGGTTCACCTTTCGGCAGACGATATAAAATCCGGTGTATCCACTAAAAAACTTAGTTGTAAGGTGGTAAATCCTCCTTAGAAGACAACAAACAGTCTGGCCGACACCATCGACTGACTTAAACACTCTGCCTTGTGCGTTGTGATGCCGCGGTGGTAGCGTACCAGTTTGGTTACTGCTTCCCCGATTTATTTCTTCACCGCCGAAAATTATTTTTGGTATCTTTTACTCGGTTTGTTAATACTCACCGGTACGCAATGGCAATGAGTATACAGAATAAGCCATCACACATCACACATCACACATTTAGAACACACTGTTACAGTGTGTTCTTACCAGATAGAGAACGAGAGAGAGTTAAGTGTGTAGTCGTCTTTCTTCTCAGTTCACAACGCTAAAATTGTAACCCCCTGTACCCGGCACTCTACTCCTTTGCTCTATATATTAATACTATTCCTTAAGTCCCTCTCTCACTCTCTTTTTCCAACAAATTTATTCCTAAGGAGCCTCTTCATAGCCGGGGGATACTTTAGTAAGTGTCCCGCGAGCGATCAACGCGCTTCGATCCATTAAACAATCGAACAATCATTTTATCAAAGCAAAGTTGGATTATCATAATAATCTTGATCATCACAATCTGAGTTAAAAGTTGGTGCGTTAAACCATGAGCTTCCCTTCATCAGGAACCAAAACGTAAGTCACCATCTTGTTAGCTTGTTGCCGCTCGAGAAAATGGCCGCCGGTTGTTTTTCTTCAGCAGTCTTTCTTGCAATTAACCGTAAATAGTATCACGTGGAGGTGATGGATGTTAACGGATGGACACACTTGATAACAATTCGCGCACCTATGGGCGCTAAATATTGATATTGGGTCATCTACATGGATATCTCAATTACCTTTTCCTTGCGCTTATGTTATTATTGATACTGATACTGATACAATTTGTTTGACGAACAGAGCAGTATAGTTATGGATGGTTGTGGGATCACGTGTTGGGTGTTCTCATCCTCATAGATATATTCCCTGTCATTGTCACCAGCAGGGAGGTTCAGTTGAGCCTACTCTTCCTCGCTCTCTACTCGTTGGGTCTCATTGGCTCACTCGGGCTGCCTCTACCCCTTTGATACTGCACTTTGAATCGATAAATCCACGAGATCACGTTGCATTAATTAGATTCTCTTCAATTCCCTCGAGCTTATGGTGTCGGTGGTGGTTGTTGGTTGGCTGGTGGTGATGGTGAATGACGAGAGAACTTCACCCTGACATTTCAATCCAATTTTCAACTTTGTATCTCATCCCTCATGCCTCATGCCTCCAACAATCATATCATATCAATATCAATATTCATTGAATTATTATTTAAATTTGAATTCAAATAAATTTTATTTCATTATTTTTTTGCGATTTTAAACAGCAAATAATTATTATTTTTCCACATGCCATTGTCTATGTGGATCAGTGTCGAGGTTGGTTCTATTGGCAACCGGTTGCTTGCCTTCTCTCGCTGATGGACTAAAGTATTTAATGCATTTATATATACCAGCTTGGATATATTTAGTCGCCGACGTGGTGATACACATTGACATCATCAACAATGCGTTTAGTTGCCTGGCATGTTTTCTATTGAAATTCAATGAAAGTACTCCTGCCAAAAAGTTGCTTACTATCTAGATATATACACTATTTAAATATCGTCAGACGTTACAAAAGAATACACCACCAACTTTACTCATCATTACGCGCAATATGTTTATATATATACGTTTTACTCACAGACCATTATAATAATACAAGCATGAAGGATTTAACTGGACATACGCTACATCAACCTGGAGCTTTCACTTTAACGAAACTATTGAGTAAGCTCCAACAATCCAACAATTGGTTTCATAACGCAACCAGTACGAGTCCCGCCGTTGTCTATTGTCGTCAATAGTGCTTCCAGGAATATTGTTTCATTCAGATTGTCACGTTAATATTAAATATTACCTAAAAAAATATTAATAAATAAACATAGAAGCAATCAATAAACTTTTATCGATTTTGCACTTCAAATATTATCTTCTTTTAATTCCGAGATTTAAAATGCATTAAATTACACAAAAAAAAATTATTTTAATCGAGAAAATAATTTTATTATCTTGATTTGAATGAAAAAATTTCTTAAATTAAAAATTTTTTTTTTTTCGTCTTGATTCAAGGCAATTAAACTCTTCAAAATTATTTTCTTGGTTCAAAATTTTGGTTAAAAAAATAAAACAATAGTGTAACAAAAAGACTATCTATAGATAAAATTTGACACTTGAAAATGTTAAATTTAAACAATTACACAAAATTTTTTACTATGTAGAACTTTATTATTGATTCTATGATATAATATATATTTATAAATATAATACTATTTTCTTGAAGTTAATTTTTCTTGTTCATTGTTAAATTAAATGATAACGCTTCGAAATTAACCTGGACTACATTTTTAGACCTCAAGTGTGTAAATTATTGATTTTTATTGTACTTTAAGATGGCAAAGGTTGCTCTTAAAAAAACTTCATCAATTATTAAGACTGATCGATTGAATTCAACTAATGAATCATGGATAAGAATTGGAAAATTTTTTTAAGTGATACAAAATATTTTCGTACCAAGATTAATTTTAAAGAAATGAATTATTTTACTCGAATTTTAGTTTTTAAAATGACTATTAAAGTAGAAATTGGCTTTCAATAAATCTCTAAAAGAATGTAAAAAAATTTTTAAACTTGAATCAAATTATCTTATGTGTTTTATAGCCTAAAAAGTTTTAAAAATTTTACAAAATTTCTCTAAATCTTTACAGTAAAAAATTTTGCGTCATTGCGTCGAAAAATTTTTGCGTTAAATATTTAACACTTTTTTGTGTTAATTTAACAAATTTTATTTCTTTACGTCACAAGAAATTTTTTTCTGTCAAATCCGGATGCTTTATTTTATACGAAAATTCTATTGATAATGTGCAAGAAAGTTTTGTATAGAAAAGCCGAGGAAAAAAAATATTTTTCCAATAGAATCAAAGAAAATTTCTTCATAAAAAACCAAAGAAATAAAAATTGTCAACAAGTGAACAAGTACTTCAACCAGAAAACATTATGATTGTCATTGTACAAGAATTTGTTCATAATAATTACTTCTTTGAAATGATCTAGCAATTTGATTCTTCGTATTCAAACTTCTCTCTTTTGCACTGTCACTTTTTTGATAGTATGCCAAGTGCGGAAAAGTGCATATTCCGAAGCTTAGTCATAGCCCTGAGCTGTTGAGCATAGCTCCGCCCAGCAAAGGCTCCTCCTAAAGCATCTCCAGTGGCATTTAATGACTCTTTAATCAATCAGATTTTTCGTAGCATCTAAAATTTACCTCCTTTAAAAGCCATCACTTGCAAGACTGCAGACAAATCAAGATAAAAGAAGAGAAGAATAGTCATTTTTCATTCCTCTTTTATTTCGCTGTAGTTGATGTATTATTATATATTGTACAAGCAAAGTTACAAACTCTTGTGTCGATCTTCCGTACTTCCTCGCCGCTATCTAACTCCAGGCTGAGACTGGGACGGGGTGAACGGATATCCGGCGACATGACAGATCCACGTTCCCTTCCACGACATTGAATTAGAGATAGGGAATAGAGTATGTAGTTGTGCTTATACTTCTGCTTAGTCTTGCAGATGAACTAGGACTCGAAGAAAGTCGTTGAGAAAAAATTATAGACAAAAAATCTGGAGAGATTTTTGATGGTGTCCTCAAACTTAGGTCCTACATTTGTCTCGGCTGGTTCAGACAAGGATTGGTTGCCACCTGGTACTCTCGTCAGGTCAAGACGTCATTTCCTTTACTATTTCACTCTTCTTAGGGAACCCATGCTACGAGGGTTCTACCCTCCTTGAAAATCACATGTTACAGGCTAAGTCTTACATACTTTAATTTACACTACGACTTACTGGTTAGTTGTTGCTTTACGGTGCTTGCTGTCACTGCGGATGTTCGGCCTCAAGGCGATTTGAGGTCGATACACCCTACAGCTTATATTCTTCATGTGTCTTTTTATTTCTTCACGCATCAATACGTGTTACTGGAGAAAATTGATCATTTTTTTTTATTTTGCAGAAAATTTATATTGTTATATTATTTGGTTTGGATTATAATTGATCAGATATGAAATTTATTTTTTAAAGTCATATTTTGAAACCTTAATTTATTGATAATGATTTTATAAAAAAATACTTTTTATTTTTTTTACAATGATGTATGAAAATTTTTTTGCAACTATAATATTACAAAATTGAATTTTCTATAGAAAAAATATTTTGGGAATCTATATTATTAAGAGAATAAGAAAAATTTTGTGTCCAGGATAGTCATATGACAAAATCGGTTTTTTTTTTAGTGAAATTTAGTGTCATTCCAAAGGTCTTGATTTTAATTTATGCCTTTTCAAGATTTCATATCATTCTCACCGATAGTCAATTTATTATGATAAATATTTAGGCTTTATTCGAAAATGCTCTATCTCTAGATACATAATTAAGATATGACCTTGTTTCTTGTGAACTATTGACATTTTTAAAGATATAAGCTCACCCCGACATTGCACTCATCGAGACCTTTCATTTAAATACCCACATCAATTTTTCATATATTTATATGTATTATATATATGTATATATGAAAAATATATCAAAATCCATGTGGGTACTCAAATAAAAGCTCTTGATGAGTGTAACGTTGAGATGAGCTTATATTTTTAAAAATTTCAATAGTTAAGAAATTACAGTGCAATTTAATATAATGAAGAAACGATCTTGTATCTTGAGAACTATTGACATTTATAGAGATATAAGCTCACCTCGACATTACACTCATCGAGACCTTTCATTTGAGTACCCACATCAATTTTTCATATATTTATGTGTATTATATATATGTATATATGAAAAATATATCAAAATGCATGTGGCTACTCAAATGAAAGCTCTTGATGAGTGTAACATCGGGATGAGCTTATATCTTTAAAAATGTCAATAGTTAAGAAAGTACAGTGCAATTTAACATAATTAAAAAACAATCTTGTATCTTGAGAACTATTGACATTTATAGATATAAGCTCACCTACACATTACACTCATCGAGACCTTTCATTTAAGTACCCACATCAATTTTTCATATATTTATATGTATTATATATATGTATATATGAAAAATATATGAAAATGCATGTGGGTACTCAAATGAAAGCTCTTGATGAGTGTAACACCGGGATGAGCTTATATCTTTAATAACGTCAATAGTTAAGAACGTACTGTGCAATTCAACAAAAGTCATTATTTAATAAAGCAAAATTTTATTTATTTATATTTCACAAATCACGACAGTCACATAGTGACTGCAAGGTTGCTTGTAATTTTTATCAAACTTATCATAGATTACTTTTACAAAACTGAAAATATTTTTTATTTCTATTAAAAAAATTGATTTTTTAAAATTGACAAGTTTTCTTTTTATTTTCTAAAAATATAAATTTAAGGATCTAATTGATCATAAGAAAAAAATTGCTTACACGGAGAATGACCAGTTAATAAACAAGACACTTAAATAATTAAATAAAGTATTATTAACAAATTAATAATATTTTTTGTGCAATAAAAAATGAAACAAGCGCTATTTTTTACTTTGAAATTGATAAAAAAATATGACGACCATAAAAAAAGTATTTAACTGAATTTTATTAGTTTATTAGTCCGCTTATGAATGGCCGTTTTTGATATTGATTTGAAAGGTTTTTTATTTTTATATTCACACAATGAAAAAAAATATTATTATCATTAAAAAAAAATCTCATTGATGCGGTACATAAAAAACAATAAACCAATTATTATTTAATTTTTATGATACGGGTAAAACCGAGATATTTGATTATTGGACAATTTAAAAATTTAAACACTTCCTTTGTGGCAATCGAATTTATTTTGAGATTTTTTTCCAGCTTTTACTCGATAAAAAATTTCAACATGGATGTATAAAAAAAAGTAAAAAACATTTTTAGAAAAAAATTTAATATTTACTCCTTATTACTTGAATCAAATTTAAATTCAAGTGACGATAAACTATTGTTGAATTCAGCATTCTTACACAGAAAAAAAGGTTTACTTGAGCCAAGAAAATATTTTTCTCCTAATTATTTTCTTGAGCGAAAAAAAAAATTTTTTTAACACAAGCAATTTCATTTATTCAAACTAAATTAATTCTTTTGCTTTAAGAAATACCTATCTTGATCCAAAAAATTTAGTTCTTGATAGAAATAAATTTTCTTGTCTTGAGAAAATTTCTCTCTTGCTCCAAAAAATTAAATATAAAGATAGAAGTAAATTTTCATTAATATTTTTATTGATTAACAAGTCAAATGGCAAGATCAAATAATATTTCATCATTTAATTTCATTCAATATCGATAATTGCACGCTAAAATAATATAAAATGGGTATTAAATATTCAAGAGAAAAATTTTCTCAAGGTGAGAAAATTTTTTTCTCAACTGAAGTAGGTGGCGCTGCTCCCTAAAGTATCTAAAAATCTTGATCAAATATAAAAATTTATTGTATCAAGTATTTATGATAGAATTAAGAAAAAATTACTTCCACCAAGAATAGAATTTCTCGAAAAATTTTTACTTCGGACACAACTTCTTCCTTCAGGCACCCGAAAATTTTCTTGAGCCAAGAATTTTGTTCTCTAGTCAGAAATTTTTCTTTCTGTGTAAAAACAAATCCTGAATAAATATAAAAAACGACAATTATTTTTTAAATTCAGAGTTAAAATCAAAGTAATCATATTTAATTTATATGATCAAAATAAGAAAATCACGTTTAATTTAACCCAGTGAATAACAATTGAATTAAGAATAAAATACAAACGATTGGTCAAATTCAAATTAATCAGATCAACTACACCCGATTAACATCGTACTGAAATAACATATCACTTTACCGAGTCTGAATATTTAATAAATAAACCCGAAAATACATGTATAAATCTAACGAGGATATATATCATTTCGATCTGACGGGTTAGTTCGAAATCTATCGGATTTATTAAAACGCTATCCGACGTGTAGTCTTCTTATTAAATCTTAAACGAATCAGAGTGACATTAATTATCCAATAAACTTTTATATTTATAGATTATTATTTTATTTGTTGAAGCGGTGATAAAAAAACACACTAGTAAAATATTTTATAGCGTCTAAAATAATAATTATCAATTTTTTACCTCCAATCACTCGGATTGCCAAAGCGTACCTTAAGAAAATTTCTTACTTGTACGATTATCCTTGGTGATATTTCGCAGAGCGATAAATAATTCACCGGGCTGGGTACCAGGAGAAAACTCGTCTGACAGATCGATATGTAAAGATCCTAGCATTTCGTCCTGGGTGCGATGTTGCTTGCTATTGTATTATAGATATTCTGATTCTAACGCTGCTGATGCTACTGCTGTCGGTGCATTATTACCATACTGCACTTACAATTGATATAACTATATATTATACATATACTTTACCTCTATATTCCTTGGTAGCTTTTCTGTCATGAGGATTTTATCCTCATCCTCATCCTCATCCTCTGGTGCACGTCCTCACGTCCATCATTCACGTCTGCTCTCTCTGTCTACATCAATAGTCACTAGTGCAGCGACAGAAAGAGTTTTACACGCTGTGTCGGCTCGGGGAAAGGGTGAAGGGTTAAATCTATTTTCAAGTTCTTTTGATCGACTGGGTCACGCGGTTAACTGGAATTATTCGATAATTAAGATAGACTTGAGGTAATTCTTTTTATTAAACATTTACTGCGACTAAATTGATTTTAAATAATCCGGGAATTAATAATGATTGAAATATTAGCTCTTTTTTATTATATTCACTCTAACTTGCCAATTGTGAGGTATATATTTGTGTGGATGGAAATATTTTTTTGCTCTAAAAGTTCCAACTCGCTTTATTATTCAGGTTAAATATTTATTTGCGTCTATAGTTGCGGGAAAAAATGCCAACTTTATAAAGTTTCAGGTGATTAGTTTTTATTTATAATTTAATTTTTTCTTCACTTTGATTTAAATTTTTTATGTATTCGCTTAAATATTAATCGCTTTTGAAAACAAATTATCAACCTTTTTTATTTTGATTTTTTTTTAATAAAAAAAAATTAATTTCAAACATCAGTAGTAGAAAAAGAGGAAAATTTAATCACTCGTACGGCTGTTTTAAAATGTTTACATGAATAATCTCTTTAAATTTTGAAACAGCTGTTCTACTTTGAGTGACCAACTTATGCTAAAAGCTGTCAAGAAATAATATTTTTTTTCACTTATATTTGACAGTATAGTAATCAATTTATCTCGTTTTTTTTTTTTTTTCAATTGTGTAGGCAAAATTTTTTATTTTATTTTAGTCATTTTTATAAAAATTTATTTATAAAAGAAAAAATATTTTTTAAACTTTTCTACACAGTAAAAAATTTTGCGTCATTGTGTCAAAAAATTTTTGTGTTAAATATTTAACACTTTTATGTGTAAATTTAACATTTGTTGTGATAAATTGACACAAAAAAGTGTTAAATATGTAACATAAAATATTTTAACACAAAATTTTTTGACGTATTGACGCAAAATTTTTTACTGTGTACGCACACTGATAGAAGGATTTTTTTTAAAGTTAAAAATATTTGTCAATATTTAACAAATCATTTTAAATACTAAAAAATATTTTTTTAAGACTAAAAAGTGGTCTTTAATAAATGATTTGTTAACTATTAACAAATATTTTTTGATACAAATAAATCAATCAAATTACATGAAAAAATTGTAGATTTTACTTGAAATTGTTGATAAAAAAATTATTGAATGCTGTTGACTGTTTTAACTTTTTGTTCTGAATTTAAAAATTTTTCCTATTGATATATTATTTATCTAAAATCAATAAATAGGTATAATATGTTAATGTTTGCATAAATAAAAATATTTAATAAATAATCTATTGGTTTTTGACGGGTCTTATTTTAGACTGCTAACAATTACTAAACTCTATAAATTAGTCCATATATAAATGAATTATTAAAAAATTGAATGAGCTTAAATCTCTTTATTTATTTAAATAAATAAATTGTAAAAAAAAATTAGAGGTATCAAACTAAAGCTGTTTAGTTCATAAAATATTAGTATGTTTTTTTTTAAAGCCAATTGAGCGGTTTAAAAAATAATTTAAAAAGTAAAGTGTGCTCTCGCGACATCTTGAAATTAAGAGCTCAAGAAATTAAAAAAAATTCCGTCAACGCGTGTCTACATTTCAACGAAAATTATTTTTGTCCAAGAGCTTAAGTTCCTTCTTAAAAAAATTCAATCTTCAGTTAATTACTGTTTTTTGATCACTTAAAAAAACTAAAAGATAAAAAATTAATTTTTTCTATCTCGGAGAAGAAATTTCAGAAGTTAAGCGATTAAAAGTCATGAACCAAAACATAAAAAATATGAATTATTAAAACAAAGATTGGAAAGTATCGGTTAACGTTTTACTTTACAACTTTTTAAATAATTCAATGATATTATCAATTATAATTGTACAACGACACCTAATTAAACTGTGGTAATTTAAATATTTTAATAAAAATTTTATTGCTTGGTGTGTCTATATAATTACATTATTACGTCACAAAATAAAGTATATTGATATAAGAATTATAATATGTTGGAACAATAATTATTATTACAATTGAACAATCTGTCGTTGGTTTGGAATTATAATTTATACCATCTGTTTAATTGATATCAAAAATAAAATTTAAAAAATAAAGTTTCTTTTCGATCAAAATAAAAATATTTTGATAAATTTTTCTTTTCTTTTTTATTAATTGCCATAAAATTTTTAGTAAATAAAGTTAATGAACTAATCACGAGTTTATTTATAATTTTTAAGTCTATAAAATTAAGAGTTATTAAATTTAATCGTAAAACTTTTTAAAAAATTAGTAAAATATTTAACATAAAAAATTCAATTATCCATAAAAAAATTTTTTAGATAAAATATTGAACATTCTTTTAAATAAAAAAATTTTCCTTGTAAAATTAAAAATTTTCAATCTTAAATAATAACTTAATAAAATTCTGTCAGTCTAGTAAAAAAAACCAGCGATAATTTTGAATTTTTATTAAATAAAAAATCTAGTCTGGATCTTATCAAAAATAAAATTCAAAAAATAAATTTTCTTTTTTTTTAATCATAAAATTTTTAATAAATAAAGTTAATGAACTAATCTCAAGTTTATTTATAATTTTTAAGCATATAAAATTAAGAGTTATTAAATTTAATCGTAAAACTTTTTAAAAAATTTGTAAAATATTTGACATAAAAAATTATCCATAAAAAAAAATTTTAGATAAAATATTAAACATTTTTTAAGGTAAAAAAATTTTTCCTCGTGTAAAATCAAAAGTTTTTAATCTTAAATAATAACTTAATAAAATTATGTCAGTCTAGTAAAAGCAACCACTGGTAATTTCGAATTTTTATTAAATAAAAATCTAGTCTGGATTTTATCAAAAATAAAATTTAATAAATAAAGTTTTTTTTTTATCAAAATAAAAATATTTTGATAAATTTTCTTTATTTCTAATCGTCATAAAATTTTTAATAAATAAAGTTAATGAACTAATCACAAGTTTATTTCTAATAAACTAGACAAAATCAGTAAAATATTTGGCATAAAAAATCATTAAAAATTAAATTGTCCATAAAAAAATTTTTTAGACATAATATTAAACATTTTTTAAGGTAAAAAAATTTTTCCTTGTGAAAAATCAAAAGTTTTCAATCTTAAATAATAACTTAATAAAATCCTGTCAGTCTAGTAAAATAAACCACCGGTAATTTCAAATTTTTATTAAATAAAAATCTAGTCTGGATCCTTAACCAGCATCATCCTGGCATATAACAATAATGACCTCTTCCTTTCAGAGAGACTGTTGTTATTATTGTTTTTCTCCTGGCTATAGGATATAATATATTTGTGAAAAGTTTAATTATTCATCCATTAGCGTTTTGTGGGTCGCGCTTACCTCCCGAGGAATCGATAACGTCGAGGATAACAATGTATTCAAGCAGTACCACCAGCACTTTGTAGTCGTGGCTGGTTCTGGTTTTAGATTGAATCAACCACCAAATCACCGAATCTCAGTCTTGTCGCTATCTCTATCTCTCTATTTCTCTATCCTTATCCTTATATCTCTTGCTCTGTGATGTACATACATATGTACTATATCCACAATTCACACGACTAAATACAATCTCGTAGTGGGTATTTAGAGATAAGAGCTGTGCAGAGCAGGGAATATTCGCGAGAGAATATCCTTGCTCGTCTCTGGTTTGATTCTGTTTCTAGTTCTGGTGGGATATGGGATTACGTGTACCTGCCGTCTGTTGTTGTACACATTATTTAAATTACACTATTGACTGACAATTAAGTCACTGTACGTCTGCTGATCTAAAGGTGCCGATTAACATTACAATACATCTTACAGACACATACGTACAGACTAGACATACATGTATGCTCACACGTCAACATTAACATTGATGGATTAATGTCTGCTGATAAGTCAATAGTATACATCTTAATCGATTTAATCATTTAATACATTAGGGCTTTGCGTTACTAATTAGTTATTGGATCCATATATTTATTGATATACATATATTTATTAAATGTCACTGTTTTTATCGAATAAAAAAAAATTTAATGAAAAAAAAATTAAAATTGATATCTACAATTGACCGAATTTCGTCATGTCTTTAAAAGTGACTCATATCAAAAGGTAGTTAACGACTTTTATTACCTGTCTAACAGATTATCACTCGTGAATATTTTTACTATTTTAGAGAGAGTTAAGTTATTTTTACTGTGATAAATAAAAATAAAAATATCTTTAAGTATTTTTTTTAAATATTTTATAAAGTTTAAAGTTGATAATAATTAGACGAAGGAAAAATTAATTATCTATGTATTTTTATTTATTTAGTTTAAATAACTTTGTTTTTAATATTTTAAACTTATCTTGGAATTTTTTTTATTTTACTCGTCATTTTATTATTGTCAAAATTTTTTATGGCTTTAAAATTTTGCGGGGTTTTTTTATTTTTATCTTTGCTCGAAAGTAATTATTTATTTTTTAATCTGTAAAAAATCAGTTTTTTGTAATTGTAATTTTTATTAATTATCAAAAAATTGACTGAAAGTACTGATGATAATTTTTACAAGTGTAAGTTTTGATAAATTTTCAAAAATTTTTTTTAAAGTTGTAAAATTTAAACCCTGACTTTTTATAAAGATTTTTTTTAAACAAATTTTTCACCTCAAATTTTATCTAAAACATAGAAAATATTCTTAAAAAATTTTTAATTAAAATATACTTAAAAAAATATCAATATCTGCTTTAATTAAGACAGTTAAACTTATAAATTTATTTAAATAAAAAAAGTTAAATTCTTTATTATTAAAGTACAAATAATTATAACAATACCGAAAAAAACAATTTAAAAAATTTTTCAGTTGTTAAAAAATATTTTTTTAAAAATATATTTTTTAATTAAATATTTTTTCAAAATATTCAATTCATTATAGTGAACCAATAAAAGAAAATAACTATTTGTTAACGACCGAAAAAATTAATGAAAATTTTAGAGAATCTAGAGAAACACATGCACAGAAAAAAAAATTAACTTGATTCAAGAGAAAAATTCTTGAACCAAGAATATAATTTTGAAGAGGGTAATTGTCTTGAATCAAGTAAAATTTCCTTAAATCAAAAAAAAATTTCTTTACTCTTTTTTCTACTCAAATCAAGAATATTAAGTTCTTCAAAATTATATACTTGATTCAAGAAAATTTCTTTTTTATGTGTGCTTATGCGCATGATTTTATTACTGAGCTCGCAATAACAGTTAATAATGATTTACAAATTCAAAATAGTGAAGCAATAAAAGAAGATAATAATTAAGACAGTTAAACTTATAAATTTATTTAAATAAAAAAAGTTAAATTCTTAATTATTAAAGTACAAGTAAATTTTAACAATACCGGAAAAAAACCCTTAAAGAAATTTATGAGTTGCTTAAAAATATTTTTTTTGCAATTTATTCGTAAAAATTTTTTACAAAATACCAAATTTTATAAAAAAGTACCAGCCCTCTATCTCCGTATTTAAAAAAATGATTCCCAATTAAAACTTAATAAATCCCGAACCTTATCATCTTCCTCATCCCATAAAATCCTACGTTCTATTTATACACTCCTCATAACTAAATACCCAAAAATCGGAACTGAAAGCACCTTCGATGTTTGTTGTTTTTTTTTTCCAAAACCCGAGTTAAGTGCCGAGTGTAGATTGAAGATGTAAATGATGAAAGAAAGACTCAGTTGCCCGTCTAAATACCATCCAAATTACTCTTTAGCTTAACGAGGTTCTCCTTGACTAGCTCTCACCGGAAGTTCAGAAGCTCGTTATACATTATATATTATATATTACTCAACCCACACCCGAGTTGATAATTAGTCAGCTCGGACGCTGAGCTCGACTACTTATATTAGCGCAGCCCGCGAATAAAATCCTCCCAGCAAAGTATTAAAAAATAAATAAAGAAACATACTAATTTACACGTGTAATTACACAATTGAGCCATCGGAATTGAATTTAGTAACATTACAAATAAGAGATAAGGCGTTATCAAATAAGTGACATTAAAATTTGACAGCTTTAAATTTTTCACTCAACAATTGAGTCTTAGATCTCTTATTTAATATTTCATGCTGAATTTTTTTTTTTTTTTTTTTTTTTCCCAACTTTTTTGTATAATTTTTTTTCTTACCGTGCATTGAGTATCATCACAAACACACATGGCACACATGTATGTATTTCCTTCTCTTACAGTACAGGGGAGCTAGCTCTACTCGACTCTTGCTCGCAAGAGGGAAGAAAAAGAGTGGGTAGAAAAGACGTCGGAGAGTGCCGCGCGCACGCCGGTTCCTGATCGCGGATTGGCCGCGTTACTACTGACGTAAGCCGTGTTATCGACCAATAGGAGGGAGCTTTCGTTAGATACGTTGCGCCTCGAGCGTGTGTGTTATGTCCGTCGCGAGTGACAAACGCGGAGAAGAGTATGTAGCGAGTCGCGGCGACTGGTACACAACGGGCCGGTTCCACGCTCAACTTCTTCTTTTAATCGCACAACACGCGCTCTTAGTTTCTTATATTTATTATTACTTACCAGTACTTATACTTAAATTTATATTACTATAAATATAAATTTTAATTTAAATTTAAAAGTCTTTTTTTATTTTTTATTTTCATTAACAAGTTTTTATTTTAATTTAAACTACGCAAATTTGTTGTTAATATTTAAAAAAACAAATTTTATTTAATAAAATCACTGTTCTGTACGTAAAATCAATTAGTGACGGATGAATTATTGAGGACTTATACTACTTGCACCGGTAATATAGACTAGACAGTAGACACATGTGGCAATTTTTAAAACGAGTATTTTATTTTAGTTTAAATAAACCCACGTGTTAGTGAAATTTAAACCCATAAAAGTGTTTTGTGAGTTTTAAAAAAAATATTTATTTGATTATTTAATTATTTATTTATTAAAAAAAAAATTAAGCAACAAAGTGTTGTGAATTTAATTTAATTGAGTATCTAGTCATTCAATAAATTAAATATTTATATTGTTTCGCGCCGACGGATCTCGGCGGGAAATTTGAATTTGAAAATTCGATGATTGTGAGTAGTGACTTGGCATCTTGGACTAAATAACAATTATGATTAAAAACTATATACTAACTTAACAAGTGCCTCTTTATAGTTTTACTGTTAGTAATAAATAATAGTTGTTATTATTATTGATATTATTAGTTATTATTAGTCTTTTAAGATTAATTTATCGACAATAAGTACCAATGCGCCAATTCTAACGGTGAGTTTATTATCAGGATTACTTTTTAAGGGTTGGAGGGAACTTTTGTAAACACGGCAATTTAGTTGTATGTCCGATGAAACTTTCCGACGTTTATAAAATAATGAATTAATAGTTTATAGTTTTATAAAACTAAAAATACACGGCCATTATTTTTCTTCGGTATAACCAAAGTAAATTATATCTATACTCAAACAAACTATACTCCATATTCAAATATTTATCCAATCATTTTATTTTCTTTATACAAATATGGTTTGTTTTTTTTTTGAGCTTCGAAATTATATTGTGATCGAAACTTTTGTTTATTTAACTCTTGATTATAAATATTCATTATTTAAATGCACAAGCTAATTAATATAAATTAATCTACTGCTATTAAATATTCAATTAATATTTTTTTAAAAATATTATGCACACAAATTTTTGAAGTTTTTTTTTGTAAAATTAAAAAATAAACAAGTTAAATTTAGTAAAGTTAATTTAGTAGAATTTCTGATTTTTTTAAGTATTTTAAACTCAAATTATCTTGTTTATTTTTTATTTGTAAATATTAACTCGTCATAAATTGTCTGCAATGTTTACACTCAGAACATATACTAGAATAAGTAGAACAATAATTTTCCCAAATATTATGATTAATTTTTTTAATTTAATAATTACGCATCTTTTACAAATTTAATAACTTACATTTTTTTTTTTTATTATTAAAAATCAAAATTCATCTTTTAATTAATTTATATAATTTTAAATTGACAATTTAATTTTTTAAAAATATTTTTTCAATAATTTAATGCATTAAATTTTTTTAAATAAATTTATGCACTTAAAAATATTTTTTTATTTTTTTAAAACAAAATTTTAATAATTTTTCATTTTTATTATTTGTAAATTTAAATAAAGTCATACATAATTAATTTTTTCACAATAATTTATTAATAAAATAATAAAAAAATTTTTTTTTTCAATCATAAAAATTTTCTCAATCTCACATAAATTTTTTAAAATAAATTTATACACTAAAAAATATTTTTTGAAAACAAAATTTTAATAATTTTTCATTTTTATTATTTATAAAATTAAATAAAGTCATACATAATTAATTTTTTCACAATAATTTATTAATAAAATAAAAAAATTTTTTTTCAATCACAAATTTTTTAAAATAAATTTATACACTTAAAAATATTTTTTTAAAACAAAATTTTAATAATTTTTCATTTTTATTATTTATAAAATTAAATAAAGTCATACATAATTAATTTTTTAATAGAAATAAAAAAAAAAATTTTTCAATCTCACACAATTAATTTACGCAAAAACAATTAAAAAAATATATATAAAAAATATAACAGTGGTCGGTGACCCACCTATCATATTTGTTCTTGTATAATAGACCGAATTCGATCGCAACTATCCTCGAGTAGAGTTTTCCCTTTCCCTTAGATATTTCCGTGCATTGTATCCATTGAACCGCAACTCTCGACAACTCTCAATAAAAAAACTAATAAAAAAGTATTATTTTCCATGACGAAAAAAAAAAAAATATAATAAAAATAAACAATCAAATAAACGAAATATTATTTTGACATTACATCACACTGAGTGACGAAAAGAAAATATTTATTATTATTATATTTATCAGTAGATAATTACTTATTATCTCACAACTTATAGCTTGTTGCTGAACGCTTGTATTTATTTTAAATTCCTATAATTATTTTCTTAGACTTTAATATCAATTATTATTATGATTAATATATTAAAATCTTCAGTAACAAGAAAACAGATTACTCAGCGCTCTTGAGTTTACATAAAAGAAACCAAAAAAGTATTTAATTTATAATTCGACAATTATCAAGTACGACCTTCGAAAGAATTCGGTAATTTGAGGCCGCCGGCACGCTAAGATCGATTGAACGTGTGTTGTGCGGATGCCGAGTAGAGCTAAACTTTCAGGTGGATAGAGTATGGGTTGTTGGTTGCTTCTAATGCTACTGTTATGTATAAAGTCAAGTAAAGCTCTATCTCTATTTCTATAGGTATACAAAGCTGTCCTCTATATTCTTCGATATTTGGGTCGCACTTTTAGGTCCATCCGCTATCAATTCTTTTTTATTATTTGCATGTTTACTTTAAAACTCCTCTAATTATTTTGATATTTACTTTTTTAAATACTTTATTTTATTTATATTTAATGTTGTTTGGAGAAAAATTTAAGAAAAAATCATATCAAAGAAAGGGAGAGAAACTTCAATGGGAATTTAATGATAAACCGAAAAAAATTTAGATAACCCGGCCCGGGAGACGAACTCGAAGCGTTCTGCTTTATGTATTATTTTTTTTTTCAAAGAAACTTTAATTTAAAATTTTTTTTTAATTTTGACTTGATGGGTTTAAAATATACAAATTTTTATGAATTAAATGGAATTTTTAAATTTATTAATAATTTGAAGAAATTAATTTTATTTTTTTGGTATTAGACATTTAGAATAAATTTTAGATTGAAATTTTTTGTTAAATTTTAAACCAATGAATTATAAAAAATATATTGTGAATATTCAGGATTAATATAAACTATCAACTTTGCAGTCAATATGTAACTGCCGTGGCTTGTGAACTATAAATAAATAAAATTTTGCTTCATTAAATAATGACTTTTGTTAAATTGCACTGTACTTTTTTAACTATTGACGTTTTTGAAAAAATAAGCTCGTCCCCATGTTATATTCATCAAGAGCTTTCATTTGAGTACCTACATGCATTTTGATATATTTTTCATATATACATATTAGGAGCTGTATTTGGGCATTTCCTAATATATTTTGGTGTGTCACGATTTATTTGATATTCGCAGAATTTTTTAACAGGAGCTTCGTTTGGCCAAATTTTGAAATTTTCAAATTCCAGAAAAAATGCTTAAACAAAACTCCTGTTAAAAAATTATGTGAATATCAAATAAATCCTAACACATCAAAATATCTCAGGAAATGCCCAAACCTAACTCTTGCTAAAAGCGGAACTCAAAATTCCAATTTTAAAAGGTTGCTTTTAGAGATTAAATTTTGACGCACCCTAATACATACATATATATATATAATATATATAAATATATGAAAAATTGATGTGAGTACTCAAATGAAAGATCTCGATGAGTGTAACATCGGGATGAGCTTATATCTTTAAAAATGTCAATAGTTTACAAGATACAAGTTAATTTCTTAATTATGTTAAATTGCACTGTAATTTCTCAACTATTGACGTTTTTAAAAATATAAGCTCATCCTGATGTTACACTCATCAAGAGCTTTCATTTGAGTACCCACATGGATTTTGATATATTTTTCATATATACATATATATATATATATATATATATATATATATATATATATATATATATATATATATATATATAAATATATGAAAAATTGATGTGGGTATTCAAATGAAAGGTCTCGATGAGTGTAATGTCAGAGTGAGCTTATATCTTTAAAAATGTCAATAGTTCACAAGATGCAAGGTCATTTCTTAATTATTGATATTTTTAAAGATGTAAGCTCATCCTGATGTTACACTCATCAAGAGCTTTCATTTGAGTACCCACATGCATTTTGATATATTTTTCATATATAGGTATATATAAATATATAAAATATATGAAAAATTGATGTGGGTATTCAAATGAAAGGTCTTGATGAGTGTAACATCGGGATGAGCTTATATCTTTAAAAATGTCAATAGTTTAAGAGATACGAGGTCGTTTCTTAATTATGTTAAATTGCACTGTACTTTTTTAACTATTGACGTTTTTAAAAATATAAGCTCATCCCGATATTATACTCATCAAGAGCTTTCATTTAAGTACTCATGTCATTTTTTCATATATTTATATATATATTATATATATGTATATATGAAAAATATATCAAAATGCATGTGGGTATTCAAATGAAAGGTCTTGATGAGTGTAACATCGGGATGAGCTTATATTTTTAAAAATGTCAATAGTTCACAAGATACAAAGCCATTTCTTAATTATGTATCTAGAGATAGAGCATTTTCGAATGCAGCCTAAATACTTATCATCATAAATTGACTATTGGTAAGAATAATATGAAACCTTGAAAAGGAACAACTCCAGGTCAAGACTTTTCCAACGATATCAAATAACTATAAAAACCTATTTTCATATAAATACACTCGCCACAAAATTTTGCTTATTCTCTTAATAATATAGATTAATTATTAGAATTTATTTTAATAAATTATTAGACTTTTTCAGCTTGCATTAATTTTCAAATAAAATCTCAATTCTTTTATTTATTTATTCTAAATAAATAAATTTTCAGTTTAATATTTATTTAAAAAATACTTAAGTAAAAAGAAAGAAATTTAAGAGCTCCAAAAAATCAAGTATAATTAAAAGAAAAAAAAATAATTTTTGGAGAGGTGTTTTAAAGACAGGCACTCGAATGATCATGCAATCTTTCGTGAATTAAATTAAAAACGTTTAAGTTGAAAGTGGACATGCGAACAAACTAACAGTGGTCAGTTTTGTCGGATCGATTTCTCGGGTATATGCTTCTATTAAAAGTTTGATATGATAGGATACGATATGGGTTCTTAAAGTAATAAGCGTCTATATTTGTGTATGGAAATAGAATGGCAAGTGTAAAAACAAAATAAATAAACTTATTTAAAAAAACAATACCACGGAGTTTTGAGAAACAAATACAATTTGTCCTGTCTTCTGTTGAGTTATAGAACTTTATAAAAACAGAGAAGGGAAAATGATGTGAATTTGTGCAAAAAAGGAGTAATTATTAGAAAAAAATTTTCGAGTTATTATTTTTTGTAATTTAATTAGAAAAAAAAAAACCCAAAAAAATAGCCGTAACTCATCGATATAATTAATCGATTGAGACTCAATAAAATTTGTGATATATAAAAGAGATAGGATCGTCGAATGACCGATATAATGCTGAGAAAAGTAAGTCAACTAAAAAATAAAGTATATGTTTTAAAAAACGGCGGAGCACGTATATATGATATATATCTATGTATTGGAAATATAAAATAAAATGAAATAAAAAAAAGGTATTTATGGAGAACAGAAGCAGAGGGTACAAACGTGACGGGGAAACGTCGATAAGACTTGCACGTCGGTGAGCGAGAAAGAGACCGCGAAAATAATATGAATGTATGAGGTATGAAGAGTATGAGTGTAAGTATAAGTGTTTTGTGTAAGTGAGCGAGGGAGAAAGAGGGAAAGTACACTACACACTACATACACTGTTAAGTCGGATGTGTACTGAGCAATACGAGTAAGAAAGAAAGAGAGTCCAGCCACCCATGTCTGAATTAAAAGTCGATACGGTTGGTTTTTATGTTCCTGCTGTATACTGGTGTTATGTGTGCTTTTTTATTATTCTCCTCTTCTTCTCTTAGTTTTATTTATTTATTATTATTATTGTTATTTTTTACTTTGATTTACTGGCTTTATGTTGTCATCAATGTACACTAAACTATATGCGATATTCATGTCTCGCGACTTTATTAGTCATATTGTCTATCTATCTCTAATAAATAATCTGTTAATGTCATAGTTAATCTACAATCACTTTTTATATTTTTCTCAGTACCGGATTTAGTGTTTAAAAGTTCAATTATGCCTCAAATCTTATCCAATAATTTTTTTTTTAATATTTTAGTTTTTTATTAAAAATTTATGGTTTTTGGGTTTATAGAAAATTAATGAGGGTTTAATATAATTTTAGGTGAAGTTAAATTTTTTTTTTTGGAGCAAAAAATTTTTATTTGGTTAAAAAAATTTTTTTTTATCAAAAACAATTTTTTCTGTCCTATTAAATAAAATTGATTTATTTATTTGGACATTGTACAGCAGTAATAACTACTTTTTGCAATTTTTTCATCTTTGCATCTTATTAGACAGGATTTTTTGTATATTATTTTTCTTAATATCGAATTTAATTTTTAAAAGTTCAATTATGTCAATTTAATTAAAAATTTAGGGAGCTTTTTTAGGAATTTTTTGGTTTTATAGAAAATTAACGAGGGAGTTTAATATAATTTTAGGTGAAGTTAAATTTTTTTTTGGAGCAAGAAATTTTTATTTAAGAAAAATATTTTCTTTTGTAAAATTTTTTTTTATTCTAAAGAATAAGATAGATTTATTTGGACATTGTACAACAATGAGAACTACTTTTTACAATTTTTTCATCTTTGCTTCTTATTAGATAAGATTTTTTGTATTATTTTTCTTAATACCGGATTTAGTTTTTAAAAGTTCAATTATGTCTTAAATCTTATCCAATATTTTTTTTTAAATATTTTAATTTTTTATTAATAATTCATGGAGTTTTTTTTAGGAATTTTTGGGTTTTATAGAAAATTAATGAGGGAGCTTAATATAATTTTAGGTAAAGTTAAATTTTTTTTAGAACAAAAAATTTTTATTTGCTTAAGCAAAATATTTTTTTTGTCAAAAAAAATTTTTTCTGTCTTAATAAATAAAATTGATTTATTTATTTGGACATTGTACAGTAATGAGAACGACTTTTTTAAATTTTTTCACCTTTGCATCTTATTAAATAAAGGCTTTGATTGCTAGCCTAGTAAATTTTTCTTTGGATTACTTTAAATTAAAATATAGATGTTTTTATAAAATTTTGAATTTTTAATATTTTTTTAAATATAAAATGATCAAAAATAAAAAAAAAAAACTTTAATTAACTCAGCCATAATTTTTTAATTTAATCCAATAAATTTTTTATTAAAATTAAATCTAAAACTAAAAAAATAAGCATTAATTTTTTTTTATTAATTGAAATTAAAAAAAATTTAATTCTACACTTTTATAAATTTTTTAAATTAAAAATAATAATAAATTTGATTATAATTTTAAAACTTTTGTATATTTTTAAACTTTGATAATTTCTTCATATATTATGTTTTCTTAAAAATAAAAAAATTGATAATTAATGTTTAATATTAAATACTTGAGAAAGTTAAAATAAATATGATAGAAAAAAATTTTAAATTAAAGATTATTTAATTTAAAGAATTTCTTAAAAATTTTAGTTGTAAATTATTGGCTATCACGTTTACGATAAAATTGTTAATCTCAAGTAAATAATTAAATACACTAATGATTTTTTAATTGCGTTTGAAGAACGCATTAGACGTGTAATATACGAGATGTAAGATTAAACAGTAACGACTGATAATTAGACGGTTATTGTAACGCGATAAATAAGTGTATTAATTAAATCGACGTATAATAAAAGACCGGTGATATGATGTACGTCGATGATATTATATGTTGAGTGTATAGAGGGTAGAGCAAAGAGTAGCTAGAGTCCAAATGGAGAAAAATATATACTTGTATAAAATATAAAAGTATAGAGGGAAAATGAATGTGAAAGAAAGGGAAATATTGAGAAAGAAAGTAGAGGGAGAAAAATAAAGTTTAAGATGTCGGAGAAGGATTATCGTTACTATACATTACACACAATACAGTAAGAGTAACACGCTTGTCTGGTGTTAATATCAGACTAACTTGTTATTAAATGTATGCCTGATAATTTATTATTTATTAATTGCGACTTTACAAGCGGAATTTTACATCTATTTACTCTGACGGTCATTGCGATTTTTAAGTAGCTTTTATTTTAATAATTAAAAAGTAAATTTTATTAATTAGTTTTTAATTTATTTTTTATTTAATTTCATTTGAAATATTGTTTTTTGTTGCAGTGTTTTCAACATTCCAGCCAGAGAATTGAGCGTAATACAGATTTGCCAAAAATTACTACAATGGGTCGGAAGAAGATACAAATTTCGCGGATCACAGACGAACGGAATCGTCAAGTAATTATTTATAAATTAATTTTTATTAAATTATTTGTTTAAATTAAAAATATTTACAAAAATTAAATTATTAATTTTATACAAAAAAAATCTAACATTTAAAATTTTTCACATTTTTTTTTTAATAATTAAAATCGTTTTTTAATTAACAATTAATTATACTCTTTCACTTATAATTATTTATGAATAAATTTTTATTTAATTATTTGTTTAAATTAAAAATATTTACAAATATTAAATTATAAATTTTATACAAAAAAAAAATCCAACACTTAAAATTTTTCACAATTTTTTTTAATAATTAAAACTATTGCATAATTAATTTTTTTTTTAAATTTACAATTAATTGTACTCTTTTACTTCTAATTATTTATAAATAAATTTTTATTCAATTATTTGCTTAAATTTAAAATATTTACAAAAAATTAAATTATTAATTTTATACAAAAAAAAATCTAACACTTAAAATTTTTCACATTTTTTTTTTAATAATTAAAATTGTTTTTTAATTAACAATTAATTATACTCTTTCACTTATAATTATTTATAAATAAATTTTTATTTAATTATTTGTTTAAATTAAAAATATTTACAAATATTAAATTATAAATTTTATACAAAAAAAAAATCCAACACTTAAAATTTTTCACAATTTTTTTTAATAATTAAAACTATTGCATAATTAATTTTTTTTTTAAATTTACAATTAATTGTACTCTTTTACTTCTAATTATTTATAAATAAATTTTTATTTAATTATTTTTTAAATTAAAAATATTTACAAAATTTAATTATAAATTTTATACAAAAAAATCTAACACTTAAAATTTTTCACATTTTTTTTAATAATTATAATTGTTTTAATTAACAATTAATTATACTCTTTCACTTATAATTCTTTATAAATAAATTTTTATTCAATTATTTGCTTAGATTTAAAATATTTACAAAAATTAAATTATCAATTTTATACAAAAAAATCTAAAACTTAAAATTTTTCACATTTTTTTAATAATTAAAACTATTGCATAATTAATTTTTTTTTTAATTTACAATTAATTGTACTATTTTACTTCTAATTATTTATAAATAAATTTTATTTAATTATTTTTTAAATTAAAAATATTTACAAAAATTTAATTATAAATTTTATACAAAAAAAAATCTAACTTAAAATTTTTCACATTTTTTTTTTAATAATTAAAATTGTTTTTTAATTAACAATTAATTATACTCTTTCACTTATAATTCTTTATAAATAAATTTTTATTCAATTATTTGTTTAAATTAAAAATATTTACAAATATTAAATTATAAATTTTACACAAAAAAAAAATCCAACACTTAAAATTTTTCACAATTTTTTTTAATAATTAAAACTATTGCATAATTAATTTTTTTTTTTAATTTACAATTAATTGTACTATTTTACTTCTAATTATTTATAAATAAATTTTTATTCAATTATTTTTTTAAATTTAAAATATTTACAAAAAATTAAATTATTAATTTTATACAAAAAAAATCTAACACTTAAAATTTTTCACATTTTTTTAAAAATAATTAATACTATTGCATAATAATTAAATTTTTTTTTAAATTTACAATTAATTGTACTCTTTCACTTCTAATTATTTATAAATAAATTTTTATTTAATTATTTTTTTAAATTAAAAATATTTACAAAAATTTAATTATAAATTTTATACAAAAAAATTTAATACTTAAAATTTTTCACATTTTTTTTAATAATTAAAACTATTGCATAGTAATTAAATTTTTTTTTTTAATTTACAATTAATTGTACTAATTATTTATAAATTAATTTTTATTTAATTATTTGTTTAAATTAAAAATATTTACAAATATTAAATTATAAATTTTATACAAAAAAAAAATCCAACACTTAAAATTTTTCACATTTTTTTTTAATAATTAAAACTATTGCATAATTAAAATTTTTTTTAAATTTACAATTAATTATACTCTTTCATTTCTAATAACTTTTCTTCCATAATTATTATTTATTTAATTTAACAAAATAAAAATTCAAGAAAAATAATCTAATAGAGATAAAATTTTCGGATTTTACGTTGGAAATTTTTTTTTCACTGAGTCATGCCGGATTACATTTTTTAGTACCAAAAAAACACTTTCATTAAATACTATTAAATTTATTAATTATAGCTATTATAGTCTATTTTTAATTACTATTTCACAGTGACAAGGTTTTTGACTCTTAATACTCAACTCGTTTGTCTAACTTCGGGCAATTAGGGTTAAGCGTTAGCTATTAAATTAAAAATTAATTTCTAACAATTAAGTGTCAATGTAAAGAAGAAATTGATCAATTGATTGAATATTTAAGGTGACATTCAACAAACGGAAATTCGGAGTTATGAAGAAGGCTTATGAATTATCGGTGCTGTGTGATTGTGAGATTGCGCTGATAATATTCAGTTCCAGCAACAAACTTTACCAGTATGCCAGCACGGATATGGACAAAGTACTCCTCAAGTACACCGAGTACAACGAACCCCACGAATCACTGACCAACAAAAACATTATCGAGGTAACTTGGATTTTACTAAATCAAAAAATTAAATTAAATAAAAAAATTAAATAATTATTAAAAAAAAAAAATCATTAGTATCATGTAATAATATAATAAGCCTACCGATAATTTACTCCGTTGTTAAATAAAGTAAAATAAAATAAAATAGATTTACCGAAAAAAATAAAACAGTACAGTAGCTGGGGATAACTTATTAGTTAATTGCACATTAAATAAAAGTTGAGTGCCCTCGGGCAGTGTGGTCATGTGAACCTGTCTGCTAACACTTGCAGGCCCTCAACAAGAAGGAGCATAAAGGCGCAATGTCACCGGAGAGTCCCGAGCCAGATGCTAGTGAGTACAATCTCACTCCACGTACCGAGGCCAAGTACACTAAAATTGACGAGGAGTTCCAGATGATGATGCAGAGGAATCAGCACAATGGCACGAGGGTAAGTAACACTTCACTCTTTTCAATTATTTTTTTTTTTTTATAATTATAATTACACTGATGATTATGATTATAACTAACTTCAATATTTAATTCAATTATTTTAGACAATTGGACAATCGAATTACACATTGCCCGTGTCTGTACCAGTTAATTCTTACGGAGAATCTCTCCTGGGATCTAGTCCTCAGATGGCACACACCAGCATCTCTCCACGACCTTCTTCATCTGAAACTGATTCAGGTAAATTTACTTCTATGCTACTATCTTATTTTTTAGTCAATTATTTCATTTTTTTTTTTTAACTAGTTACCAATTTTTTTTATAACACTAGTCAGCAAATATCTCAATATTTTTTGGTTTTATACCTTAGAAATTTATAAATTTTTCGCTTTTTATTGGTATTGTTAAATTAGAACTTAAAATAAATTTTTCAATTTTTTTTATTGGTATAACTTACATGTTTAAATAAAATTTTCTGTCAATTTAAACTTTTTTTTCTGTATGAAAAATTGAAAAAAAATCCAAGGTATAGTTTCAATTATTATTAAAAAAATTTAATTAATAGTTTTTAAAAATTTTTATTTTTATTAAAATTTTTTGTTAAAAAAAAAATTCTATAAATTTTTAGATATTAATTTCAGAATCATATTTTATCAATAAAAAATAATAAATTTTATTTTTATTGTAAAATGAATATTAAATAATCACAAATTTTTTTTATTATTTCCATGTTTAAATAAAATTTTCTGTCAATTTAAAGTGTAAATTTTTTTTTCTGTAGGGCAAATTGAAAAAAAATCCAAGATATATAGTTTCTTATATATTTAAATATTTTTTGGTTTTATACCTCAGAATATAAATTTTTCGCTTTTTATTGGTATTATTGAATTTTTTGAAAATTCAAATAAACAATCACAAATTTTTTTTATAACTTACATATTTAAATAAAATTTTCTGTCAATTTAAACTTTTTTTTCTGTATGAAAAATTGAAAAAAATATCCAAGATATAATTTTAGTTATTATTAAAAAAATTTAATTAATAGTTTTTAAAAATTTTTATTTTTATAAAAATTTTTGTTAAAAAAAATTCTATAAATTTTTAGATTTTAATTTCAGTATCATATTTTATCAATAAAAAATTTAATTTTTTTAATTAAATTATATTAAAAAATTGACAAACTAAAAAAAAAATCAAATAAATAAAAAAATGAATTGACTTTATAAAAATGTAATTAAGTACAAAAAGATTATAATATAATAATTAATAATTAATAGCATAATATAATAATTAATAATACTGTAAGACACTTGTACTATGATAAACTGACATTTTTTTTTTTTTTTTTTTTTTTTTTTTTTTCCCAATTAAGATAATGGAAACAATAATGAATGTTTTATTCCAGTTTATCCACCTGGTGGAATGCTGGAGATGAGTAATGGATATCCACCATCGGCATCACCACTTGGCGGTTCGCCGAGTCCAGGTCCGTCGCCAGCGCTGGGAGTTGGCGGTGCGAATAAGGGTGGTAATCCGTCCCGACACTCGCCACAACCACCACCGCCTCATCATCCTCATAGGGCTAATCTGAGAGTTGTCATACCCACGCCGCTCACACAACCGCTCTCTGAGGATAATAATTACGATGTAAGTCACGATGTCATTTTATTGTATTATTTTTATTTTATTATATACTTATTATTTAAGTGACGTATATAAACGCTTTAATTGGATGTAAATTCAAAGGTGTTGTAGATAATAGTTGCATATGCATTCATATGTATAAACTTGTAAGCAGCTCTGGGAAAGGGGATGGAAAGCTAGTGTAGAGTAGACTTAAAATAAAATATTCAATCCAAGACTGGATTTTATTTTATTTGTTTTTAAATAATAAAAACTACTTATAATTATTATAATAAAGTTATTGTACATTCACGCAGGGAGGCCACACACAGAATGCACTCAACACACCGGTCGTAGCGCTACAAACCCCGTCTGTCGCAGCTGGATACTCGAGTTTTGGATCAACAGATTATTCATCGGACCTCGGGAGTCTCACGTGGTCTCACCAGAGGTACGTTGATGACTTATCAATGTATTCGGCAGCCACCATGTCCAACATCAGGTAAATTATTTTATTCTTATTACGCTTTGTGTTAATAGTTAGAATTTTAATTAATAATTCATTAGTACTTTACACTCTATTATGCTATTACGTTCGTTTTAATAATTAATAACCTTTGATAATTTTTTATTCATTATCAATTTATGATTTTTATGATAAGTATTGAGGCTGCATTCGAAAATAATATATATTTAGATACATAATTAAAAAATGATCTTGTATCTTGAGAACTATTGACATTTTTAAATATATAAACTCATCCTGATGTTATACTCATTAAGACCTTTCATTTGAGTACCCACATCAATTTTTCATATATTTATATATATATATATATATATGAAAAATATATCAAAATGCATGTGGGTACTCAAATGAAAACTCTTGATGTGTGTAACATTAAGATGAGCTTAGATCTTTAAAAATATCAATAGTTAAGAAAGTACAGTACAATTTAACTTAATTAAGAAACGACCTTGTATCTTGAGAACTGTTGACATTTTTAAAGATATAAGCTCATCCTGATATTACATTCATCGAGACCTTTCATTTGAGTACCCACATCAATTTTTCATATATTTATATATATTATATATATGTAATATGTATATATGAAAAATATATCAAAAATGGACGTGGGTACTCAAATGAAAGCTCTTAATGAATGTAACATCAGGATGAGCTTAGATCTTAAAAAATATCATTAATTAAGAAACGACCTTGTATCTTGTGAACGATTGATATTTTTAAAGATATAAGCTCATCCCGATGTTACACTCATCGAGACCTTTCATTTGAGTACCCACATCAATTTTTCATATATTTATATATATTATATATATAATATATGTATATATGAAAAATATATCAAAAATGCATGTGAGTACTCAAATGAAAGCTCTTAATGAGTGTAATATTGGGATGAGCTTATATCTTTAAAAAGGTCAATAATTAAGAAAGTACAGTGCAATTTAATATAATTAATAAATGACCGTGTATCTTGAGAACTGTTGACATTTTTAATTATATAAGCTCATCTTGATGTTATACTCATTAAGACCTTTCATTTGAGTACCCACATCAATTTTTCATATATTTATATATATTATATATATGTATATATGAAAAATATATGAAAATACATGTGGATACTCAAATGAAAGCTCTTAATGAGTGTGACATCAAGATGAGCTTATATCTTTAAAAACATTAATAGTTTAAAAAATACAGTGCAATTTAACAAAAGTCATTATTTAATAAAGTGAAATTGTATTCATTTATAGTTCTCAAGTCACAGCAGTTACATAGTGACTAGTATCATTATAATTTTCTTATAAAAATAAAAAAACAGATAGTTGAAATTTATAAAATTTTTTTTTATACTTCAAATACAAATTTCAGATTATAGAGAAGATTTTTTTACAAATAAATTTAATGAAAATTTTTGGTAAAAATACATAATTTTAAATCCGGATTTGAGAAAAAAAAAATTCATAAGATTAATTTTTATATTTTATATTTTTATAAAAAAATTAAATGCTAAATTTTTTTTAAAAATTCGAATATTTATACAAATAAAATTTTTATATCAAACAAAAATATCCGATAATTTCTCAGTATAAAAAAAAAATTTTTTTATGATGTAAAAATTCAATAATCAACTTCACCAATTGTATCAAATTCATTTCTATTAATTCATATAGATATAATTGTGACAATTTTTTCGTAGCTACCTCATTGGTGTTTATTATTATTATTAATTGAGTAATTAATATTTTATTTAGTTCAATTTATTGGACCTGTAACGTCAACTAACTGTAATTTGTTTTGTAATTCTCGTCTGATAATTATTGATATTAAACCCCGAATTTAATTAAACTATTTTCAAATCAAGTTCAATATAATTAATCAAACTAAAATTAAATACAACTCTTTAGTCCTAATAATAATAATTAAAAATTTAAACAAAAAAAAATTTTTTTTCAGCAGCCTTCCTCACCTAGCCGTATCTAGTAGCACGCCACCGCCATCGACGTCACCGTTGCCGGTGAAAATAAAAAGCGAGCCAATAAGTCCGCCACGAGACCCTCACGGAAATAGCGGCGGCGGGCCGGGTATAACAAACTTACACCACACAAATCTGAGTATTGGGCCGCCATCAAACAGCGGTGGACCTTCTCATCATGTTTCACACGGACAGCAGACCCTGAATCTCGTTTCAAATCGACCGACCAGCAATCCTCCGCCCTCTCATTCTGGTAGTATAACACCCACAAATTTACCCTCTCCGGGTGGTAATGTTGACATGAGGACAAGTCATTCAACGAGTGGTGGTGGCGGTAACCCCGACTATGAAAACGGGCCGCTGATGAAACGCGCCAGGATCACTGAGGGATGGGCTACCTAATGTCGGGCCAATTTGCGACCCTGCTGGTCTTATCCCGCATCGTCGTACAACGGCCAATAATAAACCTAAATAAAAATGATAAGAAAAAAAATGATTAATTATTACTTTTAAATTCAATGATTAATTAAATACTAAAAGTAAAAAATTAAAACAAATAATATACATACATAAAAAAATAAAATAAAATAAAAAAACACACATTGTGTGTAGCTGGTGCCAGAATTGCGTTTGCTTGCAAACATAATTATAATTATAATTATTTTTTAGCCTCTAAGTCAACAGACAAACAATGTAATGTCAAACAACGTCGTAATTTTATTTTAAAAAAATAAAAATTCTGAATTACGACTCATGTTTAATTGTACGGGCTTTAAAATATTTAAAAATTTTTCTTGGGGTTAATTGCAATATCCCTGAGTGGATTAATTAATTAATTAATTAATTAATTAATTAATCTGTTGATTAAATAAAATTATATAAATAATAATAATAGTTATAATATTAACTGCGACAATTGTAAACGCGGAGACAGGGAAGAAAGTTATGAAATTATTTCATGGATTATGATTGATGATTAATTGATAACTGCGGTGCCATAATAATGTTGAAACTTTACATATATATAAATATATATATATATCATTAAAAGTATAAATATATTATGTTATATTATATTATATATACACATGTATGTATATGTGATATATATTTTCATGTGTATAATAAGAAGTGTTGTTTGTATATATTTCGAGAAAGATTCGTAATGGTTTGTTGGTATGGCACTTTCACGTAAAAAAATAATAAAAAAAAAAATATAAGATGTATCCCGATTTTAAACAAAATTGTAATTGTAATGATATAACGATAATGATAATTATAATTATAATTATAATAATAACATGTTTAAGATTAATTATTAATTATTGACGCTCGATACATCTCACTCACGCGACTAAAAATATATTAGGCATATTATTATAAATAATAGTAATAATAATAGTTTTGATGGTAATTATATATATATATATATATATTTAACTACTTTTATTGAATGTCTACTGGTGTTTTTTAGAATCGTCATACGATGAACCATTTGAGAATATTTAAAAATTTGAGAAAATTATATTTATAAAATTGAGTCTGGGAGAAAGTGTAATTGACAATTTTAAAAAATGTTATTTGTTACATTTTTTTTTTTAGAGTAGTATAGTAGTCTCAGCAGCATAATCCGTTGATAACTTTACCTCAGTCGATTGTGTGGCTAAATAATATTTTTACTCTACTTTAATTAATTTTTATTTTTATCATTAATATATTATTGTTATTATTACTAATAATTAATAATTAATATTATTCTTTTTTGCCAAATTATATTATGATAAATAAATTAATTTTTTTTTTATTTAGTTTTTTTTGATTATTCGTAAATTATTATTCGGGTCAACTTCCACGAGTTATTGATCTAGTCAATTATCAACGATTTAAATTAAGAGTCAAATTTATTTTATTCGATGTACCTAGATCGTTAAAACACCAACTAAATTAATATTTTTATTTGTAAAAAATTTTATACGAAAGTATATTATATATATCGCGTTTCAGATTTTTGTCGGAAATGTGCAAAAATGCCAAAAAAAAATTTTATACGCCCTTACACGGAAAGTACAAGATAACACTGGATATAATCCCAGATTATACTCAGTGATATCTGTGGTGAAAAAAATTTTAGGTAGTGTTCAAAATAATATTTGACTATCCTAATATTTGAAATACATAATAGATATGATAATGGCGTTAGAAAAAAAAAAATGGTGGAGATATCACTGGGTATAATCCAAGATTATACGGAGTATAATTCAAATTATACTGGATACTATCTCGAATTACATCCAGTGTAATTTTACGCGGTATAATCAGAGATATATTACTGGGTGGAATGGAAGATTACAATGAGTATAATCCAGATATCACTCAGTATAATCTAAGATGATATCCAGTGTCATCTTGTTCTTTTCGTGCCCTTATAAGGGCGTATAAAATGTTTTTTTGGCATTTTTGCGTATAATAAAAATTCAATTATTTTTTTTTGTCCAAAAAAAATTTTTAGTTTGAAGAAAAAATTTTTTTAGCATTTTTGCACGATATGCAAAAAAAAATTTTTATTCAAACTAAAAATTTTTTTTGGACAAAAAAAAATAGAATTTTTATTAGCATCTGTAACGCGATATATATATATATATATATATATATATATATATATATATATACATATATATATATATATATATATATATATATATATATATATATATATATATATATATATATATAATTTGCTAATAAATTATAATTATTTAGACTAGTTCATTGATATTAAATTTCAATTGGATGCATTATAATTATTATTATTATTTATTTAAAAAATTTTGAGCGAGTTTAATTGACGGTCTATGACTGCTGATTTTTTTTGGTAAAATCGGCTGCTGTACGAGACTTTTACGTGATCTGTGAAGGTTCGAAATTAGTATAAATATATATTATATAAATATTAAACTATAAAAAAAAAAACAGAATTTTTAAACATAGTTAAGTAATGTAAAACACATTTATTCAGTGTTAATTAGTAAATACTTATCAGACTAAAGTAAAGCAGATAAATTAAATTTAATAACATATATTGTAAGTCTATGTACAAATATTCATTTTCCACGAGTATTTTGCACATTTGATATAAAAAATACAAATTAACAATTTTAAAAATTTTTCAACAAGCGCGTGATCGATATTTGTTAATTAAATCAGAGCTTGAAATTATATTTAAAAAAAAATCCGTGATACTGCCGATATTTTGTTGCATATAAATTTATAAATTTATTGTAAAATATATCAAGACCGCGCTTATTTAATTGACACGTTAAAAAACTCAATGATATTTTATTATTATTATTAATACTTAATTTATATTAATGAAATGTTATTTAAATGTACTCGTAATGGACTACACAGGTATCGGAATTAATAGTGCCTGGCACCATTTGTGGCCCTCCTCTATAATACTTTAAACTATTAAATAAAATAACATTATAATAATTTTTAAAAGAAATAATTGTGAGAATAAAATTAATAAATATATAAATTGAAGAAGATAAAGAAAGGACCAGGGTTTAAATCCCGAAAAAAAAAAATTAATTTTATTCTTGTAATTATTAAATTATAAATTTTTTTTTTTTGAATTTTGTAATCGACAGTATCGATTTAAATGTTATTATATTATTACAATTAATAATAATAATAATTATAATATACATATATAAACACATAAATAGTCAGATTGTATATCTTGACTTAAGATGATCACAAAGTGCAATCTTTTAGGCAACACTTTTTTATTGATCTAAACAAATGGATAAATAAAATATAATTGTTATTTTTAATAAAAAGAAGAAATGTTTGATATATTTATGTCTTCTCTAGTTATTTAAATATCTGATAATCGATTAATAATAAAAAGAAATTAAATATTAAAGAACAAGTGAAGAATATTAATAATTGAAGAATAGTTTATTAATAATAAATTAAATGTGGGAAGAAATTGGTGAATATTTTTCCATTGTAAGAATGCTTGTAATTTTTTTAGTAAATCTTGTATACAAATTAGAATGAGGATTATCGTTTTATTTATAAATTCTAGAATTTTTTCCATTGTGCCGTTTGTACTGTACCTGCTACTGTTGGTGAGAATCATTAAATATTTATAAAAAAAAAAAAACTAAATTTATAAGATTATTTTTTTAATGAAAAAAAAAATTGGAATAAATTGTTTAAGTTTTAATTTTAAATTAATATTTAGTATTTATTGTAATAAACGATTTTCCTCAGTAAAAAAAATTTATAAAATTAATTTTTAATTAAAAAAAAATAAACAAACAATTTCCTAAATGCTGTGACTAAAATGGACCATCTTTGACAGCTTTATACTATTGAGAAGATATAGATTTAAAAAGTATATAATTATTAAATCCATTGCATATATGTAGTCCACTTGAGTAAATTAATTAATTAATTAATTAATAATAATAATAAAGAATTTAAATAAAACGAATTAATAAATTTGCAGGCTTTAGATAAATAAATTGACGGTAAAAATAATTGCACAGCACGGTTAATTACAGTAAACAGGAGTTTAGTATTTTAAGAGGTAATAATAATTGTAATAATAATAATAATAATAATAATAATAATAATAATAATAATGGTAATTATACAAACGATGTAGCCACAACTGTTGTCACCGCAGAAGTTATTAAGTTTAAAGTTAAAATACTGGACATATCTATGACGCCAAGTAGTAACACACATCACGTAATGCAAATGGATTAATAAATAATAATAATACTAATTATTAATTAATAAAGAAACAATCTACAAAGTATATTTAATGATAATATGGTGCATTTAAAAAAGCCACACTCTTGTCATTACAAAAAATCGTGGAGGTTAATTGGATTATTTATCAATTTAAAGAAGATATTTAACAAGTCCTTAATTGTAAAGAAGAAAATTTATATTTAAAATAAAGAAGTTTTAATAATTATTAAATTTAATTATTAAACACGTGTAAGGAATAGTGTGTTGTAATATTAAAGCCATTTATTTGTATAGAGATTTAAATTGTCGTTGAAGAATATATTATGGAGGAATTTATGAGGATTAGAAAAAATATGAGCTTTCAGTCATTATTTTAAATATTCGGATTTTTTAGTTTTTTTAAGGAGTTCAATTTGGATTATTATATATTGTCGTGAGGAAAAATTATCATGATTATTAGAAAGTAATTTATAGTGCCATTATAACAGAGAATACGTATTTAATCGTAATGTTATAGATTAGAAGATAATTATGCTTTAAATAGCTGACGTCTGATTGTTTTTTTTTTAAATAATTATTGTGGGTGTTAAAATTTTAAAAGTAAAAAATTGTATTGGGTAAAGAAGAAATAATTGATGATTTTTTTTTTACATGGAAGAAATTTTTAAAAAATATTTGATGATTTTTTTTTTTATTAAGAAGAAATTTTTAAAAATATTTGATGAATTTTTTTTTATGAAGAAGAAATCTAAAAAATTTTTTTTATACAGCAGAAGTCTTAAAAAAATATTTAATGATGTTTTTTTATAAAAAAGAAATCTAAAAAATTTCTTTTATAAAGAAGAAATATTTGATGAATTTTTTTTTATGAAGAAGAAATCTTTAAAAACTATTTAAAAAATTTATTTTATAAAGAAGAAATCATTAAAAAATATTTGATAATTTTTTTTATGAAGAAGAAATCTTTAAAAAATATTTGATGAATTTTTTTTATAAAGAAATCTTTAAAAAATTTCTTTTATAAAAAAGTCTTAAAAAATATTTAATGATGTTTTTTTATAAAGAAGAAATTAAAAAATATTTAAAAAATTTCTTTCATAAAGAAGAAATCTTTAAAAAATTTCTTTTATATAAAGAAGAAATCTTTTAAAAATATTTAAAAAATTTTTTTTATAAAGAAGAAATTTTTTTTAAATATTTGATGATTTTTTTTTTTTTATAAAGAAGAAATCTTTCAAAAATATTTGACGAATTTATACACTTAAATGTCTCAAATTTAATAAAAAAAAATTATCAGATGTTTGCTAATTAAAGTATCAGAAAAAATTATTATCATTGATATATATATATATATATATATATATATATATATATATATATATATATATATATATATATATATATATTATTTAATTGGATAATAATTATTGTTGACTAAAAAAAAGACTCGGATGTTTTTAAATAATTGTTATAATTTTCGTCAACATATATTTATCAAGAAAATAATTGAAGAAGAAATAAGAACAATTATTATTTAATTACTAATGCTAGTTAAGTAAGTGTAATATTATAAATTAATTATTAATTATTAATAACGGTAATGATAAAAATATAAATAATAATAATAATGTTTGACGAGTTTCTGCGATACTAGTTTGTCAATGAAAGATGTCATCCGTATAAATGCACATCCAATGCCACGCAACACAATCGAACATATATGGATATAAATATATAAATAAACAAATATATATAGTTTTTAATGGACTTTTCGGAGGTACATTTTTACTTAGTAAAAAAGCAAGAAATAATTTAAGAAGAAAGAATAAAGTGATTAAGAAGAAATTATAATTAATAAAAAAATAAAAACGTGACTTATCTATTTAATTTTTGGTGCTCGATCCCCGCTTTTTTTATTTTATATTATTTGCCATTATTTATCAGCCGTAACTAACAATTGAAATTATCCTACTTGGTCAGTAATAATTGTCTAATAATTGTAAACTTAATTCATAATAATAATTATTATTATGAATTATTTCTTCAGTGTACCAGTAAATATAAAACATAAATGTTGCCCATTAATGTGAATGATTATTTGGTTTTTTGTATTACCAAAATAAAAAATTTGATTAATTAATTAAGTGATCGATAAATTAGTTGTACTAATTATACGTAACAATTATTAATTTATCATTGATGTTGGAAAAAAAAAAAAAAAAAAAAATAACGTACTTATATTATATTATATATATTTTTATTAATTAAACGCGTGTTCAAGATGTATCCTCGTCTAATTTTCATGTGATATTTCTTACGAAAACTAATGAATTAAACAACAAAAAAAAACAAATATATATGAAGAAGAAAAAAACAAGTCTAACTTATTGCATGATATATTATTATCTATCTTCCTTAACTTAATTTGTTTAATTTTTTTTACCAAGATATTTAAATAAAAAAAAAAGAAGAAAACAAGTAAAGTAAATTATGGTATTTATAAAACCTGTTCCCTCGGTAGAAATGCCTTAATGTCACGTGCCTCGATTTAGTGAATAAATTTAAATTTGAAAAAGAAAAAAAAATGAATAAATAAATTGTTTACGTACACCACACAAATTTTTGCTTAATGTAAGTAATGTAATACTATATATATACATATATCATCTAGATATATATATGCATATATATTAAACTTATAAATATATATATGTATATAAAAAATAAGAAAAAATTACAACTATCATTAATTATTAATTATAAAATTATAATGGATAAAGAAGTAATGATAATCTGTGTAAAATCGAACCTATTCTTTGTACTACTCTTGTAAATACATTCTGAAGAATTAACTGACAAAGTTTTATTACTTTATTGTTTTGTTGCTCCCTTTTTTTTTATAATTACTAGCAACCTTGTCACTATGTGACTGCCGTAACTTGTTAATAATGAATGAATATAATTTTGCTTTATTAAATAATGACTATTGTTAAATTGCACTGTACTTTTTTAACTATTGACGTTTTTAAAGATATAAGCTCATTCTGATGATACACTCATCAAGAGCTTTCATTTGAGTACCCACATGAATTTTTGATATATTTTTCATATATACATATATGTAATATATATAAATATATGAAAAAATGGTGTGGGTACTCAAATGAAAGGTCTTGATGAGTGTAACATCAGGATGAGCTTATATCTTCAAAAATGTCAATTGTGCACAAAATACAAGGTCATTTCTTAATTATTGATATTTTAAAAGATATAAACTCATTCTGATGTTACACTCATCGAGACCTTTCATTTGAGTACGCACATGCATTTTTGATATATTTTTCATATATACATATATGTAATATATATAAATATATAAAAAAATGGTGTGGGTACTCAAATAAAAGGTCTTGATGAGTGTAACATCAGGATGAGCTTATATCTTCAAAAATGTCAATTGTGCACAAAATACAAGGTCATTTCTTAATTATTGATATTTTTAAAGATATAAACTCATTCTGATGTTACACTCATCGAGACCTTTCATTTGAGTACGCACATGCATTTTTGATATATTTTTCATATATACATATATGTAATATATATAAATATATAAAAAAATGGTGTGGGTACTCAAATAAAAGGTCTTGATGAGTGTAACATCAGGATGAGCTTATATCTTCAAAAATGTCAATTGTGCACAAAATACAAGGTCATTTCTTAATTATTGATATTTTAAAAGATATAAACTCATTCTGATGTTACACTCATCGAGACCTTTTATTTGAGTACCCACATGCATTTTTGATATATTTTTCATATATACAAATATGTAATATATATAAATATATGAAAAATGGTGTGGGTACTCAAATGAAAGGTCTTGATGAGTGTAACATCAGGATGAGCTTATATCTTCAAAAATGTCAATTGTGCACAAAATACAAGGTCATTTCTTAATTATTGATATTTTTAAAGATATAAACTCATTCTGATGTTACAATCATCAAGAGCTTTCATTTGAGTAGCCACATGCATTTTAATATATTTTTCATATATACATATATGTAATATATATAAATATATGAAAAAATGATGTGGGTACTCAAATAAAAGGTCTTGATGAGTGTAACATCGAGATGAGCTTATATCTTTAAGCTAATCTAATAATATAGATTATATCAAATTATTATTATTGATAATATTGATAATTAATATTAATTATAAATAAATAAATTAATAATAATTAGAAACGATAATTTAATAAATCATATCAATCATCAAATAATTATACCAATTTCTAATTAACAATGTATCAACAAGTACTTTTTTTTCGTTAAAATAATTTTCAAATATTTAAAATTAGAAAATTTTTAAATACGAAAAAATGATTATTCAATTAAATTCATAAAAATATGCAATTTTTCATCAAAGTTTCTTTATGACGTTACTGTGTAAAATTAATTTAAGTACAAAGATATTTTATATATATTCGTCAACGACCATATCATGCTGAGTCAAAACACCAGTTCTCGTCCGATCACTGAAGTTAAGCAGCATTGAGCGTGGTTAGTACTTGGATGGGTGACCGCTTGGGAACACCACGTGTTGTTGGCACAATTTTTTTTATTATAATTATTAATTTAATCAAAGATTCTTTATTTTACATTTTATAAATTTATTACAAGTTTTAATAAAATTTATTAACATGCTCAATTATGTCTCTGTTTATAATAAAAAAAAAATCATCAAAATTCAAAAGAAATTTTTTTTAATCCTGATATTAGATTCTCAATATTTTTAAGTAATTTAAAATTAACTAGTGACAATTTTATAATTAGCAATAAATACAAATAATTTTAAATGTTAACATATGATCTATCTTCAACAAAATAAAGAAAAAAAATGAATAAAAAATGAAGTAATTGTACCAACCAGGTAAATAAAAGTAAGTAACTTAAAATTTTTATAAATTTTTTTTATTACACTCTGAAGCTTACAATTATGTACGCACTCGTATCAAGCTCAATAAAAAAAATAAACGAGGCATACAGTTAATATTTTATTACTTTTTTTTTAAATATATATTATCATTATAATAAAAATTACACGATAATTTTATTTAATAATAATTAAAATTTCACGTATCATTTTTATTTTTAATTATAAATGCGATATTACAATTTATAAGTTGATAAATAATTTTTATTTTAATGTTTAAATGAAAATGTTATCTCATCTTATCCGGAATGAATATTTATATAGTAATCAGTAGTCTACTTTATATAAATATATAATTTTTTTTTTTAATTTATTATTTTATATTTGGATTCGCGTAGCAGTCGCAAATGATATCAAGTATCTGAGTCACATATTTAATTGTTCTAGTAAGTCTAATTAGTCGTTAATTGTAATTTCGATTACAAATTGTAAATGTATTTTTTCTAAAAAAAAATATTTTTAAGGCAATTTATTTCATTCATTTTATTGTAAATTTTTGTGTTTCATACTAAGATTTTTAATTAATTATTGATGAATATTTATTGATCTTAAACAATCTAAAATATTTTATTTTAATTTGAAGCAGGTATGTATTGCATTATTTATTTTTGATTTTCAAAGTTTTTAGAAAAAATTCAAAATTTCAAAATATTTAAAATTTTAAAATATTTTCCAAAATTTCAAAATATTTAAAATTTTAAAATATTTCAAAATTTCAAAATCTCAAAATATTTTCAAAATATTTCAAAATCTCAAAATATTTTTCAAAATTTCAAAATTTCAAAATATTTAAAATTTTTAAATATTTCAAAATCTCAAAATATTTTTCCAAATTTCAAAATATTTAAAATTTCAAAATTTTAAAATATTTCAAAATTTTAAAATTTCAAAATTTTAAAATATTAATTTTTTTTTAATTTAAACGCGACTAATGAAAATTTACTTTGGTTGTTGAAAATTACAGATTAAACTTACAAAAACATTTTTTTAATTAAAATATTAGCTGAATAAAAAAAAAAAAATTTTTCTCCAAAATCAAGCAAAAAAAAAATTAACGACTACTATTTTAATCAAAATTCTTTAAAATTACAAACTAATATAAGTGATGTGAAAATTTTTAAATAAATTAATTAATTCGATTTATAGATAGATAAATCAAATTATAATGTTTAATTATATTTTTGTAAATTATGTTTCACAACTTGATGAAAAAGAAAAAAAAAAAAAAGAATTTTTTGAAATTACAAGGTCATAATTATGAAGAACTTTATTTTAATTCTAGTAAATGACTTTTTTAGCCATCAAAATAATTAAATTAATCGTAATGATTTTAGCTTAGTTAAAACTTTATTAACTGCTTATTTGTTTTATTACTTATATATTTTCCTTAATAATGGTGTAGATTATAAATCATGAACTTGGACAGATCTCAGGCTCACATGATGCGACAACGTTCATTCTGACCTTGGGGATCACCCTGAAACATAAATATACAAATAAATAAATTAATCGATAAAGAAAGGATCATAAAAAAAATTTATATCAATTATTTAAATGTGAACCCAAACCTAAGCATGCCCAGTTTATTATTTACTTAAAAAAATAATCATTTTATAAAAATACATGTGAATAAATTAACACTTATTGTCAATATTTATTAGTCACAGTGATGCAAGCAGTTGATAGCGAGAAGACTTTTTCTTAAGCAGAAAAAAAAATCAACAGCTGTTTTTTTATATTTTTTAAATATAACTTAACACCTCGAGACAAATATGACGCATTTAAATTTATACATTGAGAAAATAGTTGTTAAATAAATAAATACATTAGTTTACGAATGTGAATTTTTAGTGAAGCGTGAATAGCAAATTGGTGATTAAAAGTAATTCGAATGAACTAAAATCTTATAAATTTAATGACAATTGACAATATATATCACAGATGATAAACAAATGATATGGTGATGATTGATGAACATCTAAAATGTTTTTAGAAACTTACATCGTCTGTCCATTATATATTAGAGCTGTACTTCCTCTCAATTATAGGAAAAGAAACGTTTCTATGGAAAAATAATTTACAAATGTATAAAAATCCCCCGGTTAAAAAAAAATTAATCCGATAAATTTATTTTATGTTTTTATTATAGAATTCGCGTCATGCAACTGCTTGTATCTGATTTACACCTTTAAAATTGTGAGTTAAAATTTTCATTAAAAAAAAAAAAATTACTTAAAATCATATTCTGTAAAAAAAAACACTTAAGCGGGCTTAATAATGAATTAAAAAAATATAAATAATAATTATATTACCTGTAGATGCATGTCTTCAGATTCTCTAAACCCCATTTCCCGATGTCTTGACATTGTAGTTGACAGGTGTTGTCTCTTACGTTCAGAAGTTGCCATTTCCTAAAATAAAAAATAATTATATTAATTTAGATGTTATATTTTAATCTAACAGATTTAAGGGGTTACATGGATTTCCTCCAGGAAAAAATGGCCTATTTTTAACAATTTTTTTTTGATAGAAAAAATAAAGTATTCTACTCAAACTTAAAAAAAAAAAAAAAAAAAAAATTAAAATTAAAATTAAAAACTCTGCTAATGAGGTTTTTACAAAAAAAAATTAAAAATTTCGCATCATTATTTTTTTTTTTAAATTAGCTGTAATTGAAAAAAAAATCCTTCCTTCCAGACCTTATAAATTATATCTCAAAGACCTGTCTAAAATTTTATCAAGATCGGTTGAGTAGTTCTCGAGAAATCTTGGTTACTGTCTCTGAAAACATAGTTTTGAGAAAAACGCGTTTAAAATTTTGAGTGACAATACAACAGCGCCTTGAGCGCACAAATTTTTAAAACTGTATCTCCGAAACTATTATTCGGATCGATTTGAAACTTTAGGACGATATTCTAGAGATGTTGTAGAGTTTAATAAAACATTGAAAAAAAAATCAATTTTTTTGAAAAAGTGAAACCCATATAGTAACCTCTTAAGAAAATTTTTTATATTGGAAATAAATAAAAATATAAAATTTTTTTTTACCTCGCCTTCGTTGTTAAGAAGATTTGTTGTCATAGAATCTCCAGTGAACCATTTTTGTCCCTTCATGACAATATTTGATGGTGGTTCATGGGTTGCTCCAATATCAGATGACCATACCATGACATTTGCTCCTCCTTCTAATTTAGCTGTTCGGTGAAACTTGAAAATTGTCTCGTGAGAATCTGCCTTTCGTATTATTTGCCAGCCGCTAAGTGAGACTTCCTATTAATTATTAAAAAATTAAGTGTTAAAAAATTAATTATTAAAAAATTAATTATGAAAAAATTAATTATGAAAAAATTAATTATTAAAAATTAAATTATTAAAAAATAAATTACTAAAAAAATTAACTATTAAAAAATTAACTATTGAAAAATTAATTATTAAAAAACTAATTATTAAGAAATTAATTATTAAAAAATTAATTATTAAAAAATAAATTATTAAAAAATGAATGATCAAAAAATAAATTATTAAAAAATAAATTATTAAAAAATTAATGATCAAAAAATAAATTATTAAAAAAAAAAATTAATAAATAATTGATTTAAAAATACCTTGTTGCCTTTATTAACAAGCTTGACAAAGCGACCTTGTGGGTCAGCCTCAGCAATTTCAATATCACCACGTGCTGAAGTGGAAACGCTGTAATCATTGGTGCTGCGTTCTTCACTTTCTTCCATCAAAGTCCTCTTACGTTTTCCTCCACGAACCGGAGTGTATCTTGACGGAGTGCTTCTACTGGAGGTAGACATTGAAGAACTGTGAGCTGGTGTTATATTAAGCCTAACTTCTTCAGACTCTAGCAATTTCCTGTAAGCAGCAATCTCCAAATCTAATCCAACCTTGATGTCCATAAGATCCTGGTACTCTTGTAGCTGCTGGGCCATTTCATCACGCATACGTGCAAGCTCTGCTTCAAGAGAAGCCAGACCCTCGGCGTGCTTAGCTCTCTCACTTTCGCGGAAATTCTCCAATTCCCGAATACGCGAATTAAGATTGTTGTTCAGCGTCTCAAGTTCGGTGATGCGCTGGTTGAGAGTATCAATGCGAGTCCTTGTCTGGCGAAGCTCTTCAACCGCGACACTAGCTGCTCCGGAATTACGCTGAGCGTGTGAGGTCAAGTTTTTAATCTTGTTTTCATAAAGAAGCTCAATTTCTTCTCTGTTGGATCGCATCTGCGCCTCATACTGGTCTCTCAACTCCTGCAAAGACTGTTGCAATTTAGCTTCATACTGCTCTGCAAGCCTACCGTCGATCTCCGATATCTCGACTTGGCGACGGCTTCGAGTTTCCGTCAGCTCTTGCTGGAAGATCTGGTCCTTAAAACTGATATCCTCTTTCATGCTTTGGATGTTATTCTCCAGATCAATTCGCTGAAGCGTCTCCTCTTCCAGGTGTTTACGCGCATCATCCAGCAATGCTTTCAAACGCTCAATTTCTTTCTCCATTTCACGCTCATGCTCTTGGTGTTTCTTACGCTCAGCTTGGATCTGGTTGTACTGTGATTGCAGGTCGTTGTACCGTGTCTCGTACAGGATTGCATTACGCTCGGAAATCTGAAGATCCTTTGTCTTCTTCTCCAATCTAAAAATTATAACCAAAAATTTTATAAATTATGTCAATAAAAATATTTTTTTTTAATTATTATCAAGATTTACTAGCAACCTAGCAGTCACTATGTGACTTCCGTGATTTATGAACCATAAATAAATAAAATTTTGCTTTATTAAATAATGACTTTTGTTAAATTGCACTGTACTTTTTTAACTATTGAAGTTTTTAAAGATATAAGCTTATCTTGATGTTACACTCATCAAGAGCTTTCATTTGAGTACCCATATGCATTATGATATATTTTTCATATATACATATATATGATATATATAAATATATGAAAAAATGATGTGGGTACTCAAATGAAAGGTCTTGATGAGTGTAACATCGGGATGAGCTTATATCTTTAAAAATGACAATTGTACACAAGATACAAGGTCATTTCTTAATTATTGATATTTTTAAAGATATAAACGCATTCTGATGTTACACTCATCAAGAGCTTTCATTTGAATACCCACATGCATTATGATATATTTTTCATATATACATATATATGATATATATAAATATATGAAAAAATGATGTGGGTACTCAAATGAAAGGTCTTGATGAGTGTAACATCGGGATGAGCTTATATCTTTAAAAATGTCAATTGTACACAAGATACAAGGTCATTTCTTAATTATTGATATTTTTAAAGATATAAACTCATTCTGATGTTACACTCATCATGAGCTTTCATTTGAGTACCCACATGCATTTTGATATATTTTTCATCTATACATTTATATAATATATATAGATATATGAAAAAATTTATGTGGGTACTCAAATAAAAGGTTTCGATGAGTGTAATGTCGGGGTGAGCTTATATCTTAAAAAATGTCAATAGTTCACAAGATACAAGGTGATTTCTTAATTATTGACATTTTTTTAAATATAAACTCATTTCGATGTTACACTCATCGGGACCTTTAATTTAAGTACCCACATGACATTTTTTATATATTTCATATTTATCATTATAAATTAACTATTGGTGAGAATGATATGAACCTATAAAAAGGCACAACTCCGGGTCAAGACTTTTCCAACGATACTAAATTTAACCATAAAAACCCATTTTATCATATAAATACACTGGCAACAAAATTTCGCTTATTCTCTTTATAATATAGATTAAATAATAAAATATAATAACTTAGTTTAAATTCCAAGATAAAATTGAAATGAATAATTAAAGCCAGCGATAAACCACAAGTAGCTCAAGTGTTTTTTTTTTTTTTTTCTATCAAGGTCACGAGGAAATCGATGATAGTGAGAGTATATCTTTTTAAAAATTCCTCTCCATAGAAATACTTAATAGAAATTTCCTTTGATCATAAAATAAGACAGCAAATGACCTCATATCAATGATAACTCACGTCTTTAAGTTGTCTGCAGTATCTACCTGCGTATCCTTGGCCCACTTGCGTGTGCCATAAACGAGAATGATTTCATGATGACAAACCCACCAAAATATTTATTTGAAATTTATTGTAATAAATTCTTCACAGGTCAATTAATTATCATCATTACTACAACATCAATAACAACAACAACAACAACAACAATAATAATAATAATAATCAAAGCATTTGAAACTAAAAATAACCATCGCGGTGATATTAAATAAATACAGTCGTGATAAAAAATCATAAAAGAAGAAAAAAATAAAGAAGATGGTTGGATTAGTTGCATGACTAGCGGCAGCTATTTCCAGCGATACGACCCACATTGAGAATTTTATGTCCCGCCAATCTGACCAACTGGTAGCGGTAGCAATATTGTATATGTACGCCGATTGTACATCGTTAATCATTTACATTACTCGGGTTTTCACTGAACAAGTTTACCTGAATAAACAGACGTGAGTTTGATAGTAAGCTCATGGTTAATTAGGAATTGATAGTACGCTTACGCTACAAATGACATCATCTTTATATTCTTTATGATTATGACAACAGCAATAACGATGATATTGGAGATTTAATGTGATGGAAGAATCTGTTTGTTACTCTACTCAATGTAGCTTCACATTTACTTTTTTTTTTTTTTTTTTTTTTTTTTTGTAATTCTATACTCCAGGGATATATCTCCATTCTCGCTTTGTGAAATAATCATTAGAGCAACGTAACGAGGTTGATGTAAAAAAGAATTACAGCGTCTGTACAGTTAATTCTATGCATCATCAACCGTAAGAATTTTCGACGCCTTTTCTGAGAAATGAAAAAAAAAAAAAAAAATAAACACTAATAAAAGTTGGAGAAAAAACATGCCAGTTAACTCTGCAAGGGGTAAAATAGTTTGTATGAATTTCATATTTTCTTTTGTTTTGCTAAATTAAATAATGGAAGTACTTTATCTTTGACGTTGTCATTTTTTTTAATGTAATATTATATTAATGTTTTTTTTTTTTTTTTTTTTTTTAAGTAAATATTATTTTAATAAATTATCGCGGTAAATATTTTAGTTATAGTAAATTTTTTATTAGACATGAAGAAATATTTTTAAACTTTTTTTTTTTAATTAAATAATATAGCAAATAATATTAATGTTGATTTTTTTATAAATAAATATTTCGATAAATTATTGCGGTAAATATTTTAGATATATTAAATTTTTTATTAGAGACATGAAATAATTTTAAATCTTTTTTTTTAAATTAATAAAATTTTTTGAATAAAGTAATATAGTAAATAATATTAATAATATAATATTAATGTTGTATTTTTTTATAAATAAATATTATTTTAATAAATTATCGCGGTAAATATTTTAGATACATTAAATTTTTTATTAGACATGAAGAAATATTTTTAAACCTTTTTTTTTAATTAATAAAATTTTTTTAATAAAATAATATAGCATATAATATTAATGTTGTATTTTTTTATAAATAAATATTATTTTAATAAATTATCGCGGTAAATATTTTAGATTTATTAAATTTTTTATTAGACATGAAGAAATAATTTTAATTTTTTTTTTTCAAATTAATAAAATTTTTTTAATACAATAAATTATAAATAATTTTACATAATTATTTTTTATGATACTCGGAATTGAATTTTAATTCTTTGTAATAATACCACGATTTTACATACCCGATTTTTTTTTATATATATTTAATTAATTTAGTAAAATTTTAAAATAGCTTTTGAGCTAGTAAATAAACTATATTATTATTATTATTAAGTCTCAAGTATTAGAAATATTTTATTTTAAATGTATCGACGTTTTTTAGAATGTTATTTTGTCATAGTAGATAATAATTCTTACATTATTATTATTATTATTATTGTTGTTGTATTTTTAATTGTTGGAAAATACCCGATTAAAAAGAAAAAAAAAATTAATTAGTATCTGAAATAGATAATACTTTAAAATAAAAAAAATGACATGAATTATAGATAACGATAAAATAGAAAAAAAAAAAAAATAAAAAGAATCTATGAAATTAATTCAAGATTTACGCAAAAATAGTGATGATGAAATAGCAAGGTGATGTCACCTATGTTGGTATAAAAATTCATTCATATGTCAAGTTCGTATTTTGATTTGTATGCTCAATATAAACACAATATTTTATTCTACTTTATTTTTATCAGGCCCATTAACACTTTTCAATCTATCTCTACCTACTTAATATTCATTTATATATAAAAATAAATATCAGTAATAAAACTAAAATAAAATTTTCGACCTATTGATTGTTCATCGTAATTACTTGAATTTAATTGGAACAAAGTTAAGAATAATCATTAAAAAAAATGAACAATGTCAAAAATAGCCGGGAGACGCTCGACTGACATTTTTGAGCCTGGTAGTAAAGAACCGGTAGGCTGACATCATCACCGTATAGTAAACGTGACGCAATTTTTACTGTGTAAGTACACACACATTGCTTGGTACACACTTACGTGTATTCGTATGTATACAACGCTAAGGATGTATTAGGTGCCGTGCCCTCTGAATAAACACATATTTTACTCCAGATATTATATTATTCCCGGTAATTAATAAAAAAAGACAATGGACGGCAGATTTGATGGAATTTTTTAATCTTATTTTGGAAAATAATTTTAATATTTTTTGAAAATAAACAAAATCATAAATATCTGAAGATAATAATAAATATGACTGACATTTACGATAATATAATAAGAATGATTGATCAATTGGTTTATCACAACTGATATCTACTGATCCATTCAGGAACAATTACTACACTTGTATATTAATCAAATAATCTGAATACAAAATCATCCAAGATAAAATAGTTAATTTTAGAAAAATAAAAAACAGTAAATTAATTTAAAAGTCGGCTTTAAAATTTTATTCAACTATTTTATTTTTACTTATATAAGGTAAAAATCAATGTGAAGGTTAAGGTTATCGTTTAAATTAAGGTTAGACCTAACCCATGATATAAAATAATAATAATATAGTTAGCCGATGTTTTTAATTTTTTTTTAAATTAAATCAGAACAAAAAAATATTTTTTTAAAATTGCACTTGGAGTTTTTCAGGTTTTCTACATATAAAATTTTTTTTTGTGGTAAATTTTTCAATAAAAAAAATTCTAAATTTTTTCAGATGGCTAACTTTATTTTTATAAAATAATAATACTAAAGTTAGCCAAAGTTTTTAATTTTTTTTAATTAAATTAGAAGAAAAAAACATTTTTTTAAAATTGCACTTACAATTTTTAAAGTTTTCTACAAATAAAAATTAAAAAAAATTTTTTTTTGTAATAATTTTTTCAATAAAAAAAATTCTGAAAATTTTCCGATGTCTGCTAACTTAATTTTCATAAAATAATAATACTAAAGTTAGCCGTTTTTAATTTTTTAAAAATTAAATTAGAAGAGAAAAATATTTTTTTTAAATTGCACTAACAATTTATCAAGTTTTTTACAAATAAAAATTTTTTTTATAATTTTTTCAATAAAAAAAATTCCAAAATTTTTCAGATAGCTAACTTAATTTTTATAAAATAATAATACTAAAAATTAGCCAACGTTTGTAATTTTTTATTTTTTTTTATTAATTAAATTAGAGGAAAAAAATATTTTTAAAAAACTGCACTTACAATTTATCAAGTTTTCTACAAATAAAATTTTTTTTATAATTTCTTTAATAAAAAAAATTCCAAAAATTTTTCAATGTCGACTAATTTAATTTTCATGAAAATAAAAAAAAAATACTCACTTGGCCTTGAAATCCTCGTTGTCGTCCCACAACCTCTTGGTATCGATTTCCAATTTCGCACGTTCCTTGGCGGTCTCATCGAGAAGCTTCCTAGCATCTGATAATTCATGCTCGTACATAGACTTAATATTAGAGACCTCTCGGGTGACAACCTCCTCCTTGGTCTGGACTTCTCTGGTGAGCCGAGAATTTTCGGTCTCTAAATGTCGGACTTTTTCGATGTAACAAGCGAGACGATCATTCAAATTTTGGAGATCGTGCTTCTCCTGGAGGCGAGAGTACCTGGTTGGCGAAAGAGGACTTCCTGGACGCCGACCGATCGGCGTTGACGTGCTCGGCTGCGGTGATTGAACGTTGGACATGTTTATACTCGACGACGCCGCGGCCGATGATGCCGTTGATTTTTTACTCGATTTAGTCGACATTTTCACTTAGTATTTTACGTTACCTTTAATATAAAAACACTGATGTTAATTAAAGACACACTTTAATATTTAATCACACTATTAACTAAGAAATATTTAATTTATTAATTAAATTATAAATTAATAGGAATAACTATAATTTTTACGGTTATAATAATGGAAACTCTCAACGTACTTTACTCAGCAGAAATAAATGAAATAAAACGTGGATGACAAATCTGCATGAACTCGGCGTGACTGTAACCACCGCGTCTCTGGGTCTCTGTGAGTCCTGGGGGATTTTCACACTATTTCAATCTAAACAGGAGGGTACAACGTGTATGTATGAAATACCTATTTATATATATATGTATATAGATATATTGGTTAGTTGTGTGTATATGGATACGTACCGCTAAGAACGAGTGACGAATTATGAATACTACTGCAGTCAACTCAACGCGTAATTTATTATTAACTGTTTAGTTCAAATTAAACCGTACAAGCAGACTTACTAATAAATACGACGCGGAAGCAGAAGTCCAGCCCGGTACATGACGCCATTATACTTTAATTTCATTGGTTCATTTTTTTCAGCTATTGGTGGCGCCACTAGTTTATGCGCACGCGCGAAAAATTTAAATTTTTATAATACTAAAGTTAGCCGACGTTTTTAATTTTTTAATTTTTTTTCTTTTATTAAATTAGAACTTAAAAATATTTTTTAAAAATTGCACTTATAATTTTTAAAGTTTTTTACGAATGAAAGTTTTTTTTTATTTTTTTTGTTACAATTTTTTCAATAAAAAAAATTTTTTTAAATGTCGGCTAACTTAATTTTCATTAAATTGTTATAATACCATGGAAATAATTATATTGGAATTAGCTGACTTTTAATATTTTTATAACTAATCATGACAGTAAAGTTAGCAGTCATTAGATAATTTTTTAATTTTTTTTAACAAACTTTGTTCCAAAAAATCAGAAAAAAATTGCATTTTTCATTTTTTAAATTTCTACATCAATTTTTTTTTTTGCCATAATTTATTTGTTTAAAAAAATTCTGAAAATTATTTAATATCTGCTAAATTTATTTTCATAACTAATCAATTTTGAAAATAACACTGAAGTTGACAGGCCGAATTTTATTGCAATTAAATTATTATGAAGAAAATTTAATAAAGAAATTTTACATGGGAAATTTAAAATGAAAATTAATTCAGAAGGTATTTGATCGTTTTTTATGAAAATTAATTTAGCAAATGTTTATTTTTTTAGAACTTTTGTTAACAAATAAATTATGGCAAAAAAAATATGAAGAAAATTGACTTGTAGAAATTTTAAAAAATTAAAAATGCTATTTTTTAAAAATCATTTTTTTGAGTTAATTTTAAGTTAATTTAATTGTTAAATAAAATTAAAATTTGGTCAAATGACAGCTAACTTGAATACTGAAACTTAAATTAGCCAACAGCCAAAAATTTTTATTTTTTTTTTTTTTTATTAATTGAATTAGCAATAAAAAATTTTTTTTTTAAATTGTAGTAGTTTTTAAAATTTTTTACATGAGCAATTTTTTCTTTTAATTTTTTTGTAATAATTTTATTAATAAAAAAAATTCTGAAAATTGTCAGCTGTCTGCTAATTTTATTTCCATACTTTAATATCATTCATTTTTACAACAAATAAGTTACGGCAAAAAAATGAGAAAAAAATTGACATGTAGAAATTTAAGAAAATTAAAAATTTAATTTTTTGGAACAAATTTGTTTGTTAAAAAAAATTTAAAAATAGTGAAGTGACCGCTAATTTTAACGACATTAATTAAATAATACTAAAATAAGCAAAAAATTTGATTTTTTGAATCAATAATAATTATAAGTAAAAAAAATATTTTTAAAAAATTGCATTTAAAATTTTTCAAACTTTCTACGTCAAATTAAAAAAAACAATTTTTTTTTTAATTATTTTTCGCAATAAAAAAATTCTAAAAATTTTCAGATGTCAGCTTATTTAATTTTCATGAAAATAAAAAAAATATCATTTGTAAAAATTTTTAGAAACATTTTTTTTTATTGTAATTTGTTATGAAATTAAAAAAAAATTGACAGCTGACAGCTAACTTTAGTATCATTTTAATAAAGAAAATATTTTTTAAAATTTTCACTTAAAATTTTTTTTAATTTCTACATGTGCTATTTTTTTTCTCAATTTTATCATAATAAATACGTTACTAATAAATTGAGCAGTAATTTCAATTCAGCAGTGACTTTTTCAACTTTAGATTAATTGTATTATTCAAATATGGAAAAAAAATAATAGTTAATAATAATTTATCGTCTCTTATTTATTAATCAATGATTTAGAAAAACTATATAATTATTAAAAAAAAAAAAATTGGAACATTAATTTTACAAAACAAAAAATTTTACAAGTACCTACTAGGGAATTATTGATAAAAAAAAAAAAAAAGTAAATAAAGAAATTTTCTTTTATTAATTAAACATTATTTCAACGGCTGTAACAAAGGTAGACAGATTTATTATTTTATTCTTATAATAAAAGTTGACATCGTAGATAATTTAATGAATACCTTTATATCGGCATGTATAAGTTTGCAGGTTTTCCTTATAAATAACATATATATATATATTATAAATTTTCAATTTATTAAATACAACCCCGAATCAAAAAAATTATGCCAATAATTTAATGACTCTTACTCAACTAGACAAAAAATATATATTTATATTTTATTTAAAGAATATCTTTATTATGCTATTATTTTATTAAATATATATGTATATTTATTTATTCATTTATTTATATCCTTTCTGTAATAACATCTTCAATATATATATTTTTGCTCTCTCTTATTTAATGTATATACCTATTATATACATTTATCATACTCCTTGTCATATGTCTCGTGACGATTGAATGTGTTAACATTTTAAATTATTTAAAAGGTTACAATAATTGAAATATTTTATCATAATTAAATATCTCTTTTTGGTCTTACAGCGCAGTAACTTCAGTCGTCTTTGGTAGAGATGTGCGTACAGCATTTACTCGCGCTATATTAATTATTAATTAAATTTCTTTACATAATTGTTTATTAGGCGCAAAAAAACCAGCTATTTTTTTTTTTTTTTTTAGTCTCAAGTGAAAAAATGTTAGTTTTTGATGTTTTAAGAGCTCTCTCCAAAGGACAGCTTAAAAAAAAATTTTTAACAAGTCGCTCCAAATTTTTTTAAATTTCAAAAATCGTCAAAAATCTAATTTTTTTTTTTTTAATTTTTTTTTCTCGTTACGTCATAATTTTATAAACCAAAAAAAAAGGTTTTCCTGAAAGTTTTAGTTCAAAATGTGAATTTCAAAAGGTCGCTCATAATTTTTTTTTAATTTATCAGTATTTAATTGGATTAGAATTTTTTGACTCTGAAATTAAAAAAAAAAATTATGAGCAACCTTTCAAAATTTAAATTTTGAATTGAAACTTTCAGGAACTTATTTTTTTTTGGTCTATAAAATTATGACATAACGAGAAAAAAAATTAAAAAATTTCGATTTTTGAAATTTAAAAAAATTTGGAACGACCTTTTAAAAAATTTTTTTTGAGCTGTTTTTTGGAGAGGGCTCTTAAAACATCAAAAACTGACTTTTTTTCACTCGAGACAATAAAAAAAAAATAGTCGGTTTTTTTGCGCCATCCTATTGTTTATTATGACCGTTTATTTTAAGTTAAAAACTTTTATACGTTTTTTTTCATAAACATTTCTGTTCCCTGAGTCGGCGTATCAACCTTTTCAGTCTTTACCACAGTTATAATTTATTTTTTTATTTTATTTAGCTTCATTTATTTATTTATAACTTCCATTTATTTATTCATTTTGTTAACAGCAATTACCACACATCAGGTAAAACAGTCAATGATTACGTTTTTTTATTCAAAGGCATACATTTATTTATTTAATTATTTACTTAGTTAGTTTTTTGGTCATTTAAAAAAAACAATTATTTATAGCAATAATAATAACAATAATTATTATTAATTAATAACTCTAAACAATTTCAGCCGACATAAATCAAAAAATACCTGCAAAATTATTTACTTAATTTACTAAAATAATATTCAGGAATGTGCGCCAGACTAGAAGGCGCAAAAAGGCAACGGCCAATTCCAATAATATTTATAATAATGATAATAATAATAATAATAATAATATTAATAATATAACAATTTATTTATTATTTTAAAAGGCTCTACTCATGATCACACTTTGCTGCAGCTTTTTTCTTATCTTTATCTCTCTCTCTTTCTCTCACTTAAATTAACATTTATTTATTTATTTAATTTTCATTGAATATATAATCTAATTACTATACAAAATATATTAATCATTTAATTATAAATTGCACGAAATGATTATTTTTCAATTTACTCATTAAGAGCCAGTTAATTAATTTATCAATAATTTAAATTATTGATTAAAAAACTGGCTAGAGTAAACAATTATTACTTTAATTTCTAATGCATTGCAATGTTGTTTGCTTTAAAATACTTAACGAATTTATAAATTTATAAACAATGACAAAACAAATATAACATACAAAACAATTAATTTTGAGTCAATGATGAATTTCTATACAATTCTTTTGGAATCCCGGAAATAATTTTAAAGTTATAAAAAATTTATATTATTTCATATTTCAAAGTTATTAAATTATTATTATTATTATTTTTATTTTACAATAATTTTAATAAAATAATATAAATTTTTCATAAGTTTAAAATTTTTTCCGGGTTTATTTTTTCCGATTATAATTTATTTGATATAAACATATTAATTACTTAAGGGTGTTTTCTGGTTTGACACCCTGATTTTAGAGCATTTTTTTGGGATTTTTTTGCAAAGACCAATAAAGAGATACAATTTTGAACTTTTTACCATTTATTTATACATATTTCAAGAGTATAAAGTTAAATTTTTAGCTAAAAACATTCAGTAGAATTAATGTTATAGTGATCTGAAGACAATCACCTCGAAAAAAATTGACACTTACTTCCTCAATGATATTAATTGATTGACTCATTTAAGGAAAAAAAACCCAGCGGGGTTTTAATCTGTACACTTGAATACACTGAGTGAACTACGATAAAAAAAAAACTTTTGAAAATTGGATTTTTGATAGACTTCGAAATGAAAAAGTCCGAATTTAATTTCTCTTTTTGTCAACTTTTAGATCCAAATAAAAAAGAAGTTTTCAAAAATTTTTTTTGATAGTTCACTCGGTGTATTTAAGTATAAAAATTAAAACTCCGGCAGGTTTTTTTGTTTCAAATAAGCCAATCAGCTGATATCATGGGAAAAGTGAGCGTCAATTTTTTTCAAGGCGGTTGTCTTTAATTAAATTCTATTGAATGTTTTTAGCTAAAAATTTAACTGTATAAGGTAAAAGACCCAGTTATTGACACTGGCCTAGTTGATTGACACTTGCAATTTTATTCTAATTAAAAAAATAAAATGTTCTCAAAAAACCAATTATCTTAAAATTTATAATTCAAAAATTATATTTATTAATTTATTAGAGTCGATTTATTTTATTTAATTAAAATAAAATTGCAAGTGTCAATCAACTAGGCCAGTGTCAATAACTGGGTCTTTTGCCTTACTCTTGAAATATGTAGGGTAAAAGTACCGTTTGTGACCACTGTACCGTTTATGGCCATTTATTGTTCAAATAAACGATAGAAATAAATTTATATTAATAAACCATTACAATTTGTTTTAAGGTAAAAGACCCAGTTATTGACACTGTCCTAGTTGTTCGACACTTGCAATTTTAGTCTAATTAAAAAAATAAAATCTTCCCAAAAAATCAACTATCGTAAAATTTATAATTTAAAAATTATATTTATTAGAGTTAATTTATTTTTTTTAATTAAAATAAAATTGCAAGTGTCAATAATTAGACCAGTGTCAATAACTGGGTCTTTTACCTTAATATAAATTTTTTAAAACTAAAAAAAAAATATGGTTATAATATTATAATTTTTTATAAATTAATTCAAATTTTAACCCTATAAATAAATAGTAAAAAGTTCAAAGTTCTCTTCATTGGTCTTTAAAAAAAAAAATCCTCAAAAATCAGAGCGTCAAACCAGAAAATCCCCTTAATAAATTTACAAAAAAAATAGACATTTAGGAATGATGAGTCTGAAATTGAAAACACGAGTTATCAACCCAGACTAATGTCCAATTAGTTAGTAAACAAAATGCGAAGCAAAAAAAACCCCTTAAAAATATAAATTGGCTAACTAAATTAATAAAAAAAAAAACTACTAATTATTCAGGATACCTTTTAGGTCGTTTCCCTGATTTTTGTTTTCTGTGTAAATTAGACTCGTGTTTATCTCTCGAATCATTAGAAGACTCAAAGGAAGTATCAGAGCTGGTAGTAGCAAGCTCAAGTTTTCTCTTCCGAGATCTCGTAACCACCCCACCACTTTTGCTTGAACTCTCACAAACCTGAACCTTATGATCCCGTTTGCGTCTTTTATTGTTAGGCAGTGCATCGTTCAATTCACAGGCACGTTGTCGGTCTTTGTTGGTATCCAGAATAATTTTCGGCGAGCTCGAGTCCGAGGACGAGGACGACAAAGAGCTCAAGTACTCATTAACCCGTTCATCGCTAAAATCAAAAGCATTAGGTTGAGCCGGTGACGCGGAGGTAGTGACACTGGTAGTAGCACTAGGAGGTCTTAGTTGCTGAATCGACGGACTTGAAGAAGCATTAGAAGAAGAAGAAACCGAACTCGAAGTCGAGCGCTTGTGGAGTTTCCTCCTCTGAGCAAGCTTGGCTCCATCAACCTCCTTCAGCCTAAAGCCCGCAGTTCTATCACTTGGTCCCGAAGTAGAGGCTCTCTGGTACTCTACCAAAAACTTTGGCTCCGCCAGCCAGGCGTGGTTCACCAGGCTGCTCGCAGTGATTCTAGAAACCGGGTCGGGGTTCAGCAGTCCTTTAATAACCGAGCTAGCATTGGAGCTGATGTTCTTCCACTCGTCTAAATTAATCTCCTTGGACTTTATTCTAGAAGCAAGATCCGGAGTTCCGGCTTTGCAAGCTGGCTTTCCGGACAAGAGCGAGTACAAAACAGCGCCCAGGCTCCACATGTCGCAGCTCTCGTCGTAAGCCTGGTGCTCAAGAACTTCCGGAGCTGCGTACTGATAAGTATAACAGGGAGTGTGAAGCGGCTCGCAGGAACGTTTCAACCTCGCGAATCCAAAGTCTACAACTTTAACCAGAGAACTGGACCCAGTGTGAGAGTAAACGAGGTTTTCTGGTTTTAAATCTCGGTGAACTACGCCACGAGAGTGGATAAAGTGAACCGCTGATGCTAATTGCTTCATTATTTTTCTGGCTTCTTCTTCAGTGTACGTTTTAACAGAGCTCAGTAGCTCCCCACCTGCCAACAATTCCATCACAATGTAAGTATGGGCGCGATCCTGGTAGACATCTATAAGCTTCACGATATTGGGATGACCTTGACAAGCACGGAGAATAGCAACTTCCCGGCTGCTGTCTATTCTTCTGCTGATAATCTTCACAGCGAACTCCTGCTTGGTTTGCCGATGGCGGCAGCGGCGACATACGGAGAAACTTCCGTCTCCTAGAGCTTCTTCGTGGAGGTCAAGCTCGAATATTTGGAAGAATGTTGACTCTTCTAGCTCTATTGAAAGAATGTTGGACACTGAAGGTCGGGTTTGGCAAGCGATTTTGTCGCGGTAGATTTGGTCGCTTATCAAGTTGTTGCTGAAGATTATTGAAGGCGCGACGTAAGAGTACCCTCGGAATAATTTGTCGTAATTAGGTGGGACTACTGCTGGGCTGTCGGTGGCTACCATTCGCGTGAACTCGTCCGCGAAATTACTGGTGTCGAGCTCGTGAGCTATTTTAGGCACAAACGGCGGCGGGATTTGGCGTTTTTCTAAGGCTTCCCAATTGAATGGTGGTGGCGCGTCCATAAAAAACGGGTGCTCTTTTATTTCTCTGGCGTCCCGTGGTCCACCGCCCAAACGCTGTCGAGGATTTTTTACTAACAATCTTTCGATTAAATTTTGGACTACTGGGCTTAGGTTCTTTGGTATCGGAGGCTCTGTTGTTAAGATTCGGTTGGAGATTTCTTGCTGGTTGTTCTTCTGACCGTCCACTGTGAATGGTGATGCACCGGTTAGTAGTTCGTACATTAGAACTCCGACGCTCCACCAATCGACTGCCTGAAAAATTAATAATATTAGTATTAGTCTTTACCTTGAAATTTTTTTTTTTAATATTTTGTCTTTATATAACGCGAGTATAGTTGATATTCTTGTCGGGCTTTTTTTTCTTTATTGTGTAATTTTTTTTTGTTGACGGAAAAATTATCTGAATATTAGGTTTTAAATTTATATACTTGTTCTTAAAGTTAACTGACGTAAAATTTTTTTATCGATAGTGATGATAATAAAAAAAAAACACTTAAAAGGTTAATCAACGTACTAATAGCTAATGTAATTAAAATTTAACTTTTTTCAGTTGGTTTGTTAACTAATATTTATTTTTAACCATTACATGAGATCTAAAATTTTTTAATTTTTATTTTCAATACATTAATTTAAAAATAAAAATTCTATCAGTGGCCAGTGTATTTTTATAAAGTCTTGACCTGAAGTTGTGCCTTTCATAATTTCATATCATTCTCACCAATAGTCAATTTATGATAATAAGTATATACTCTGCGTTTAAATGCCTTCTTTCTAAGTAGATAACTAAGAAGTGACATTGTATCTTGTGAACTATTGACATTTTTAAAGATATAAGCTAATCCTCATATTACACTCATCAAGACCTTTCATTTAAGTACCCACATCATTTTTTTAGATATTTATATATATTATATATATGTATATATGAAAAATATATCAAAATGCATGTGAGTACTCAAATGAAAGCTCTTGATGAGTGTAACATCAGGATGAGCTTACATCTTTAAAAATATCAGTATTTAAGAAATGACCTTGTATCTTGTACATGATTGACATTTTTAAAGATATAAACTCATCCCGATGTTGCACTTATCAAGACCTTTCATTTAAGTACCCACATCATTTTTTTAGATATTTATATATATTATATATATGTATATATGAAAAATATATCAAAATGCATGTGGGTACTCAAATGAAAGCTCTTGATGGGTGTAACATCGGGATGAGCTTATATCTTTGAAAATATTAATAATTAAGAAATGAATTTGTATTTTGTGCACAATTGACATTTTTAAAGATATAAGCTCATCCCGATGTTACACTCATCAAGACCTTTCATTTGAGTACCCACATCAATTTTTCATACATTTATATATATATAATATATATATATATATATATATATATATATATATATATATATATATGCTATATATATATATATATATATATATATATATATATATATATATATGTATGTATATATGAAAAATATATCAAAATGCATGTGGGTACTCAAATGAAAGCTCTTGATTAGTGTAACATCAGAATGAGCTTATATCGTTAAAAACATCTTTAGTTAACAAAATGCAACGGTCATTCCTTAATTCTTAACATTTTTGTAAATATAAGTCCATTTTGATGTTACACTCATCGAGACCTTTCATTTGAGTACCTACATCAACTTTTCATATATTTATATATGTTACATATATGTATATATGAAAAATATATAAAAATGCATGTGGGTACTCAAATGAAAGCTCTTGACGAGTGTAACATCGGGATGAGCTTATATCTTTAAAAACGTCAATAGTTAAAAAAGTACAGTGCAATTTAACAAAAATAATTAATTTAATAAAGCAAAATTTTATTTTTTTATAGTTCACAAGTCACGTCAGTCACATAATGACTGCAAGGTTGCTAGTTATTACTAAAAATATTATTAATTAACAAACTCTACTTTAAAGTAAATTATTCTTGGTAATTATTTGCAAAGTAATGTAAAAAGAACACCATTCTCTTGATTCAATGCAAGCTTATTTATCGTAAATTAATTAAAAAAAATAAATAAATAAAAATTGTATGATTAAATGATAAAAAATGTCACTTGCATTGAATTTGTCTTGTTAACTACTTAGTATTTAATAAACAAAGAAAATAAAAATACTGTACAGCATGTAATAGAGATTAGTGATACCAGTATTAAAGTAAAACGTTAAAAAGTCCATTATAGCAATATAGTTGTATCGTAATGACTGTGATACTTACAATATCGTGACCAGCTGAGCCACCTTGCACGACTTCCGGTGCCATGTACTCGATGGTCCCGCAGAAGGAATAGGCACGGGCATTGTTGTCTCTCTCATGTGGCAAAAATTCCTTACTGAGACCAAAGTCTGTGAGCACAATATGGCCTTCGCGATCCAGCAGTATGTTCTCTAGTTTTATATCGCGGTAAATGATACCCAGCTGTGTTTGTTAAAAGATCGGTAAATTAATTATTATTATTATTGATAATAGAAACATAAATAGCAATTGCAAATAATATAAAAAATAAAAATAATTGTCTAGTAAATAGACATTATATTTACTTTAACATAAATAAAGTCTTTTAATTTTTTTAATTTTTATACATATTTTATTTCAGATTTTTTTTTAGTTATTATTATTATTATTATTATTAATTAGTGATCTTTGGTAATTAATATATCATTTATTTTTACAAACAATAATATCAAGAAGAAAAAAAAAATAATTTTATTTTAAAATAAAAATTTTTAAAAATTGAACCAGACTTTTTTATTTAAGTTAACAAGTAAAGAGTTTACTCAATTGTATAAATAAATATTTTAGTAAATATACCTTGTGAAGATGTTCGAGAGCTATAATAATTTCGCCAATGTATATTCTTACTTGGTCCTCAGTAAAATGATCGCGTTGATATAAATGAGTAAACAGTTCTCCGCCATTTACGTAATCTGGAATAAATTTATTCAAATTATTACTTAAAATACGTACTCTAAATTTATGTAACATTATTATGAATGCTTTGACATTCAAAGTTAAGTAGGTATATTGAATCATCAAATAAATAATTAAAAAAAAAGAAATTTATAAATATCATCGATATTATTATGAGAATAAGGAAAATTTTGTTTCCAGGATAATGATATGATTCAATCGGTTTTTTAAGTGAAATTTAGTGTCATTGCAAAGGTCTTAAATTTGTGCCTTTTCAAGGTTTCATATCATTATCACCGATAGTCAATTTATGATGATAAGTATTTAGGCTGCAATAGAAATGCTCTATCTCTAGATACACAATTAAGAAATGACCTTCTATCTTGTGAACTATTGACATTTTTAAAGATATAAGCTCATCCCGATGTTATACTCATCGAGACCTTTCATTTGAGTACTCACATCAATTTTTCATATATTTATATATTTATATATATGTATATATGAAAAATATATCAAAATGCATGTGGGTACTCAAATGAAAGCTCTTGATAAGTGTAACATCGGGATGAGCTTATATCTTTAAAAATGTCAATAGTTAAAAAAGTACAGTGAAATTTAACATAATTAAGATACGACTTTGTATCTTGAGAACTATTGACATTTTTAGAGATATAAGCTCATCCCGATGTTACATTCATCAAGACTTTTCATTTGAGTACCCACATCAATTTTTCATATATTTATATATATTATATATATGTATATATGAAAAATATATCAAAAAGCATATAGGTACTCAAATGAAAGCTCTTGATGATTGTAACATCGGGATGAGCTTATATCTTTAAAAATGTCAATAGTTAAGACAGTACAGTGCAATTTAACATAATTAAGAAACGACCTTGTATCTTGAGAACTATTGACATTTTTAGAGATATAAGCTCATCCCGATGTTACATTCATCAAGACTTTTCATTTGAGTACCCACATCAATTTTTCATATATTTATATATATTACATATATGTATATATGAAAAATATATCAAAATGCATGTGGGTACTCGAATGAAAGCTCTTGATGAGTGTAACATCGGGATGAGCTTATATTTTTAAAAACGTCAATATTTAAGAAAGTACAGTGCAATTTAACAAAAGTCATTATTTAATAAAGCAAAATAGTTACACAGTGACTGCAAGGTTGCTAGTAATAAATAAAAATTAAAAAATGAATTTACCGAGTATTAAATGAAGTTTAGCGTCAGTCTGAAAGGCATAATGTAGAGTAACCAAAAATGGACTGTCTCTAACAGCCTCCAATACTTGTCTCTCTGTTTTGGTATGCTCAGTTGTCTTTTTCTTCTGTACAATTGACGCCTTTTTTAAGACCTTCATCGCGTAGAGACGGCCAGAGTCAGCACCCGTTCTTTTCCGCACCAGGAATACTTTACCGTAAGCTGAAATTAAAAAAAAAGTCAATAAATAAAATTATTAATCATCATATAATTTCTTAAATTAATACAAAATAACATAAATAAAATCTAAAAAGTCTATTTTATTTTACCTCCAGTCCCGAGGACTTTGAGCAGATCAAAGTGCGTCATATCGACCCTCTGGCCTCCACTGTCTGCTAAATTTACTGTAACAAAAAATTTTAAGTTTTATTAAACACTTTCTTTCAGATAATAAGCATAGAAATTATTTTTTAAATAATTGACTTTAATTTTATAATTTAAACTTTTATTTATTTATGCAAGGTGATTACGAGAATCTTTTTGGTCTCTTATCATAATTTATTTAAAGGTAAACATTTAATTATGGCAAATATTCCAGATTTTAAATATTAAATTATTATTTTTTATATTCAATGTTGCGAATATAATTCTAATGAAGATTATTAATTTTTTTTTAATAATCAGTTCATTCAATTATCATAAATGCATGTCTGGGCAATAATGTAAATATATTTTTTAGACTTGGAACAACTGTTAAAATATATACTTTTACAATTGTAAGTCATTAATCAGTATTGTATGAAAATTTTACTTTATAATAATAATAATAATAATAATAATAATAATAATAAAAGAAAAAAATTAATAAAATTTTTTGTAAGAAATTTTTAATATTTTTTGTTAAAAATTTTTAATATTAATAATATTTAATACTTATTATTAATTTTTAATAATTATTAATAATTTTTGAATATTTATTGTGAAAAATTTTTTATATTTTTTAATAACGCATAAATTTAAATATATGTTTAAACTTTGCACTTTATAATCAATGCACAATTTTTTATTTATTTAAAAAAAAAAAAAAAAAATTATTCTGAAATATTAATAAACATCCTGGAAGCTTCTAAACTAACATAAGATTTTTTTTCTTTTTAAAATTTTAAAATCTTTAAAAAAATCTTTGAAAAATTGGTCTTGAAAATTATTTAGAATTTTCTTACGTAGTTTCAATGGATGACATAATCGATTAAATTTCTGGGAAAGTTATAAAAGGTTGAGAATAATTTAAAGTAATTCTAGAAAATAGTTATTGATATTGACGCATCTAGGAATTTATCTACGACTAAGAATTGATATTTTGATTTTTAAGTTTTTAAATTAGATTGAATTTTGTGTAAAATAATTTTCTTAAAAATGTTATGTCAACAAAAAAATAAGTGATTTAACCAAAACAAAAATTATCAATAATTAATCACTAAAAAAATAAAGGCGCTAACTCTTATCAATAGTAAAAAAATACATGTAAGCGTTAGCGCAACAAAATATTTTTTTAATATGATAGCCTACATTTTGAGAATGTGTAATGTACCAAAGTAGGTCAGGTGATAAATAGAATAGAAGCTTGCCGTGTTATCAGCACCAAATTAAAACCTAAAATAAATGAACACATCTCATTACTCACTACTCATTATTTCATTATTAAATTATATAATAACGCAAGCGGGCGGATGATTTAACAGCCTGAAAAGATGAAAGTAAAAAGAGAAATTGTCATGAGACAGTACATACTACATACATGTGATATCAAGTATGATACATTGTTTAATTTTGTTAAATATAGCCCCAGTATGAAGTATCAAGTAGGAGGTATTGCGCCATGACTCAACCAAAATGAGGACTGTTCAATTCCCTGTTAAGTTATAGTTATAGTTACTATTACTATTACTACATACTACAAATGCTACACGGGGACTGTTCTGTTCCATTTACATCATTTGTGTCTGTTAAAAGAACCAAACCCTCGTGTCTACTACACTACTTTTTCTCTCTACCGTAACTCCGTCTCTCCGTATCTGTGTCAAGGTAGTACGACATCACCATGGTCGTACAGTACTTAAAAAAACACTTGTAAGTATTTATTTTTTTATCCCGATCAAGTGTCAAGCGCAATTTTCTTGGATTTTTCGTCAATTTTTATGAGATTTCTTTATAAATCTTACTATTGCATTCGGTCTTATGGCGAAGTTGCTGGAAATTTTGGCTGGGGAATTCAGAAAATAGCATTCATTGAAAAATTTATTTATATTATGGAGTATAACACTATTTTTCAGAGATCTTTATTAAACTTTCTACACAGAAAAAAAATTAACTTGAATCAAGTGAATAATTTTGAAGAACTTCATTTTCCTAAACTAAGAAATTTTTCTTGGTAACTTAATTCAAGAATTTTTTGTCTTGCTTCAAAACAATGCAATTTTTCTAAATTATTTTCTTGGTTCAAGAATTTTTCTCTTGATTTAATTTAATTTTATTTCTGTGTATACTTCTTCTTTGGGTTAATATCTTGAAAGAATTCAAAGAAGAGCAGAATTGTTTAATTACACGGAAAGAAGAAAAAAGGAAAAATTACATTATTTAATGTAACGTGGCGCTTCATATAAAAAAACTGGAAAAATTACAGTTTCAGATTGTAATTATTACAGATTTTGTAAAAATTACATTGAAAGCTCTGAAAATTAACATCAAAGTTTGAATTTATATGTGTTATTTTGAACTGCAATTTTTCCAGTTTTTTATATGAAGCGACGCTTATTTTACTATTTATAATGTAATTTTTACATTTTTCTTTTTTGTGTGTAATTTAGAAATTGTGATCATTTGAAATTTGACCTGCTAAACTTATACTTTATAATAATTTTTAGTGATTTTATTAAATTTTATAGTTAAGGTAGTACCTCCGCGACAATTCAGATAAAAAATTTTGGCTCACTATCCATGTTATACGTATCGACAGAGCTAAGGTTGTAGGTTAAAATTTTTTAACGTTACTGTACTCGTCGACTACTATATTCTCTATACATATACACACACACTACGGTTTCAGTGACTAGCGGCTGTTTTTCGTACCCCCTCTCCTAAAAATAATCCTCTAAAAGTGAAATTTATTTTAATTAATCTCGAAAACTACACGGTAAATAATTTTCATTTTTTTTTTAATTGTTCGAAATATCATATTCTTCAATCTACTAGTTTTTCGATAAAGTCGTGAAATTCCTTCGATGGAAAAAATTAAAAATACTGTCATTTTCCCACGCTTCTCCTATGTTACATGTACAAAAATGTCATTTTCAATTGCAATTATCTCAAGTTAGGTACGGTAAATCGTCTTCAAATTTTAACAGCATATGTATTATGTATTTAATGACTTATATTCTAAGTTTCGAGGATTTCTTAAAATATTGCTTTCATAACCGTACTACCTTAAAAAAAATACAAAAAAAATAATTTGCTTTTTCCATAAAATAAATTTTTATGTTAATTTTAAGTAAAAGTAGATAATGATAATATAAACTCAAAATAAAAATTTTTATTTTCATTTTTATCTCTTCAATCATACACAGAAAAAAAATTAATTTTATTAAAAAGAAAAATTCTTGAACCAAGAAAATTATTTTAAAAGTTTCTTTATCTTAAATCAAAACGCAGAATTCTTTGTCAAAATTTCAAGAAAAATTTCTTAGAAAAAGAATTTTTTTACTTAAAAAGTTGTTTTTTAAAACAAGTTAATTTTTTCTTCTGTAGTTTGAAGTTGCATGAAAATAAAAAAAATTTAGTGTTAAGGAATTAACTTCTAATTTTTAAATCTGTACTTAAGTAAGTATTATTATTGTTCCATAATAATAGATTTGAGACTGAAAATTAGCAAGGTCGAGAGGGAACTCAGCACAAGCATTAAGTATAGATATAAGGGTGCTGTAAATTTAATGACTGGCGACATGTAAACAAATTTTGTATAATTTATGATGAAGACGGAGCTATTGTTTGACCCACTTGTAGTAAAGAATTTAAAAGACAGCTGTCCCTTTCAATTTAAACAGATTGAGCTAAGCGTTGGATCGGATCTATACGTATTTATTATATGACGAGATTCAATTGTAGCCCCTCCCTTTTTGGGCGGTACGGGTGAGTATGAGGTCGTCGAAGGGACTGGGAAAAACGAAAGTCGAATTATCTGTTCTAGATTCTTATCTTCTAGTGCTGTACTTGGCTTAATTGATTGTTGAGTAACTTGTTTCTTTGCACTTTTTTTTTATTATTTTTTTGTTAACTTTATTGAGTTTAGCAGTTTTTATTTTCTTTCACTTTTTTTAATGTCTATTCAACTTTTAAAGTTCCTTCTACTAAGGTCCTTTGGACATTTAAATAACTTAAATGTTTTATTACCTGATTTTTTAGACAAAAAAAAGTTTCTATTATTAGTCGAGAGAACTGTGGGAATAATAGGAAAATTTCGTGACCTACTCAGAATGTGGGAAAAAAGATACTGGTATATTTTCTTCTGATTCATTATATTGAGGAAATTTCCCTGAATCAATAGCAGACTATTTTTGTTAGTAAAGACAAAGGCTGGGAAGCGTATAAAGTATTCTTCTTTACTTGATTTGTTTTTTTTTTTGTTTATGTGGAAAAGTAGATGACGTATCAAATAACAAATAATTCCAATGATAAAATTAAATGAAATCTAATCACCCATTCACTCAAATATGAGATTGAGCAGACTGAAAAAGAGCACAGTAAACCAACTAATCGTTCCAGTTGATGTTATCAAAAGTGTGGTAAATTTTTTACTAAAAATAAATAGTTTTTTATAGTCTTTGTAGTCATATTGTATTTATGTGTTGATTTGTATTTTTTACATTTATTTTTTAAATACAAAGATTGAACTTTGAACAAAAATTTGTTTATTGTTATTATTATTAAATTGATTTGTATTTTTTACATTTTTTTTTAATAAAAAAATTGAACTTGTGAACAAAAATTTGTTTTTATCATTATTATTATTACTAGCAACCTTGCAGTCACTATGTGACTACCGTGATTTGTGAACTATAAATAAATAAAATTTTGCTTTATTAAATAGTGACTTTCGTTAAATTGCACTATACTTTTTTAACTATTGACTTTTTCAAAGATATAAACTTATCCTGATGTTACCCTCATCAAGAGCTTTCATTTGAGTACCCACATGCATTGTGATATATTTTTCATATATACATATATATAATACATATAAATATATGAAAAATTGATGTGGGTACTTAAATGAAAGGTCTTGATGGGTGTAATGTCGGGGTGAGCTTATATTTTAAAAAATATCAATATTTCACCAGATATTTGTTAAATTGCACTGTATTTTTTAAACTATTAATGTTTTTAAAAATATAAGCTCATCTTGATGTCAAACTCATTAAGAGCTTTCATTTGAGTACCCACATGCATTTTGATATATTTTTCATATCTACATATATATAATACATATACTGAGTGTTTAACACACTACATTATATATACTACTTTACATATATACTTTATATATACTACTTAACACACTACTTTATATATTATATTAAGATTTTTTGTATCAATTTTGGATGGCCGCAAGGAGTTTCGACTTCATGGCCAATTAAATAAATAAATAATAATAATAATAATAATACATATAAATATATGAAAAATTGACGTGGATACTTAAATAAAAGGTCTTGATGAGTGTAATGTCGGGATGAGCTTATATTTTAAAAAATGTAATTGGTTCACAAGATATCTGTACATATATATATATAATACATATAAATATATGAAAAATTGATGTGGGTACTTAAATGAAAGGTCTTGATGGGTGTAATGTCGGGGTGAGCTTATATTTTAAAAAATATCAATATTTCACCAGATATTTGTTAAATTGCACTGTATTTTTTTAACTATTGACGTTTTTAAAGATATAAGCTCATCCTGATGTTACACTTATCAAGAGCTTTCATTTGAGTACCCACATGCATTTTGATATATTTTTCATATATACATATATATAATACATATAAATATATGAAAAAATGATGTGGGTACTTAAATTAAAGGTCTTGATGAGTGTAACATCAAGATGAGCTTATATCTTAAAAAATGTCAATCGTTTACAAGATACCAAGTAATTTATTAGTTATATATCTAATAGAGATATTTTTGAATGCAGCCTAGATACTTAGTATAATAAATTGACTATTGGTGAGAATGATATGAAACCTTGAAAAGGCACAAATTCAAATCAAGACCTTCACAATGACACTAAATTTCACTAAAAAAATCGATTTCATCATATAAATACACTGGCCACAAAATTTTGCTTATTTTCTTAATAATATAGATTATTATTATTATTAATATATGTAAAAAAATTACAAAGATTTTTTTTTAAATTTTGCTGTTAAATTTTTAAGTAATAATTATTTTCAATTGAACTTAAATTTAATTTTTTCATTTTATATAATTTCAACATTTCATACAATTCTAATTATAATTTTATGAAATAAAAATCACAAATTTTCATTAAAATTTTTTTAAAAAATACCTCAAATAATTATCAAACTTATAAATTAACAAAAAGAACTTTATAAATACTTTTAAAAAATAAAAACTTCTAAGTAAATAATAAAAAAAAATTAACTTGATTAATGTTTTATGAATATTACATTTTTTATTAGTTTTACGCCTGAGCGGCAGAGTTTCGAAATAAATATTTAATAAAAATGATATTTCATATTTTGACACCAGAGACACCAGAGGGGATACGGGCATACTGAATTAAATATATATATATTTATATTTATATGCATAAAAAAAAAAAATGAATAAAGAAAAAAGAACAGTATAACAGTCGTCAGCAGTACGGGACTTGAACAGAGATTCAAACCCCTGTCCCCTGCCACGGAAGTTCCGCTTTTGTACGACCTAGATAGCCGGCATTCACTCGCTATTTCGTAACGGGACCGACTTTCTTTCGGTTACCTGACTCACTGTAGAGACTGTCGATAGCAGTATTATCAGCCAGACTAATATTCGATTTCATTAAATATTTAAACTATTTAAAACCCATCAATAATGGCCTTCAGCTGTTGGATACTAGCTATAATATTTGTTGAATAAAATTAAATCATTTGTGTATCAGAAGCTTTGTATTATACAATAATTTGTATTGATATCTATTTACTCTTGTTCATGTAACTGAATTGTTCAATTTAACGTCAACAAACAACAAGTGGACTTTAAATTTGTATTGAAAAATATTTAGAGAATTTTATTTTACTTATCAGCGATAAAAAATGTTTGGGTGAATTTTACTTTCACAGAATTTTTATCTATTTTATGACTAAAAAAAAATTTTAAGACTTGGGAAGTAAATTTCATGAAAAATTTCATTTTCAATCCTTAGAATTAAAATTTATGTATGAATTTTTTGTTTCATCGCATAAAAAAGATTATTAAAATGTGAATTTATTATCTTGCCTTAAAAATTATATTTAAAAAAATATTTTTCACTGAAAGGAGGTTGATGCGTTTTTTTACTGATTCGCAGAAATAACTTTTATGGATTTTAAACTGAAGTATAGTTGTTAACAAATTTTTGAACAAATTTTTAAACATACATTATTTATTAATCATAAAAAGTTAGTTTATTAAATTTTTATTCGTTTAATTTTAGTACCTTTGTCCTGAAAAAAATTTTGGTTATTAAAATTATTAAAGTTTTAAATATTGATTTAAAAAATTCAATATTAAATTTTTTCATTATGAAGTATCAAAATTTTTCAACATAATTATTGAAAATTTTAAACTAAAACTTTATAAAAATTTTGTTCACTTTATAAAATTAAATTTTTTACCGAAAAATTTTACAGTAATATTAACGCGTTATTTAAATTTGAAATTAAGAATTTTTAATAATCTAAATTAAAGTGTCATTGCAAAGGTCTTGACTTGAATTTGTGCCTTTTCAAGGTTTTATATCATTCTCACCAATAGTCAATTTATTATGATAAAGTATTTAGGCTGCATTCGAAAATGCTCTATATCTAGATACATAATTAAGAAATGACCTTGTATCTTGTGAAGTATTGACATTTTTAAAGATATAAGCTCATCCTGATGTTACACTCATCGAAACCTTTCATTTAAGTACCCACATCAATTTTTCATATATTTATATATATTATATATATATGTATATATGAAAAATATATCAAAAATTGATGTGGGTACTCAAATGAAAGCTCTTGATGAATGTAACATCGCGATGAGCTTATATCTTTAAAAATGTCAATAGTTAAGACAGTACAGTGCAATTTAACATAATTAAGAAACGACCTTGTATCTTGAGAACTATTGACATTTTTAGAGATATAAGCTCATCCTGATGTTACACTCATCGAGATCTTTCATTTGAGTACCTACATCAATTTTTCATATATTTATATATATTATATATATGTATATATGAAAAATATATCAAAATGGATGTGGGTACTCAAATGAAAGCTCTTGATGAGTGCAACATCGGGATGAGCTTATATCTTTAAAAACCTCAATAAATAAAAAATTACAATGCAATTTAACAAAATTCATTATTTAATAAAGCAAAATTTTATTTATTCATAGTTCACAAGTCACATAGTTACTGCAAGGTTGCTAGTATTTTATGATTAAAAATAAAAATAATTTCATATTTAAATATCTAAAATAAAATTTTGAAATTAATAGATTAATAAGAGCAATAAATTTGATATTTTATTTACAGTAAATTAAACCAATGAAAAAAAAATCTGATTTTGAAATTATCGACGGTAGTTTTCAATAATAATTGTTATTTAGTTTTATTGCAGTACACGAGCATTATTTGTATGTTGCAATGAATTTCTATCGGATAATCACCAATAAATCTATCATGAATAATAGACTTTGACTCGCTAATATATCACTTTATATTTCCTACTTCTTTATCATTCAGCTGATGTATACTCGTTGAATAAATTATTTATTTTATAATTAAATGTATCGTTGATCGTTAATCGTTAATATTTAATCGTGAATCGATTAAATATTTACTACCGATTATTTTAGGAGCCATAAAATGATATCCGGTTGATTATTGAGCTACGGGTTCGGAAATTCAATTTTTAAAATATAATTTTATTTATTAAATAAAGATTTATTTGTAGCGAATAAATAACTAATATTGAGCACACTTGAGTTGTATTGTGTGATTAGAGTCGAGTTAATATAATGCAAGTCGAGTACTTTACGAGGAAACGAACGATAAGAGTTTGTTGTACGCAAACACATTGATGAAAGTCCTGTATATTTAATATAAATATAAGCAAGACGTCTGATAAATATACCAAAGATATATATGTTTTAAACGACAGCTTAATAAATAATTTAAATGTATATTCGTTTTATAAAATAATAAAAAAAAATTTAATTATTAAAACTTAAATAATATTTTGTATTTATGTCTTGTGATTTATCGAGGTAAAATGTTTGTCTTAAATAATTCTAGATTCATTTCAAATAAACGAGCTGCTGCTCAAACTTTCTTCGGAGAAAGTTATAACCGAGTGAATTTAAAGTTATAATTTTTTTTTCATTTATTTGTTATTATTTTTCTATATTTTTATGTAAAAAAAAAAATTATTTTCTTTTAATTTTATCAGTAATAAAATTTTTATTTAAAAATCACAATTTTGAAGTTAAATTCTTCTTTTAATTGTTTTTTATCTTCAATATTTAAACTTTAATCATTTTTTAATTATTGAAAAGTTAAATTCATTTTAAAAAAAAAAAATTTTCAATAATTCTTGACATTAAAACAGACATTTAATAATTAAAAAAAAATTCTTTTAATAAATTAAAGTTTTTTTTATTTATTTGTTATTATTTTTATGTAAAAAAAATTTTTTTTTTCATTTACAAATAAATAATATTAGTAATAAAATTTTTATTTAAAAATCACAATTTTTAAGTTAAATTCTTCTTTTATTTTTTTTTATCTTCAATATTTAAACTTTAATAATTTTTTATCTTTTTTTTTTAATAATTAATTTTAATCTTTTTTTTTTTCTTAAAATTTATTGAAGGTAAAATAATTAAAAATAAATTATTGAAAAGTTAAATTCATTTTTAAAAAAAATTTTTCAATAATTCTTGACATTAAAACAGACATTTAATAATTTAAAAAAAAAAAAATTCTTTTAATAAATAAATTAAAATTTTTTTTATTTATTTGTTATTATTTTTATGTAAAAAATTTTTTTTTCTAAATTTACTGATAAATTTTATCAGTAATAAAATTTTTATTTAAAAATCACGATTTTGAAGTTAAATTCTTCTTTTAACTTTTTTTATCTTCAATATTTAAACTTTAATCATTTTTTTTATTAATAATTAATTTTAATTTATTGAAGATAGAATAATTAAAAATAAATTATTGAAAAGTTAAATTCATTTTTAAAAAAAATTTTTTCAACAATTCTTGACATTTAATAATTAAAAAAAATGTTTTTAATAAATAAATTAATATAGAAAATTTTTTAAATAATTATAAATTTTTTTTCATCACATTTTAACCGTAACATTACAGTTTTTTTTACATGAACTTTTTAACTTTTGAAAGTGAATGTGAAAGTTGTTCGAAAAAAAAAAGTTCAAAAACGTTTCTCATATTAAACGGCTTTAAAATATTTAAAAATTTCTTGAATTAAGAGGGGAATAAATAATTGTTGGTATTTAATTACTAATTGTAAATTTAATCAGATATTAAGAAGCAAAAATACCGTAATAAGTAACGTTTTCGCAGTAATATATAGCTTATCAAGAAAAAGAGTTAAAGTATAAAGATAGTTGAGAATAATAACATTATTTAAATGCCTTATATATTCTTATTCACCTTTCTCAGTTTACACTCACACATAAATAAAATTCTCAAGGAAACTAATCGCATCTTTTTTCAATTAAAAGATTTACTTGCACACCAGTAGACTAGATTTCACTTAAATAATACCAAGAGTGTTGAATCTAAATAAAACCAATCTCTTATTGTTATTTAATTACAGATATAAATTAAAACCTATTAACGGTCTACTTAATTCTCCATTTTTATCGTGTTATATACATTTATATTTACTCGTACAGTAAATATAAATTCACATAAATATAGGCCGAAAGTATAAACTTGAGAAAGTTAAAAATATACTTTTAGAATAGAATAATGACGATAAAAGAAGTTGACTTGTATTAGCAGCAAGTTCAAGGTGTTTAGGCTTATACATGCATTATATTGTATTATTATATATTATATCTATCCTTCGTATATTTTCTAGCCGGCAATATTATACACTACACGTCCAATGTCGTTGGGTAGGAGGACTAGAGATAAAGGTGAAGTGATATCGATATAAACTTGCAAACATTTATCTTATATGCGAAATATGTTAAATGGTAAAAATTAGTTAAAGTTTCATTTTATTTACAATTTTAATTTTTTCATGAAAGAAGAATATTTTTGTAAGTTTAATAATTATTAATAAATTATTTACAAAAATAATAAAATTCTTTAAAAATTAATTAAAGTTTTAAATTGAAATTGTCAGCTAAATATTGAAGATACGGGAAAATTTAATCAGACATTTTTTGGAAATTTAATTATCTATAAAAATAGTCATCAATTTTATCGTATCTTCATTATTTTATTTACAATTTTAATTTTTTCATGAAAGAAGAATATTTTTGTAAGTTTAATAATTATTAATAAATTATTTGCAAAAATAATAAAATTCTTTAAAAATTAATTAAAGTTTACAATTTTAATTTTTTTATAAAAGAAGAATATTTTTGTAAGTTTAATAATTATTAATAAATTATTTACAAAAATAATAAAACTCTTTAAAAATTAATTAGTTTTAAATTGAAATTGTCAGCTAAATATTGAAGATACGGGAAAATTTAACCAGACACTTTTTGGAAATTTAATTATCTATAAAAATAGTCATCAATTTTATCGTATCTTCATTATTTTATTTACAATTTTAATTTTTTCATGAAAGAAGAATATTTTTGTAAGTTTAATAATTATTAATAAATTATTTGCAAAAATAATAAAATTCTTTAAAAATTAATTAAAGTTTACAATTTTAATTTTTTTACAAAAGAAGAATATTTTTTTTATGTTTAATAATTATCAATAAATTATTTGCAAAAGTAATAAAATTCTTAAAAAATTAATTCAAATTTTTAATTGAAATTGCCAGCTAAATATTGAAGATACGAGAAAATTTAATCAGACATTTATTTTTTGAAAATTTAATTCTCTATAAAGTAAATCCTTATCAATTTTATCGTATCTTTATTATTTCGTTTACAATTTTGTTTTTTTTTTTTTCAAGAAGAATTTTTTTTTAAGTTTAATAATTATCAATAATAAATTATTTGCAAAAACAATAAAATTTTTTAAAAATTAATAAGTTTACAATTAAAATTATTTTTTATAAAAGAAGAATATTTTTTTTTAAGTTTAATAATTGTCAATAAATTATTTGCAAAAATAATAAAATTTTTTACAAATTAATTAAAGTTAACAATTTTAATTTTTTTATAAAAGAAAAATATTTTTTTTTTTTTAGTTTAATAATTATCAATAAATTATTTGCAAAAATAATAAAATTCTTTAAAAATGAATTAAAATTTTAAATTGAAATAGCCAGCTAAATATTGAAGATTAGGGAAAATTTAATCAGACATTATTTTTTAGAAATTTAATTCTTTATAAAAATAGCCATCAATTTTATCGTATCTTCATTATTTAATTTACAATTTTAATTTTTTTATAAAAGAAGAATATTTTTTTTTTAATAATTTTTAAAATAAATTATTTGTAAAATAAAATTCTAAACGTCTGTAAATATTTTTTTTTTTTTAGTACCATGAAAAAAAAATTTAATTATAAATTATAAATACAAATGTGTATTTACAATTTAAAAGGAAGATAACGATGGAAATATTTATATTTAAAAGGCTTTTTTTAATTTAAATCCAAGGACTGGCGTTTGTCCAATAATTAATAAGCCAACTGGTGGCGATCTGATGACTTGTCAAACTCAATGAAAAAAATTCAAAGCTAAGGTTTTAAAATTTTCGTATGAGTTAGCCAGCATAAGCTGGTGAGTGATACGAGTGAGCAGCAGGATTTTGTACATCACATTGAAATGTCAAGGCTGGTACACGCGAACTCTGCTGGCTTATTTGTGCTAGTGAATGCATGGATCTTACTCTATGTGTATTTATCGGGTACAGTAGAGGAACATATGTATGTGCATAAATCTACATCATATCACGTGAGGCTCGGTATAGTACGGTAGCGGTAATACAACTAGTAGTATGTTGTCAGTAGTAATGTACACATACTTAAGTATACACTTGTAATGTTTTTTTGTCTTCTTAAGACTGCCGCAGCTGAAGCTGCAATGAGTATAATGTATATAAGTATTAAGTATAATATTAATATACTTTAGATTGATATTTATTTTTAAATAATAAAGATTGCAGAATTTTTTTTATTAAAATTTTTGGCAAAATCCTTGAAAATTTCAAATTAATTATCAAGTTAATGACCAGGAAGTTGAAGAGTTTTTTTTTGATAATTGAATTAAAATTTTTAGTTTATAATTGATTGACTCATATTTTAAATATACATCCATAATGAAGTTGTTGAAGGTTATTTTTTTGCAATGTTACATAGGAAGTTATAAGTTTTAAAACATATGTATTGCGTTATTATTTAGTAAAGAATTTTTGTATTTTGATTCGTTAATTAAAATAAAAAATTTATTTTATTTGAAATTTTTAATTTTTTTTATGAAATTTAAAATGATACTCAAGTCAGCAGATAGCCAATTTTTAAAATTTTTATAACAAATCAATGATAAAAAGAAAATATTATTAAAAAATTTGCACTTGTAATTTTTTTTAATTTCTAAATGTAGAATTTTTTATTAAAATTTTTTCATAATAATTTAGTTGTTATAAAAATCCAAAAAATTGACAGATGTATGTTAATTTCAGTATCAAAATTTAAATTGTAATTTTAAAATTATATCTACATTAGTTTTTACTTTATACTTAAATTTTCAAATTTTATATCATAAAAAATTTTTTTACTTTTTGACTTCAATTATAAAATAAAATTTCATATTATATATGTAAAATATTTAATTTTACAGGAATAAAATATGATACTAAAATTGAGAGAAATCTGATAAATTTTAGAATTTTTTTAACAAATAAATAGCAAGAAAAATTTATTTAAAAAATTCCATAGAAGCTCTAAAAAATTATAAATGCAATTTTTTAAAAATAATTAAACCTCGTTTTTTTTTTTTATTTTTCAAGTGTCTGCTATTATCATGGTATTAAAATATAGTAATACCGTTAGCCGACATTTTTTATTTTTTTATTTTGCTTAATCTATTAAATTATAACAAATGTTTTTAAAAAATTGCACTTATAGTTTTTAACAAATGAAAAAATTTTTTAAAATAATTTTTTAATAAAAAAAATCATAAAAATTTTTAGATGTCGGCTAACTTTATTTTCATTATTAAAATTGGCAGAAACTTGACAATTTTTTAATTTTTCTTAAATAATAAACTAGAAAATTTTTTATAAAATTTTGTACTTATAATTTTTTAGAGTTTCTAAAGATGGAATTTTTAAAATGAATTTTTCTTGCTATAATTTATTAGTTAAAAAATTAATAAAAATTATCAGATTTTAAATTTCAGTTTCATGAATAAAATTAAAAAATTCAATATTTAAACTTCAACATTAAAATAAAATATAATTAATTCATAAAAAATTGTCAAGCTCTACTTAACTTGCCCTTTAAAAATTCGCCCACAACTTTCCTCTATTATTCTACAAAGCCCACCTAACATAATATACAACATACAATCCATTAAAATCACTCAGCGACACGATGAATTATAAAGTTGTTAAAATTTTTAATAGGGCAGTAGTTCAATCAGTCGGGATCGATTATCATCAAGAGCCTCAACGTTCTAGCTTCAGTCCCCAGAATATTTTTTATTTTCCCATCCCTATATACATAATAATAATAATAATCCATTATATCAATGTATTTAAGTTAAGTTAGTGTGCTGTGTGATAGGACACGTTGTGTTCTGAGCAGATATATTAATATAGAGCACGTTGGGTATCAGCTGAGCTACGGACACATCATGGATAGGGTATAGGATAAACAGGGTGTTTTATAAAGGGGAAAATACTACGAGGGGAAGAACGAAAATAATCGTAAAGGAAATAACGATGAGGATGAAGCTGGTGCCGGTGCTGATGGACTACTAGAACTTATAACCATCACTAGGTCGCATACTACTTCAGCATCTCTCCCCACGTGGTCTAGGCTCTAGTCTAGTCTTTCGTTCTCTATCTAGCGGTTTAGCAACACATATATCTAGCCTATCGATTCTCCTCGGTGTTCTATTTAGTAACCGGCTTGACAACTGATAAAAGACGTTGCACACATTTTTAATCCATTATCCACCGGTTAATCTCTATTTATATAAAACTTTTACTTTAAATTCCTATATAATTATTATACATAATATCTATCATTAATTTAAATAAAAATTTATTTTACAATTAATTTCAATAGCTCAACAATTGCTCCATCTATTTTATCTACTTATTTTTTCATCCAGCCGGTAATACGAAACCTTCTAACTGATTCAATACTCTAACTATCTATCTGGTGTACGGAATAAAAGTTTCGAATAGTACACAGAAAAAAATTTATTCCACGGAAAAAAATTAAACTTTAATAAATAATAATTGGTTTATAATAAACACTATTTCAAATATTAATAAAAGCTGAGTGGATGTTTAAATATTGAAGTATAATAATTAATAATTCCAACAATGTTTGTTGTTTGCACTCTAAAGATTTTAGTATGATATGTAAAAATTATCAACAAAGCTTACTAAATTTTTATAGCAACAGTTTAAAATTTAATGTTCTCAACGATAATATTTACAAAGTGAAATAGTAAATTTTAACTGCTACGATAAAAACCAAACTGTAATTATTGACTTAATGCTTTTTACTATTTGAAACTGTAATTTTTAACAAGTGATAGTCTGATATTTACTATAGTAAACGCTATAAAACACTTTTTTTTATATTAAATTATAAATTTAGGCTTTTATACTTTTTTAACCTTATGTTTAGTAATATTTAATATTAAGCTAAGTAAATTTTATAGTTCTGTCTATCGTGATGTCGAATCAATTAAATAAATATGAAGAATTTTATATTCTTGATTAAAGTAAAAAAAAATTCTTAAAATAAGAAATTTTGGTGATTATTTACAAGTGGGGTTTTTTGGCCACATCAAGGTGAAAAATTAACATTTTCAATTTTTTTTTTTTATTCTGCTTGTTTTTACGGCGCATTTATGATAAAAAATGTCGTGAAAGAAAAAAATAAAGATTTCAATAGCTTTTTTGCCTTCAAAAGTTGGAAAAAATTTTTGCTCATATTTTCGGATAAAATTTCTATTTTATCATTTTTTGATATATATTTTTTTGAAAAGTACATAAAAAAAACAAACAATAAAAAAAAAGTTGAATATTAAAATTTTCAAAGAAATTTACAAATTTTTTTGATAATTTGTTAAAATTATGATAATTAACTTTTTTTTTTAATTGTTAATTTTTTATGCATTTTTCAAAAAAAATATATCAATAATATATTATTAATAATATCTGTAATACACTATTTTTGTTAATTCACATTCATTATATTGTATTTTGGAGGGCCGCAGGGAGCTACGACTCCATGGCCTTGAAAAAAAAAAAAATAATAATAATAATAAAATCAAATAGAAATTTCGTTCAAAAAAAAATTAAAATGATTGACCCCACTTGTAAATATTTAATATTTTTTTACGATTTACATCTTACAAACTACAAAATCAAAACTTTCACAATCAATATCGGAGTTAATTACTTAAATAGTTGACGTTGGTGATCATTGACGCAAACTAACACAATATACCAACGTCATTGCTCGAAATGGTAAATAACAAGCGATGTATTGACATATCATACATTACATGCGTAGCGTTTGAAAATAAAAAATTAATAAGTAATAAGTAAACATATTTACTATTACGTGATATGAACTATTGATTAAAAAATGTATAATTTACAATCGATTGCTACAACAAGTAATAGTAAATGCTCTTTTATTACGTTCTTAAAATTAAACTCACTAAAAAGTTGTTGACGATCAAAAGTTTTTTTTTTTTCTTCTTCTTGTTCTTTTTTTGCGCTTCTTTCTTACAATTCTATTTTTAAATTCAATAATTTTTTTTATCACAAGGTGATACTCATTATTATGCTTCAGATAAAGAGAATAAATATGTGTGTTTTAAAAATATATTAAATTATTTATAAATTTAAAAAAAAATTTTTTTTTTTTTAAATTTTCTTTATAAAAATAAAATAACAGATCAATAATGGACTAGAATTAAAGTTTACTTGAATGGAGTAAATAATTCAAGTACATATTTTTTTTTAATACTAAATATGTACAAATAAAATTCATGAAAATTAAGTTAGCCGACATCTAAAAATTTTTATAAATTTTTTTATTGAAAAAATGATGATAAAAAAATAAAATAAAAAATTTTCATTTATAAAAAACTTTAAAAACTGTCAGTGCAATTTTTAAAAAATATTTTTTTGTTCTAATTTAATTATTAAAAAATTAAAAACGTCGGCTAACTTTAGTATTATATAAAATTCATGGCTACTAGAGTAAGGTTAATAGATTTAACACATTAAAAAAAAAAAAATAATAAAATAGTGAATAAATAGATAATTTACCTCCATCATCAATTTTTTCCTGCGATACCGGGTCCGGAGATGCGGGCGAATCGGTGACGTCGAGTTTCCGTATGGCCTTAGACAGTCCAGAGGACCCGGAGCCCCATTTTCTTCCATCCCCGATAGAAGTATCCTCAAAAACAATTTCAACGTCACTGCCGTCCTCAAAATAACCGCTTTCGTGCTCCGAAATTTTTTTCTGGCTGGTCGACTTCATTTATCCGATAATTATAATTTAACGGAATAAAAAATAATGATACTAATAATTTAGTATCAATCCAAATAATATAAATAAATAAATTAATAATAAAATCACAAATCTATTATTTGGTGCGTGCATTTGCTAGGACCTTGGCATCTTGACGTTATATTTCTTCGTAATATATAATGCGTATATATTAACATACAATACATAAATATCTTCTTTTAAAATTATTATTCTTCTTTACACTTTAACTCAGCACAATATTTTTTAGTCACCTCCATTTGGCTTCTGCTTATTTTTACCAACAATAACAATAACAATAATTATTCTTCCTCACTGCGAGTATTGTTTTTTTATTTTATTTTATTCTTCGAATTATTTCCAATGACACCAAATAATTATTAACTTTTAATATTGTTTTTAAATGTTAAAAAATTTTTTAAATAATTTTTTCTTGTTAAAATAATTTACACGCTTAAAACTGCATTAGTGGGAGTTTAAGCAGCAGAAGCAACTACAACAGTAGCAGCAGCAGCAGCAGCAGCAGCAGCAAGAATAATCCAAGTTAAAGGCAGTAACAGCAGCGCATGACCACTTTTCAAGGCACTGTACATCAATGTAGTATTGGTAGTGGTAGTTTTCTTCTCTATCTATCTACCTACACCACCTGGATCATTGTATGTCTATATGCAAGTAATGATATACAACTACTACTGTACTGCTGTACTGTATGGTGTAGCGCTCAGATGTATTGGTTCGTGACCACGTGCCTTGGAACAGGAACGTGATGAAAGTGTTGACACGTGGGCCAGCAGCTTTTACCTTGGAATACAAATTGATTTAACCGAAACGTGATTGAAGGACAATCACTTCCGTGGATTTAAATAAACTAATCACAATTATTATAATTATTACTATAATAATAATCTATAACAGTTAAATAACTATTAGCTTTTTTGCTTAGACTCAAACTGATAAATACTCAGCCTTCGACGGCTGACTGAGCTCTACTGACACACTTATTGACTCCCTGCGAGTACCAAGCTGATTCTTTCGTGCTTTGAGCAAGACCTCTTTGTGTAATACAAAACACGAAAGTCACGTTTCGTAATGCACTGTAATACTTTTTTAATTTTTATCCAAAGTTATTTTTTCCTCCTCTTGTTTCATGTCCTCATTTATTCACCAGCTACTCTCTTTTTTAACTCACTAGTGTAATTTATTTTTTTTTTAAATTATTTTCCTCCGAAATTTAAATTTAATTTTTTTTTTAATTATTTTGCTCCAAATTTTTAATTTATTTTTTTTTTAAATTATCTTGGTCCAAAATTTATATTTATTTTTTAAAATATTATTTTGCTTCAAAATTTTTATTTATTTTTTTTTAAATTAACTTGCTCCAAATTTTAAATTTATTTTCTTAAATATTATTTTAATTAATTATTTTGCTCAAAAATTTTTATTTATTTATTTTTTTAAATTAACTTGCTCCAAAATTTGAATTTATTTTTTTTAAAATTAACTTGCTCCAAATTTTTAATTTATTTCTTTTAAAATTACTTTGCTCCAAAATTTTTATTTTTTTATTTTTAAATTAACTTGCTCCAAATTCTTAATTTATTTTTTTTTAAATTTTTATTTATTTTTTTAAAGATTATTTTGCTCTAAAATTAAAATTTATTTTTAAAAAAATTATTTTGCTCCAAAATTTGAAGATTAATCGCTTAAAAATTGATTTAAGTAATTAAATTATTTTTTTAACACTTTATAAGACACTTGTGTATCTGGTCACTTAAAGCTGAATAATAAACAGAGATATATTATTTTGAAATACTTAAACTTGTTAAGTAAGTGTAACAAACACTTATCAGCACGCTAATGTAATGCCATCTTTACTGAAAGAGTTTTTAATCGTGAAACTTTCCACTGGAATTGAACAACCACGACGGCATATGTTCGTGTTATTCTCTGGTCGATTGGTGTCTGCCGGAAGACAGGTGTCACGCGAAAGACCCTTCAACACTGTTCCTAAAATCTCAATCACTTTATAAACAATTATTTCCTTTTTTATAAACCTTGATTAATAAAAGTCAACCATTAAAATACTTTCACTTGATAATAACCAGAATCTCTGTTTGAATATTAATTGATAATCGACAGCTGATAGTGTTGATTAATGACACTTGACACGATAATAAAATATTACACTTAACTTCGGCTGATTATTTTTAAATGTTAATATTAACACTGAGGATTAGATTGGAGTAGTATGGCCAAGTGTACCAGCTGAGACGGAGAAGAAATATTTAATACAATTTTTATGTGGGATAAAAAGAGAGAAGACGATTGAGGTACTGCCAGTGTTATATGTTGATATAATACTACTCTATACCGCTACACAGATGTCTGTGTCAGTGCCGCAGAGAGAGCACGAAGTGACACGAAGGCTCGATGCCGACTGCTCGCCTGTGCCGAGTAACTGAAATACCCCTACTATTTAATCCTCGTTGGTGTTGTATTCTACACCGGCTTGGCTTCGCTTGAGAGTATGTAAGTAGAGGTTTCTCGTATTATATCGTATCGGCTCGGGGAATAACAGCTGATTTTAAAAGCACACGGCGGGGGTCTTTCACAGGAACGCCTGACATTCTACATATGCCCTGGGTTTTTCAAATTTTTTTTTCTTCTCGCGTTTGTCTTTCTTCAAAATATCACTTACTTCTTCCGGCAGACTATTTTTAAATATTTGTAAGGTAAAAGCCCCAATATATGATCATATACTGGTACGTGATCATCTATTGGGGCTTTTACCTTAATTATTTTTTTTTTTTTAATTTATATATTTAGGAGTAAGGTAAAAGCCCCAATATATGATCACGTACCAGTATATGATCATCTATTGGGGCTTTTACCTTAATTATTTTTTTTTTTTTAATTTATATATTTAGGAGTAAGGTAAAAGCCCCAATATATGATCATGTACCAGTATATGATCACTCCATGTATTTGTATACCTATATTTGTGAATATAGATATACAAATACATGGAGTGATCATATACTGGTACGTGATCATCTATTGGGGCTTTTACCTTAATTATTTTTTTTTTTAATTTATATATTTAGGAGTAAGGTAAAAGCCCCAATATATGATCATGTACCAGTATATGATCATCTATTGGGGCTTTTACCTTAATTATTTTTTTTTTTTTAATTTATATATTTAGGAGTAAGGTAAAAGCCCCAATATATGATCATGTACCAGTATATGATCACTCCATGTATTTGTATACCTATATTTGTGAATATAGATATACAAATACATGGAGTGATCATATACTGGTACGTGATCATCTATTGGGGCTTTTACCTTATAATATTACTATATATTTTTATTTTTAAAAGATTTAATTAATGAACTGACATTAAAATTCTATATTTTAAAATTATTGTTATTATACTTTAAGTTCCAAGTTTAATATGATTTTCTTATTACCTTGTTTATATATAAATAAGTTGAATTAATTATAGAACAATATTATATTATATTATATTATATTATGTACTCACAGAAATTGCTTTCTTGTAAAAACTGTATTTACTATGTAATTGAAATTGCCATTTGGTCTGTGCCTTGGCATTAAATAAACAAAAATCTAAATCTAAATCTAATGTTATTTCTTCTTTCAATTTTTAAACATGTCTTCTGGGACTCCATGATTTAAAAAAATCTGTAAGTATTTAAATTTCAATACTAAATTTTTTTTATTCATTAAATTAGATAATAATAAAATTAGCCGACATTTTTGATTTTTTTATTTTAATAAATTATAACTATTATAAATTATAAATTATAGTTTTTTAAGTTTTTAACAAGTGAAAAAAATTTTTTTTAATAATTCTTTAATAAAAAAAAATAAAAATTTTTAGATGTCGGCTAACTTTATTTTTATTTAAATTAGTATTAAAAAATTGCATTTATAGTTTTTCAAGTTTTTTACTAATTAAAATTTTTTATTATTATTTATATATTTAGGAGTATAATATTACTGTATATTTTTTATTTTCAAGAGATTTAATTAATGAACTGACTTTACTTGATTTTCAATGTTATTTCTTCTTTTAATTTTTAAACATGTCGTCATTTGCCAGCTGAGATTATGAATTCAACGAGTTTAAAGGTCTTTAAGAATAAAATTTTTGATTACTTGTTTAACTTTGATGTTTGAAGTGCACTTTAAATTACCATATAGTAGAGCTATTAATTTACATTAATTGTACAGGGCATACCTTTTGTTTCTTCCTTCTATTATTCTATCTTTTCATTTTGTTACTACTGTAAACTGTCCAGTTTTTAATTTTTTACTTAATTAATGTTTTATCTCTAATTCATAAGTCAGTGCTGTATTATTGTTAATTCTTAATCTACCTTGTAAATATGCTATTACATTATTAAGTCAATTAATTATGTATAAACATAAACATGTAAGTTATTATGTATAAATTGCCATTCGGCCATTAGGTCTTGGCATAAATAAAATTAATCTAATCTAATCTAATCTAATCTTCTGAAACTATGATTTTTAAAAAAAATGACAATTTTTTGAATACTTCAATTTAAATACTTATTTAAATTTTGATACTAAAGTTAGTCGACATTTAAAAATTTTTTTTATTTATTAAATTAGTACTTATTAAAAAATATTTTTAAAAAATTACATTTATAGTTTTTTTACAAATTAAAATTTTTTTTTATTTTTTTATAATTTTTTTAATAGAAAAAAAAAAAAAAAAAAAAACTAAAAATTTATTAATAAAAATTTCACTGAAATTGAGAGACATCTGATAATTTTTAGAAATTTTTTAACAAATAAATTTATTTAGCTTCATCTTTAGAAGCTCTAAAAAATAATAAATGCAATTTTTTTTACCAAGTTTATTATAAAAAAAAAATAAAAAAATGATCAAGTGTCTACTAATTTCAATGTCATTAATAAAATAACAATACTAAAGTTAGACGACGTTTTTAATTTTTTTTTTTATTAAATTAGTACTTACTAAAAAATATTTTTAAAAAATTGCATTTATAATTTTTCAAGTTTTTTACAAATTAAATTTTTTTAAAATTTTTTTGTGATAAAAAAAAATTTCTAAAAATTTTACTAAAATTAAAGGACATCTGATAATTTTAAAAAATTTTTTAACAAATAAATTAATTTAGCTTCATCTTTAGAAGCTCTAAAAAATTATAAATGCAATTTTTTTACCTAGTTTATTAAAAGAAATGATCAAGTGTCTGCCAATTTCAATGTCATTAATAAAATAACAATACTAAAGTTAGCCGACGTTTTTAATTTTTTTATTCATTAAATTGGAACAAAAAAATATTTTTTGAAATTTGCTTTAAAGTTTTTTACAAATGAAATTTTTTGTCGGCTAGCTTAATTTCAATAATAAAATATATAAAAAAATTAAATAATAATATTTAATTTTATTTATTATTAGCAGCTGACTTACTGTATATTGATATTGAATTATTTTTGCAACTATGGGCTTTCATATGACGCATTGACCAACAACCCACCGGAACAAGAAGGAGTAGGAGTACATGATACATACAGCAATGCAGGGAGTTAACTTGTATTGCGAATATTAGGTAGTTACAGGACAGAGCCAGAGAGTATGCCAAGACCAGGTGAGTCACATAACAAACCCGTGTCCCAAAAAGTGGACAATGCCAACAATCCCCATCATCCTGGCTTCGACCGGTTGTAAGCAATCTACATCATGACACAGCGTGCCATACGGCAGAGTATAGAAAGCTTTTATGGGGATTCATCTGTTCGGCCGCTTTTACCTGCGGTGTGTTTAGTTTTATTATATTTTATAGACCTTTCAGGAAATTTTATACCCATGAACACTTGTGATAAATTCTTATGCCTACTGTGGTCATGCTTTAGGTCTAAGTATTGGCTATACCTGAAAAATTTCCCCACAAAGAAATGTAAAGGGCATAGACCTCCATTTTGGCTGAGCTTATACTCACAGATCATATAATATTCCTCTAACGACATAGACATAGTTTTTTGGAGATCTCTACTCAGATAATATTGAAATTTCTTTGCCATTTTACATAAAAGTGAGACCCAACCCAAGGCTTGCTTTTTATTTTAAACTTCAGGGTTTAAATCTGACTGTAAATAGTCATTAAAAAATAATTATGCTGGGTATTTAGCTTTAAAGTTATCAGGATGACTACTACTTACATTAAATACTGCTTACATTATATGAAGTATTTGTTATTTCAATGTCCAGGTTCAAGTTTTAAATTTGAATAGCTAAAACATAATGTCAGCTTGTCACTTAGGGTAATTATTTGGCCCTAACTAATTAACATATGGTTAATTTAGTCTTCGAGAAAGAAGTTTGGAATTTTTATTTTATATTGTAATGTTGACAAAAAAAAATTGTAGTTTTTAAAAATTATCCGAAGAAGATAAAACAGTATAAATTAATTTTTTTTTATTATGCTTATATTTGAAAAACGGAGACAGATCTTTAAATTATTCACAGGCTTAATTAAAGCACCCGATTTACTAAACAGCTTCGAGTTCATCGAAAAGAATCTTAACCTTAGACATAATTGACTACTGAAAACAACTAAATCTAATAAAAACTATGTGATCAATAGTCCAAGAAACAGAATATAAGCTCTTATTAATAGATATTACACTATCAATTTTTTTGAAGATTCCTGTAAAAAATTCTTAGCTAAATTAAAAGCAATCTTGTAACATAATTTTACAATTATTTTTCTTTTTATATTAGTCTTTCTCTTCTATTATAATTTTTTATATTAATTTATCTCCAAATTTTGTATTACCAATGTGGATAAAATCGATTTGCGTATAAGAAGAGAATAAAATTTTTGGCTCAAGAAAATTTTCAGGTTCCTGAAGGAAGACCGAAGCTGTGTTGGCCGAAGTAAAAATTTTTCTTGGTGAAAGTAATTTTTTCTTAATTCAAATTATCATCAATATTTGATACAGTAAATTTTTATATTTGATTAAGATTTTTAGATACTTTAGGGAAGCAGCGCCACTACACTTTGAGAAAATTTTTCTTTTGAATATTTGATATCCATTTTATATTATTTTAGCGTGCAATTATATATATTGAATGAAAAAAAATGATGAAATATTATTTGATCTTGCCATTTGACATGTTAATCAATAAAAATATTAATGAAAATTTACTTCTATCTTTATATTTAATTTTTTAAAGCAAGAGAGAAATTTTCTCAAGACAAGAAAATTTACTTCTATCAAGAACTTAATTTTTTGGAGCAAGAGGCTGAATTTTCTCAAAACAAAGATTTTTTTGACTTAAATAAATTTTCTTGGATCAAGATACGTATTTCTTAAAGCAAGAAAATTAATTTTGTTGGAATAAGTGAAATTTCTTGGGTCAAAAAAAAAAATTTTTTTTTACTCAAGAAAATAATTAGGAAGAAAAATATTTTCTTAGCTCAAGTGAACCTTTTTTTCTGTGTATAAATAAATAAATCAATAAATAAATATGGTTATTATAAAAAAATATGTATTCTTAATTATTTATAATTATCAATTATTAAATCTTCTCAGACCAAGTGAAGAAAACAAAGCATATTTCAGTAAAATAATGTCGAAAGATTGCGTAAGAAAAATTACAGCTTATGGTAGTTAGATTTCTCTTACAAATCTACTTAAAAATTATAAATTACTAAATAGAATGTTTCAAATTTATCAGCATGACGAACAAATTTATCAGTTTTAAATATGTTTTTAAATACCACTTCATAATTATTGAGTTGTATAATTATTTAAAAAGCCAACTTTTATTATGAACTCAGTACAGTTATCAATCAACTTCATCGATATTTTTAGTTCCAGATAAAAATTTATCGATAATGGGGTTCTACTTTGGATCTTGAAGTTTGGTCGATAGTGACCTAGCTAGTAAATTTATGTAATGAAAAAAATTTCTTAAAACGAAAGTACAAGCATTTGTATACCGTTATAAAGATTGAGCAATGAGTAGTGAGTAATTTTATGAAAATAAAGTTAGCCGACATCTAAAAATTTTTGATTTTTTTTATTAAAAAAAATTTTTTTTCATCAATTAAAAACTCCAAAAACTATAAGTGCAATTTTTAAAAAATATTTTTTAGTTATAATTTAATAAATTAAGCAAAATAAAAAAGTAAAAAATGTCGGCTAACTTTATTATTATAGTAATTTTACCAAGTAAAAAAAAATATGAAAATTAAGTTAGCCGAGATCTAAAAATTTTAACAATTAGTTTAAAAAAAAAAAAAAAAATTAAATTTGTAAAAAATTTGAAAAACTATAAGTGCAATTTTTTTAAAATATTTTTTAGTTCTACTTTAATAAATGAAAAAGAAATTAGGGTTATAAAAAAAGCCCGAATATTGATTTATTTTAAAAATTAAAACAGTTTAATTAATGATAATTAAAACTTATGAAGCTGAAGTTAGCTGACAATATTCATTTGGATTTTTACAACAAATAAATTACTATTAAAAAAAAGGCAACAATAAATTTCTATGAAAATTAATTTAGCCGATATTTAATAATTTTAATAATTTTTTTAATAAATAAATTACTGCATAAAAAAAAGAGAAAAACAATGGACATTTAGAAATTTTAATAAATTAAAAATGCAATTTTTTAAAAATAATTTTTCGGAATAAATTTTTTTGTTAAACAAAATTAAAAAATGTTCAAGTGACAGCTAACTTTAATATCATTAAATTTCTTTGACGTTTAAAAATGATGAAAATAAAGTTAGCCGACATCTAAAAAATTTTATGATTTTTTATATTAAAGAATTACTTATTACAAAAAAAAATTTCTTCACTTGTTAAAAACTTCAAAAACTATAGTGCAATTTTAAAAAAATATTTTTTAGTTATAATTTAATAAATTAAGCAAAATAAAAAAATAAAAAATGTCGGCTAACTTTATTATTATCTAAAAATGAAATTTTTTGGAAAAGTATCATTTTAATAATTTATTTTTGTTTAAAAAAATCCTAAAAATCATCAGATATCAGCTGACTTGAGTATTATAAAAACTTACCAAATGTCAAGACATGTGTGACAGTTTCATTGGCATTGTCACTGTCAGCAGTTGAATTTAGATGTGTTAGTGGTGCTCTAGCTGGTAGAAGGGGTGGCTGCATGACATTCTCCATCCTATTCTCTTCTCAGTGCACCTTTAAATTTCAGCAACATACACTTTCTATTTTCTATCTCTGTTAGCTCTCGGTGTAGCTACACTGGTAAAATATGAGATTTTAACCCGGCTAAATATCAAGTGTCACTACCGACACGTCCGGTTTTCGATAGATCACCTGCCGGACTTGCTCTTGATTACACCAAATAAAACGTTTTTAACCTCTCCCACTAGTACTTGCTGAACTATTGAATTTTTAGGATAACTCTCAAGTTACTAAATGACATTTCAGTTGGATTTAAAATTAACATCATCATTTCCATCTCTCTTTCTCTATTCGGTCTATTTTAAAATTCCATTTTGCATTTTTTACACCACCACTATAATGTCAAATTATAAAACTACTAAAACTTTAAAGAAATTCAAATGTCACTCGAATTATTTAATAATTTTAATAATTTTATGTCAATTATTAGATTTGTGTCGTAGTAATTCTTTCAACTGATACATAATTGTCTTCATAACTTGATATTCTCTATTTTAGCGAAAACAGTGAAGCTATTGAATAAATAAGTAACATGTATATTTATAACCTGATTATGTTGGAGATTAATAAAATAATAATACAGTATATAGTACATACATAAGTACTTAAACAAACAATCCTTAAACTTAATACAGCGTTTTTGTATTATTATTTTTACTTGGATTTGTCGCGCCTGGTGTACGACGCAATTGGCCGGTTATGTTAGTTACTTTTAAAACACTACTATATGGACAATCCATTGCCTTCTTGGTCGTATCACGGTCGCGGTTGCACATTTATTCTGCCTATCTGTGTAAGCACTGTTTTGCAGACTCCACACATGTTCATTTTATGTACATAGATATATAGGCCGACGTATATAGGTATTATCTCATACACGGATTATAAGTAAATGTGTGTTGAAATTATTCTAGGTCTTTACAATACTGCGAAGAGATTTTCTCATCGTACCACTTGGTTATCTGGCGGCGCCACAAGTTAATCACTACAAAAATATTTTTTTTTTTATATAGATAGTAAAGTTAGCCGACATTTTTTATTTTTTTTATTTTGCTCAATTTATTAAATTATAACTAAAAAATATTTTTAAAAAATTGCACTTATAGTTTTTGAAGTTTTTAACAAATGAAAATTTTTTTTTTTATTTTTTATAATAATTTATTAATAAAAAAAATCATAATTTTTTAGATGTCGGCTAACTTTATTTTCATTTATAGTTTTTAGTTTTTTAAAATTGAATTTTTTTTTTTTAATTTTTTCGTAATCATTTTGTTAATAAAAAAAAATTCTAAAAAATTTTAGACGTCGGCTAACTTAGTTTTCATTTTTTTTATTAGAAAAAAATTATGACAATAAAGTTAGCAGTCACTTGATTATTTCAAAATTTTTTTTAACAAATAAATTTTTTCCGAAAAATTATTTTTAAAAAGTTGCATTTTTTATTTTTTTTTTTTTCTACATATCAATTTTTTTTATTATTTTTTTTTTGCCATAATTTATTTGTTACAAAAATTCTTAAAATTATCAAATATCTGCTAAATTGATTTTCATAAAAAATTTTATTTTTTTAAAATTTTTTTTTCCGAACAAATTTGTTACAAAAAATTATTTTTAAAAAATTGAATTTTTTATTTATTATACTTAGATTAGCCGCCATTTTTAATTTTTTGATTTTTTTTTCATTTATTAAACTAGAATTTAAAAAAAATTTATTAAAAATTGCACTTATAGTTTTTCAAGTTTTTTAAATAGAAATTTTTTTCAAAATAAATTATGACATTAAAGTTAGCAGTCACTTAACCATTTTTCAATTTTTTCTAACAAATAGATTTTTTCCAAAAAATTATTAAAAAAAAATTGCATTTTTTACTTTTCTAAATTTCTTCATATCATTTTTTTTCTACTTTTTTTTTGTCATAATTTATTTGTTAAAATTATCAAATATCTGCTAAATTAATTTTCATAAATAAATTACTTGTAAAAAAAATTCTTAAAATTATCAATGAAAATTAATTTGGTTAGATAGTTGATGATTTTAAGAATTTTTGTAACAAAAATAAATTATCAAAAAAAATTTTTATTATTAAATTTAAATTATTAAAAATTAAATTTTAAAAAACTAAAAATGCAATTTTTCAAAAATAATTTTTTAGAACAAATTTATGAAAATAAATTTAACAGATACTTAATAATTTTTTGAATTTTTTTAACAAATAAATTATGATAAAAAAAAATGAGAAAGAAAAATTGACATGTAGAAATTTTAAGAAATTATAAATGCAATTTTTTTTAAATAATTATTCAGAAAAAATTTATTTGTTAAATAAAAAACTTAAAAAATTGAAAGCTAAATTTAATATCATAAATTATCAAATATTTGCTAAATTAATTTTCACTTTTATGATACTGAAGTTAGCTGACAACTGTCAATTTTTATAAAAAATCAATTAGATAGATTTAAAAAAATTCTAAAAATTTTCATTAATATTATTTTTTTCAATTTTCATTTATGGAATTTTTTTTATTAATTTTTTTTTCACAATTTAATTGCTATAAAATAAAAAAATTTCTGTCAACTTCAGTGTCAAACATTTTTAAAAATTTTAATGTCATTAAATTTTTTTAAGTGAAAATTTTTGTTTATAAATAAAATATTGATAAAAAATAAATTTTTTTTAATTTTTATACTTTTTTTTCAGAGTTTAATTGAAAATTTGATTTACAATAAAACCAAAAATAAAAAAAAATCAATCATCTTATAACTATCTATTTTAAAATTCCAGTAATTTAATTTGCATAAATGTCCTGAGTATTTTTAATTTATAAAAAAAAAATCCAAGTATTATTATTAAAAAAAAATCTTAAAACTATAAATATAATAAATTTATATTAATAGATGAACTTTTAATTTATTTTATTGAACTATTGATTAAATAGAATGAAAATAACATATTCATGAATGTACACGAACTGATGACAATTCCCTCTAATCAATGCAAGATTACAGAGGCCTTTGAATAATTAAAATAAATGAAAAACATATGTTAAATTGATGGCAACAATCCTCGAATGGTGATGATGACACTTATCATTATTCTCCCCTCACATGAATTTGTATAAATATAATAAATATGTGTACAATATACAGACAGTGGAATGTAGAAAATTATAATGAAATAATCGTACAGTGTAAAAAGTAACGTTACCGTCCTTTGAATTTAATGATACGGTTGAAGTTTAAAAAGGAAAGGGAAAAGCGAATGCTTGATATTGGATCATAATCATAAAGAGTTGATCATTGACAACTGACAAGTTATCTTAAAAGACGCGTAATTTCTTTTTGTGAAAAATTCAATGTAAGCAAAAGTAAAGTAAATTTAATTTAATTGAGAACTGATAATAGTAAGTAACAAAAAGTAAATTAATTGATGGTAAAAATTTAATTAATAAAATCTTTTCCAAATAAATAAATAAATAAATAAATTAAAAAATTAATAGCTTAAAAAATAAAAAAAATAATAAATAAATAAAATGTTGGCTGAACTATTTCCTTTCTGGACAAATTACGGTTATTGCTTAATAATAATTCCCATTTTTTACGGTATTATAAACATAATATCAAAGTACAAACAGTTGCGTTGTGAAAGTGGTGAAGAAAATAAAAATTTAAGAGATAGTTATTCAACAGAGTACATTGAAGACGAGCCGGGTAATGATGAACCGGCTTTATCAATAGACTTGGAACACATTCCTTATGTTTATGCAAAGCCAAGTGTTGAAGATCTGAAAAATCGTGCTAAAGAATTTTATAAAATTGCTAACGCACGGAGAACAATTAGATTTTTTAGCTCAGAGCCTGTTCCTCGCAGCGTTATTCATGATATAATTAAAGCAGCAGGTACTTATATTTATAATTATCCTGTTTAAAAATATTGATTGAAAAGAATTAAAAATGATGAAATTAAAATTCTTTTCAATAATTTCAATTCTTTGTTTGTATATATTAGGGTGGCCCAAAAACCAACTATTTTTTTTGAGTCTCGAGTGAAAAAATGTTAGTTTTTGATGTTTTAAGAGCCCTCTCCAAAAGACAGTTCAAAAAAAAATTTTTAAGAGGTCACTCCAAATTTTTTAAAATTTCAAAAATCGTCAAAAATTGAACTTTTTTTTTTTAATTTTTTTTCTCGTTACGGTATAATTTTATAAACTAAAAAAAAATAATTTTCTTAAAATTTCAGTTCAAAATTAAAATTTTAAAAGGTTGCTCATAATTTTTTTCAATTTATTAGTGCATTAGTTTAGATTTTTTCGAGCGACCTTTTACTATTCAAATTAAAATTCCATGCATTTTTTTTTTTTATTTAGTACCATAATCGATAAAAATACATCACGAGATGAACTAAAAATCAAGCACAACATAGAAAATATAATTTTTTTAATTTAATAATTTTATTTAATCAACTGCCAGGCGTGGGTTCGAATCCCAAGCTGGTCTTAGAAACCAGCTTGGTTGAGATTTGACCTTGCCGCGTAGGTTAAGATTTTTACAAACCAAAAGACCCCAACGTACCACTCCCAACATTTAAAGTCAGCGATATGACTAATTAAAGAAAAAAAAAATTATGACCACCCAGTCAAAAATAAAATTTTGAAATTAAACTTTCAGAAAATTATTTTTTTTTGTTCTATAAAATTATACCGTAACAAGAAAAAAAATTAAAAAAAAAAAATCGATTTTTGACGATTTTTGAAATTTTAAAAAATTTGGAGTGACCTCTTAAAAAATTTTTTTTGAACTGTATTTTGGTGAGGGCTCTTAAAACATCAAAAACTAACATTTTTCACTCGAGACTAAGAAAAAAAAAAAATAGTCGGTTTTTTGGGCCACCCTAGTATATATAGATCATGTATGTATAAATATATACAGTTTGCATGGAGTTACCGCTTCTCAATTCTTTTCAATTAGTATTTTTAACCAGGGTATGTTTTTATTATAAATTATAAATAAAAATGATTAAGGGTGACCTGTTTAATCAGGGACAGCACCGAGTGGTGCCCACACGGAGCCTTGGACTTTTGTGGTGGTGTCTGATAAAGAAACGAAGATGAGGATAAGGGAGATAATCGAACAAGAGGAAGAGATAAACTATAAAAAACGCATGGGTAAAAAGTGGACGACAGACTTGAAGCCGTTGAAGACAAATTGGATTAAAGAGTATCTCACGCAAGCACCGTACTTAATAATTGTGTTTAAGCAGAAGTACGGTATGCTGGCTAATGGAAGACCTAAGATTCATTATTACTGCGACATGAGTGTCTCGATAGCCTGCGGGATTCTCATTACGGCTATTCAGGTAATCTGTAAAGGGAAATTAGATGGTCATTATGTACAGATTATATTTTGTACACATTATCTGTATTATTAAGAGAATAAGCAAAATTTTGTGGCCAGTATTTATATGATAAAATGGGTTTTTATTAAATTTGGTATCGTTGGAAAAGTCTTGACCTGGAGTTGAGCCTTTTCATGGTTTCATATCATTCTCATCAATAGTCAATTTATGATAAGGATTTAGGTTTCATTCGAAAATGCTCTATCTTTAGGTACATAATTAAGAAAAGACCTTGTATCTTGTGAACTATTGACATTTTTAAAGATATAAGCTCATCCCGATGTTACACTCATCAAGACCTTTCATTTGAGTACCCACATCAATTTTTCATATATTTATGTATATTATATATATACTAGAAATTTGAATAGCGCGCTACGCGCGCGCCTCAATTTTAACCAATAATGAATCGTGGTCCGTTTTTTGCGAGTTTCGACCTTTGACTTTCTTCAAGACTAATTTCAAGACTTTCATCTATTTTATAATATAAGATATATCAAAAAGCATGCGAAAAAAATATATCAAAAGCATGTGGGTACTTAAATGAAAGCTCTTGATGAGTGTAACATCGGGATGAGCCTACATCTTTAAAAATGTCAATAATTAAGAATTGACCTTGTATCTTGTGCACGATTGACATTTTTAAAGATATAAGCTTATCCCGATGTTACACTCATCAAGACCTTTCATTTGAGTACCCACATCATTTTTTCATATATTTATATATATACTATATATGTGTATATGAAAAATATATGAAAAAATGATGTGGGTACTCAAATGAAAGCTTTTGATTAGTGTAACATCAGGATGAGCTTAGAACTTAAAAAATATCAATAATTAAGAAATAATCTTGTATTTTGTGCACGATTGACATTTTTAAAGATATAAGCTCATCCTGATATTACACTCATCAAGATCTTTCATTTAAGCACCCACATCATTTTTTCATATATTTTTAAGTATATTATATATATTTATATATGAAAAATATATCAAAATGCATGTGCGTACTCAAATGAAAGCTCTTGATGAGTGTAACATCGGGATGAGCTTAGAACTTAAAAAATATCAATAAGTAAAAAATGATCTTGTATTTTGTGCGCGATTGACATTTTTAAAGATATAAACTCATCTTGATGTTACACTCATTAAGAACTTTCATTTGTGTACCCACATCAGTTTTTCATATATTTATATACATATATTATATATATGTATATATGAAAAATATATCAAAATACATGTGGGTACTCAAATTAAAGCTTTTGATGAGTGTAACATCAGGATCAGCTTACATTTTTAAAAATATCAATAATTAAGAAATGACCTTGTATCTTGTGGACTATTGACATTTTTAAAGATATAAACTCATCCTGATGTTACACTCATTAAGACCTCTCATTTGAGTACCCACATCAGTTTTTCATATATTTATATATATATTATATATTTGTATATATGAAAAATATATCAAAATGTATGTGTGTATTCAAATGAAAGCTCTCGATGAGTGTAACATCGGGATGAGCTTATATCCTTAAAAACGTCAATAGTTAAAAAAATACAGTACAATTTAACAAAAGTCATTATTTAATTCAGCAAAATTTAATTTATTCACATTTCACAAGTTACAGCAGTCACATAGTGACTGCAAGGTTACTAGTATTTTATGTTTCGTTACTAAAGAGTTTTTTTTTGGGCATTCACATTGCAGTTTGCGGGACTTGTTACACTCACTTCGACGCCCTTGAACTGTGGACCTGCACTCAGAACTCTTTTGGGACGTCCTTTCAACGAGAAATTGTGCCTTCTTTTACCTGTCGGGTATCCGGCTGACGATGCAACGGTACCTAAACTTGAGCGCAAGCCTTTGGAAGATATTTTAATTGAGATTTAAAAGTGGATTATTTTTTTCATAAAATATTACTCATGCGCTAAAACTCTTCCATTAAATTCTATAGAGTTTTGCGTTGAAGTATAAAATAATAATAATAAAGAAACTATTTTTTACACGGTTAAATTATATAATACTTATTTTAGAAACTAATATTTATTAGCAATTTGCGTACAATTATTATTTTAAATAAGCGGTATAAAAATCGAATCACCAAGAAATAATTATTAAAGAGACAATAAATTCATTTAAGATGATTTTATAATTTTATATCTGGTGATTTAATTGTCAATTAATTAATCATTTAGATTTTATAATAATATACAATTCCATGCAATTTCTTGGAGTATTGAAGGACCAGTGACTTAAATTAAGTACAATTTGTGTATAAAATACAAAAATACTGAGCTAAATAACAATTTTTCAATTAAAAATAAAACGAATTAAAAAAGAAAAATTATTTCAATAAATGTTATTATTATAGATAATTATTTTGTCACTTTTTTTCTTAAACTTTTTCTTCCTTTCTCTCGCTTTCACTCTCAAGTTATTTCAAGTGTGCCATCGAGCTGCACAATATTTATTTCTGTTTTACTTTTTATTTTTAAAATTTTTAAAAGCTGAGTATCATAATTATACAGATAAAGACAACCTTCTATTTTGGCTCATTTCGACGGTCTAATTAGCAATTTGTCTAACTTATTATTTTTTAACATTTTTATGTAGTAATAATCCAATTATAAATTATTTTAATGATTCAAACCTAAACATTATATCTCTATTAGATATTAATGATATTAAATAGTTTTTTAAAGTGATAATAAATTTTAAACTAATTATTTTTTTTCGTACAAATAAAAAATTCTCTAAAATGGAGTTAGACAATTTGCAAATTAGAAATTCGATTTATTATTCGGCTGCCCAATTTTAAAACACAGTAACTAACAATTTTAAGATCTTTAAAAATTAAAAAAAAAAAAAAAAATTTTCCCGCCTACCCAAACGGCACAAATTTTTTTTTGTTAATGTTTTGTTGAATTTAAGTTGACGATTATTGATTTTTCAACTTCTTGTTAAGTGAATTCTACCAAAAAGTCAACATTTTTTTTGTGACGCTTGGGTAATTGATAAAAAATTTTATTTTTAAATAAAAAATACTTGTATATAAATATTAAAAAAAAAAATACTTGAAATTAAGGTTTAAAAATTATAAAAAATACTAAAAAAAATCAGGTATAAAAATTTTGCAGACTGTGTTTTAAAATTGGGCAGTCGTATTATTTATAATTATCTGTTTTTTTTTATTTAAGACAATATTAATAATTATCAATTATTTTTTTTTAATTAATTAAATAATGACAGGATAATTATAAGTCAATTGTTATTAAAAGTTAAAAAATTGTAGATAAAAAAATAATTTTAAAAGAAAAAAAAATCTGTCAATTAATAAAAGCAACAAAAAAATTAATTTTAATCTCTGATTTTTTTTTAATTAGAAGGTATTGTCGTATCTATAATACAATATTCTATTTTCAGTTTCACTATATTGTCCATATTTTTTTAGACCATATATCGCGTAACTAATTCCAAAAATGCGCATCTCAAAATTTACGCGTATAAAAAATTGTTTTTTCATTCCAACTAACTTAAAAATGTTTATAACATTTAATTTTGTAAGAAAAGTGAATAAAAAAATTTTTTTTTATCCACCTCTTTGTGTCCACCGATTATTTTTTTTTAATCATAATTAATTATTAGCTTTGAAAAAAAAGAAAAGTTATAATAATTACTTTTCTACTTATTTTATTTGAAGAGATTATGTATTTAATTAAAGAAGAAACTAAAATATTTATTTAGTTAGACACTACTTCGATATCGTCTTCATTATAATTATCTTTTACTTCTGAAAGTAAAAAATAATAAATATGTATTGCTTGTAAATCTAAATTTTTATAAAATTCTTTAATCTTAAAACAAATTCATCAGTAGTTACCATCATCAAAGCACAGATTTTTGTAATATCGATGTTAATTTTTACAATTAAACATAATTAATTACACTTTATCAGTGGAGACATGATTATTGGGTCAATAAAAATAAAAATTTTTTAATTGAGTCAAATAAATTTTTCTTCAAATTTAATATTACTGTTATTTTGGTTTTTTTTTAAATTCAAATCTATATTCTTTTTAAATAAAATAAGTTTAGAAAATGTAATTGAAGTTATGATTTTTTTTATTAATTAAATTACAACTAAAAAGATATTTCTAAAAAATTGCACTTATAGTTTTATTACATGTGAAATTTTTTTTTTGTTTAATTGAAATTTTTTCAATAAAAAATTTCTAAAAATTTTGAAATGTCAGCTAAGTTCATTTTCATGTTAAAAAGTCATTATTTTTACCGGTGATAATTTTTTTTAAGACTAATAATTAATTATTAAAAAAAATGATACGCCCTTTTGCACGGAAAGAACAAGATGACACTGGATATCACCCCAAATTATACTGAGTGATATCTGTGATGAAAAAAAATTTCAGATAGTAGCTAGTATAATCCAGATTATACTGAGTGATATCTGGATTATACTCATTGTAATCTAGATTGTACTCATTGTAATTTGGATTATACTAGCTATTATCTGAAATTTTTTTTCACTCAGTATAATCTGGGATGATTTCCAGTGTCATCTTGTTCTTTCTGTGTGGCTTTAAAATTTTTTTGTCTTATACAAAAAAAATTTTTTTTTATTCACTTTTCTTACAGATCTAAATGTTATAAACATTTTTAGGTTGGTTGGAGGAAAAAAATTTTTTTATTCACCTTTTTGGCTCTGCAAATTTAGAAATGTGTCCTTTTAGCATTAGTAACGCGATTAATTATGTATTACTCAAATTTTTCTTTTTTTTCTTCAAATATGTATCATATATTATAATAATTAATTAATAATTACATATTATGTTACGACAAATCTTGAAAGACGTTTCAACGGTTTCGATTGATTTGCGAATCAGTCTCCATCTCTGGCTACATAATTATTACACATAAAAAAAAATCTAACAAGTTTGGCTATTGATCAAAGATTTTCAATTACATGGTTACAATTTTAATGGACACTTTCGTTTGTATTCATTTATTTACTCATTAATTAATTAATTAATTAATTTATTTATTTATTTCTTAATTATCAACTGCCTTGAATTAATTAATCCGAACTCTGGTAGCATTGTCATTTATAAAACTTTACAATATCAAGATTAATTAGATACATAGATTACTTATTAATTGTGAGATCACCGTCGCCTGAGTCGTAATTATAAATTAACGAGAGTGTGAAACTGACAACTATTACATACTTTTTTTTTTTAATTCATCAATTAATCAATTACTTCTCTCATAATACAATAAAAATATTAATAATTATTAAAATAAAAAAAATGTTAAAAGTTTATCGGTAAAAACTCATTGTTAAAAATAAAAAATAGAAAAAAAAAAACTGAATAATAAATCAAAATAAAATATGAACACGCGTTTTTAATGCAACTATTTCAAATAATTTAACCCTTACCGGCCACACGGGGTGACTAGTTACCCCAGGCTTAAAAAACTGGAATACGGGGTCTTAAAATTCCCAAATAAATACAATAAACGGCATATGCCGTGAATCTGAAAAGTGAATTTTTTTGAAAAAAAGCCATTATTCTAAAATTTTGACTTATGTGACCAGTTGTTAGAACGCTATCTATTAATTAAGCAAGTCTTAAACCGTTAGAAATAATGAAGAACTCGTCAACGAACATGACACAATTAATTAAAAGTCTCAAAACATGTACACATCTTGTCCAACCGGGTTTTTCAGCGTGGGGTAATGAGTTACCCCATGTGGCCTGGGTGAGGTGTGGCCGGTAAGGGTTAATTGATAATAGTGAAATAATAAAATTAGCTGATAAAATAATTAAAAAAAGTGCTCTTTCTTTCCGAGGGTTACCCGATCTTCCGCAGACGGAAATAAGAGAGCGAGGCCCTTGCTTGTGCGACGAAAACAGCTGCGTCAGAAGTTTATTGGTAAAGTTTAAACACGCGTTCATAAGTATGGCCATCTTCAGCACCTACATGACTTTTATTTGTGATTTTTTTTTGAGTTACTGTGGATTGACAAGATAGTGAATCTTGTTGTTCAATCTCGCCGATGAAACTCAGCTAAACATAGTCGACAGGACCAGGAACCTTCTGGTGGAGATGCGAGAGGTGGAGACAGACAATACATGTGATATCCACGATCACAGTCATCACAGAACAGCAGCTGGTCCTAATTTTTTTTATTTAAAATACGTTTTTTAATTATAATTTTCTACGTTAAAATTTGAGTTTTAATTTTTGTAAATTAAAAATTAATAGGAAATTTTTGAATTTTAAATTAAACAATTTCAAAAAAAATGTTTAAATGAAATTTTTTTTTCTTCTTTTAATCATATTATTAAGAGAATAAGAAAAATTTTGTCTCCAGGATAATCATATGATAAAATCGGTTTTTTTAGTGAAATTTAGTGTCATTGAAAAGGTCTTTTGAATTTGTGTCTTTTCAAGGTTTCATATCATTTTCACCGATAGTCAATTTATTATGATATTTAGGCTGCATTCAAAAATGCTCTATCTTTAGATACATAATTAAGAAATGACCTTGTATTTTGTGAACTATTGACATTTTTAAAGATATAATCCCACCCCGGCTTTACACTCATCGAGACCTTTCATTTGAGTACCCACTTCAATTTTTCATATATTTTATGTATACTATATATATGTATATATGAAAAATATATCAAAATGCATGTGGGTATTCAAATGAATGCTCTTGATGAATGTAACATAGGGATGAGCTTAGATCTTAAAAAATGTCAATAACTAAGAAATGAAATTGTATCTTGTCAACTATTGACATTTTCAAAAATATAATCTCATCCCGGTGTTACACTTATCGAGACCTTTCATTTGAGTACCCACATCAATTTTTTATATATTTTATATATATTATATATATATGTATATATGAAAAAGATATCAAAATGCATGTGGGTATTCAAATGAATGCTCTTGATGAGTGTAACATCGGAATGAGCTTATATCTTGAAAAATGTCAATAATTGAGAAACGACCTTGTATTTTGTGCACGATTGACATTTTTAAAGATATAAGCTCACTCCGACGTTACACTCATCAAGATCTTTCATTTGAGTACCCACATCAATTTTTCATATATTTATATATATTATATATATATGTATATATGAAAAATATATCAAAATGCATGTGGGTACTCAAATGAAAGCTCTTGATGAGTATAACATCAAGATGAGCTTATATCTTTAAAAATGTCAATAGTTAAAAAAGTACAGTGCAATTCACCAAAAGTCATTATTTAATTAAGCAAAATTTTATTTATTTATAGTTCACAATGCACTGCAGTCACGTAGTGACTGCAAGGTTGCTAGTTTATATTAAATATAAATACTATAATTATATTTTTTAACTGTTAAAATTTGAGATTGAATTTTTTAATTTTTATAAGTTAACAATTAATAAGAAATTTTTAATTTCTAAATTAAAAAAAATATTCAAATAAAATTTTTATCTAAAAAAAAAAAATTTGTTTTTCTTCTTTTAAGTCATATTGAATATAAATACTCACGTCATTATCAGAAGTACCACAAATGGAGCAACATTTGCACTCGATACACTGCCACCTGTACTTACGTACAGATACAATCATATTTGCAGTAAATTGCAAACAAGTCGGATGTCCTACAACAATAATTTCACATGGTCAGGATAGAGTGTAGGATTACTGGAGCAGGAGACTTGACTGGAGGGCCAGAGCAGAAAGGTGCCAGGACATTTATCTTGTGCCGAAGAACAGTGAACTCCAAGCTATTTTCGCATTACTTATTTTTTTTCAAAAATACTTTCAAAATTTTTAAATAAATTCAAACCGGTTTTCATAAAAATGTTATTACTTTAAAACTCAAACACAGACATTTATCCCTGTGTTTCATTAAATAATTAGCAACAATAATTATCGCGATTAACTATGTATTTCACCTTTCCTCAGCACTAAACGTCCGGAATAATGAAACGCTATCATATTTCCGCACAAAGTATTTTTATTTTTCTTTTTTTTTTCATGTTGATAAATTATTTTCATTTATTATTTTTAAAATTCGTCGACGTTGCGTATTTCATTTCGAGATATAGATGGTTAAAATAATTAGCAGGGCGTACCTTGGAATAGTTCACGTTCTTTCTTGCGCAGCACAATATAAACGTCGCAAATCACACTCTCTCTTTAGCATACAAAAAAAAATTATCAATATAATTTTTTTTTTATCTCTCTTATAAGTCAAAGTCTCACACACTCACTTTCAATAGATTGCTTAATATATAAATTAATTATTCTAATTAATCTACTTACAAGTTACAAATATTCTCGCTAAGCATCTTAAATATTGTTCAATAAAAATTACCTAACAACAAGTCTTTAATTTATAATTTTTTTTAAATTCACTATTTTTTTTCTAGTATTTTTTTTTGTCTATACGGAAAGAACAAGATGACACTGGATATCATCCCAGATTATACTCAGTGACATCTGTGGCGAAAAAAAAAATTCAGATAGTAGTTAGAAAAATCCAGATTATACTGAGTGATATATGGATTATACTGCATGATATCTAGATTATACTCAGTGATATCTGGATTATACTCAGTGATATCTGCATTATACTAGCTACTGTATATATAATATAAAATATCAAAATGCATGTGGGTACTCAAATGAAAGGTCTTGATATGTGTAAAATCAAAATGAGCTTACATCATTAAAAATATCAATAATAAAGAAATGACCTTGTATCTTATGCACGATTGACATTTTTAAAGATATAAACTCACCTCGACATTACACTCATCGAGATCTTTCATTTAAGTACCCACATCAATTTTTCATATATTTCATATATTTTATATATTTATAGATATGAATATATGAAAAATATATCAAAATGCATGTGGGTACTCAAATGAAAGCTCTTGATGAGTGTAATATCGGGATGAGCTTATATTTTTAAAAACGTCAATAGTTAAAAAAGTACAGTGCAATTTTACGTTATTATTACTATCTAAAGAATTTTTTCACTCAGTATAATCTGGGATGATATCTAGTGTCATCTTGTTTTTTCCGTGGATCTAAAATTTTTTTTCATCACAGATATCACTGAGTATAATCTGGGATGATATCCAGTGTCATCTTGTTCTTTCCGTGTATAACAAGAAGAAACTAATTTTCCAGAGGAAAATATTTTTAATTAATATTAAAAACTATTTTTATTATTTATTATTATTATTATGTTATGATTACTTGGTTCATTATTTTTTTTTTTTTAATTAATATCTCTCATTAAAATCCGAGAGTAATTTGCGTGTGTATACAACATTATCAGGCAAGCTCATCGTTATGATACAATTAAAATTTATATTTGATTCCCATTACATTTATTTAGATACATTAAATCTCGCATTGATATTATTTTTTATCTTTATTTCGGCGGTAATTGTATGACCTTTTTTTTTTAGTAAGGCCTTGGAGATATTTCAATTCATCGTTATCACTTTTATGTAAATTAATAATAATAATAAAAACACATGTGCGAATAAAAAGTAATGGGAAAAATATTAAATTGTAAAACATTTTTAAATATTTAAAATATCAAAGCTTATAAAAGTAAAACTATAAAATCTAATCAAATCACATATTTCAGATTAGATTTTTTTTTTAGTGATTAAATAAAATAATTGTAAATTAATGCCCAATAATAGATACTTGGCGTAAATTAAGTAAAATTATATTACTTAATATTTTAAATATTTTAGTTAATGCGCTGATTAATATTAAATAATATTTGTTCTTTTTTAAACAATTCAATAAAGAAATTTTTTTTTGTCAATGATACTTGTATCATATTTAAAAATTTTGTACGCTTATAAATTTAAATTTGTATAAAAAATTTCTATATTAAAATATTAAATTGTGAAATCACAGTATTATTTTTTCATTATAAAAATTTTATCATTACGTATGTATTGTTTTAATAAAATAAAAAACATAATTGCACCACTGACAATGTTTTTGATCTTGCTGCCATGACTAGTGTATCATTTATAAATTTACGTAACTATTTTAGTTGCATAAAGCTCATTTTTTGATCTACATTTTTTATTTTAAATAAAATCAATTACTAAAGAAAAAAAAATCTAAGCAATTCTCTAAATAATATTAAAATATTATATAATTTTACTTAAACCACAGCCTGGTTAATTATTAGCAAACGAAATCGCGGTTTCTAAAAACAACTACAGCTTGTATATGCCTTATGATAAACTATGCATTGTTACATTTAATTTATGCAATATTTCAAACTTATTTTTAATTAACTAACACTAGCTTAATAATACTTCGAGTAGCCTGGTGAAAAAAAAATATCCATGATTTTAAAAATTATTTTATATTAATTTTAAATATTATAATTGAAAAAAAAAAGATACTAAAGTTTGCATAAATTGACAGATTTTAAAAGCAATAATTAAATTGATGCAAATAAAAATTATTTAAAAACAAAAATTTTACTGTCAATAACGGTTTGTGGAATTGCTTACAATTAGCGTGAATTTGAAGCTTACCGTTTAAATGCTAACTTAAGTATCATAAAATTTAATTTGGTAAATATTTACAAGTGGGGTCTATTTTCATTTTCATTTTTTTGAACGAAATTTCTATTTTATTTTATTGATATATTTTTTTTTTTAAATGAACAATTAAAAAAATTGATTATTACAATTTAAACAAATTTTCAAAAAAATTTATAAATTTTTTAGAAAATTGTGATATTCAACTTTTTTTTTTAATTTTTTTTTTTTTTTTTCAAAAAAAAAATATATCAAAAAAAGATAAAATAGAAATTTTATCAAGAAACATGAGCCAAAATTTTTTCCAACTTTTGAAGGCAAAAAAGCTATCGAAATATTTTTTTCTTTCACGAAATTTTTTATCATAAAAGCGTCGTAAAAACAAGCAGAATAAAAAAAATTTGAAAATAATAATAATAATGAAGATATTGATCTTAATATCTTTGGATACAACCAACGGCTCAATCCTAGCAGTATTTTATCAATAATTCTTAATCTGCGTAACACTAATGTTTAAATATTAAAAAATGTCTTACGCACTTTTAGATCCTGGGTAACGATAATATGAAAAAAATAATTAATTATAAATGTAACTCTACACACTTAGTTAATTTATGTTAAATTATAAGAATTATAAGGATTAAAATTAAAAATTTTTAGTTTATTAGCACTGAGAAAAAAAAATACTACTCTTAAGAAGATTTTCTCGTCACAAGAATGATAATTTTCAAGAATATATTTTCTTGTCACAAGAATTGATTGAATTAATCAAACTTTTTTTTTTTTTTTTTTTTTTTTTAATTCAAGTGAGCCTATTGTTTTGTTAATCTCTAAAAATTAATGCCAAAATTTTATTATTATGATAGATATTGATATTTTTTTTATCAAAAAAAACCAAAATTCATTTTAAACGATTTTTGAACCTATAAATTTTTTTCTGGACAAAAAAAAATTTTTTTTCAATGAGATATTCATATTAGTACTTATGTTTTTCACTCTATCGAAATCTTCTACTTTGTAAAATTGAGAAATTCTATTATTGGCCCTTTGGGCTGTTGGATTAAAATAAAATAAAATAAAAAAATTGAGTGAACGAGAGAAAGAATCTTAATTTCAAACCTTTAAACGAAAAAATGAATCCCAATTTCAAGCCTTTGATATTTATTCACACATTTTATTTCTGTTCCATGAATTTATCATTCTAGATTCTCTCAGATTATCATCGTTTATAATTTGTACTACTGAGTTTAACTCCTCAATTTCAATTTTCAATTTTCAATTTTTATATTCAAATTTATACTTTTCTTGTATTCTTCATAATTATATTCCAAATTTAAAAAAACGATTATTTTTTAATATCTAAAATTTTTGAAATTTTTTATCTTCATTATTCATACTTGTACTTTTATCGTAATTCTTTTTAGTATACTTTTTTCATTGAAATTAATTAATAAATAAATAAATAAATTTTCACTTGTAAAAAATTACCCTTAATTTTATCACCCAAAAATTTTTTATGGGATATTTTTTAATGCAACCAGGTACCTTTTAAAAATTAAAAAATAATCAAACCTCGTAACAATGCAGAGTATATTATAAACAATTAAACAGAAAGATAAATAGCCTCTATATATAATAATAATAATAATAATAATAATAATAATAATAATAATAAATGATAAAATAAAATAAAATAAAAACTATCTAATAAGCACATATAAAAAGTAAACTAATAGTGATTGGCCCTTCTCGTGTACTTGCGCTTTTGAATTTTCTCCAGAGTCTCAGTCTTACCTGATCTACCGCAATCACTGCAAGAGACCAATTCCTCGGACCCGCCTGTTTTTTTATTCTCCCTCGCGTCACCGAGACAGAAATCGCAGTAGGGGGATGGTTGAACAGCTTTCCCGGACTTCTTGTCAAGGACTTGTCCAGGTGCGGGAAGATTACCACCCATAACTCCAGTGCTCGCAGCACCACCACCACCACCGATGAGTCCCAATCCACCACCAGTGCCACCGATACCACTGGAGATGATGTCTGGCCTGAGCGATGACGGTGATGAAGAAACGGAACCAGGCGAAGTAACTGGGATCTGATGCTGCGGCTGAAGCTGGTGCTGATTCTGCTGCTGTTGCTGGTGCTGATCTTCCTTAGGAGCTGAGACAGTAGGTGAGGCTGGAGCGGCACTCGTCTGAACCGCTGGCGGCAGCTGTTGCTGCTGCTGCTGCGGCTGAGGCGGTGCCCCGGCAGCCGGGGTCGTACTTGCCACAGGGGAGGGACTCGAGGTACTCGACGAGGCAGTTGTGCTCTGTCGACCCCGACGTGTACCACCTAATCACAAACCGACCACATACCCAGTTGCGCTTTTTGTCACTATCCAACAATCATGCACTCGGCTCCACAACAAATCATTTTTTTTTTTGCTCTTACATTCTCTGATTTCCCTTACGCACTCTCATTCTTAATTTTTTTTTTTTTTTTAATTTTTTTTTAAATTATTTATTAACAATTGATTCCGTTGGTTTTAAAAATTTTTAATTTTTAAATAGAATTTATAATTTTTAATTTTTAATTAAAAAACAGTAACAAAAAAATTTTTTTAATATTTTTATAAAATTTAAATTAGAAAAATTCATTAACAACGGAATCAATTTTTTTACAAGCAGGAACGACCCCACTGACACGATAAATAATAGAAAGTTGCATTAATAAATTCAAAGAGCATTCCATCACCAACACCAATGTTAATAGTGTATAAATATAAATTTATAAAAAATTCCCAAATCCAGTGTTCAAAAGAATACGTAAAATATTTGTTTTGATTTTTGTTTTTTTTCATTTTTTTAAATAATTATTTAAATCTGATATATTTAATCTAATGTAAATATTAATATATAAATGTATATATTAAAAAAAAAAAAATGCGTGAGTCAGGCAGGCGACTTGCAATAAAAGTCGTTTAATTTCGTGTTTAACGTGCTCGAAGCATTCAGCATTCGCGTGCAAAAATAAAAAAAAAACAACTCGCTTCTAATAAAATGGAGTTACGTAAAAGCAAACGAAGCATTGATTATTTTAATTTAATAATTCTTTGTTTGTTTTTTTTTTTTTTTTTTTTAAATCCATATTCTGTATAAGTCTTAATATCTATTCTCGTTGCATCCATTGATCAGTTACTAAATACATGCTTTAAAATAATTTTTATTGTTTTTTTTTATTTCGACAGAATTAATAAAATTATATAATTATTGTAATAATGAAAAACACACATACTTTTTTTAACGCTTTATAAAAAAAATTTTTCATTTCTATTTATTTTATTTTAATTATTTAATTGAAATTAGAAATTTTATATATAATATAGTTATAATAATATAATTATAATATTATAATAATAATAATAATAGTAATAATAATAAGAATAATAATAGTAATTGTTATAATAATAAATGTATGGTGCTGCATGCCATTGCAAACTAAATGACATAATTTAAAAAATGAAAAATAAAATGACAACGCATTAATTTATTTCTCACAATATTATAATGTGTATGCTCAAAGACTGGCCGAGTGGTTTTTTCATTATTAATCGCGAGATAATCCCCTCATTCGTATCTTGTTATCTGGTAAGAAGACTTCCAGATATCGAAGGCGTCTCGATTATATTCTGCGGAAGTACACGAGAAATAACAAAAAATATGGATTTTTTGTGTTTTTTTTCTTTTTTTAAATATTATTTAAATATAAATATATATTTAACTATCTTAGTCAATAAAATCTACTTCAAACAATTATTTTGAGGGGGTGCAAAAAAACATAACTCGTTAACTCTTTGGTCAGTGAATGCAACGTGATACTTAATAACAAGCGTCTAATTATATTATATATATAATATGAAAATTAAAAAAAAATAAAAAAAAAAAATAATTTTGTTTTATGTATACACGGAAAGAACAAGATAACACTGAATATCATCCTAGATTATATTGAGTGAAAAAAAATTCCAGATTACAGTGAGTATAATCCAGATTACAATGAGTATAATCCAGATATTACCCAGTATAATCTGGATTTTTTTAACTACTATCTGAAATTTTTTATGACAGTAAAGAATAGCAGTCAGTAGAGAATTTTTTAATTTTTTTTAACAAACAAATTTGTTCCAAAAAATAATTAAAAAAAAATTGCATTTTTTATTTTTTTAAATTTCTACACGCCAATTTTTTTTCTTATTTTTTTTTGCCATAATTTATTTGTTGAAAAATAATTCTAAAAATTCTAAAAATTATTTAATATCTGCTAAATTTATTCTCATAATTTTTTTTCACCACATGTCACTGAGTATAATCCGGGATAATATCCAGTATCATCTTGTTCTTTCCGTGTAGATAATATATAAAATAAATAAAAAACAAAAGTTAAACAAAAAAAAGACAAATCAAAAAAAGAACTAAAGAAATATAGAGACAATCTTATGAACACAAAGATTTAAAAAGTAGTATACATGTATAGAACAATAAAAATTAGACAGTATATTATTGTTTTGCAATGCACACGTTTTACATATTCTTTTTTTTTTTTTTTTTTTTTTTTCTATTTCCCTCTCTCTCTCGTTCTTTAGCTTCCAATTTGATAATTTAATATAACAAAAAAACTAATTAGTAAAAAAATGATCAAGTCTTTACTAATAAATGTAATTTTAATTTTAATTTTAATTTTAATTGAAATTAAAATTAAAATTTAAATTCAGTTTAATAAAGTAGTAAATATTTATTGAATAATTAATGAATTAAAAAAATCTATACGGATGGCTAAGCATGAAACGTTTAAAATAAAATTTTAAATTAAACAAATTATTTAATCGGACTGTTGGACTAAAAGTAAGGAAGAGAGATGGGAATTACTTGTTACTTAATTTTTTTTTTAAATCTTTTTTAAATGATTTGTTTTAGTTATTTTTAAAAATGTTTGTTTTAGAGAGAAATGTCTTATTAAAGGAAACTGCGATAACTGAGCTGATTTTGGGTCCAACCTGGCTGGTCCGAAGCAGCGGTGTCTGCAACGCTCCGTGATTCGACTTCGGCAGGACTGGGACTTAGTTCCTTAGCAGGATCACCAGAGGAAGTAGAGTGGGAATGACCGTAATGGTAGACCAGACCAGGTCTGGTTTTATACCGTGCGCTGCATACTGCAAAAGTGCAAATACTATTTTCCCCCAAACCATCCAATGCAAAAAAAATTTTTTGTCTTTTTTGTTTTTGTTATTTGTTTTCCTTTTTAACAAGGAATTATTTTAAAAACTGATCAAAAGAAAAAATAATTTTTTTTATATCAAAAGTTTTTTTTAAATTAACGGGTTTTTTTTCGGAAAATAAAATTATTGTAATAGTAATAGTAAATAATTAATTAATAGAAATAAGGGCGGGGGATTTAATTAAGGGGACAAAGCTCGAAGGTACGAAGAGAGCGTTTGCACACCGTTTTTTTTTTTTCTACTTTTACTATTGCTCTAATTTTTGAGCATTTATTAATTAATTAATTTTTTTTTTTAATAAAATTTTTTTCTTTTCTATCTTTTTTTATTTATTTTTTTTTTACTTATTTTTTTTTGGTACTTTTTTTTTCGCCACATCCATCCCTATCCTAATGTAAAATATATATGTCTATATGTGGACAAGCAGTGAAGGAAATTGTCAGCCCAAAAAGCAAAACTAATACAATGCAAGGCTTGAGATGCTTCGTAATACACCTACTTTAAATTATATAATGTATATCAGCTCGCTACAGAGTGAACCTATTACATTCTTTTTTTTTTATTTTAAGATTTTAGATTTTTTATTTTAAGTAATTTAATTATTTCATTTAGTATTATTTAATTTAACCGGTTGTTTAATATTAACTAGTTGTTATTTTAAAATAAAAAAGATTAATTCAAGTCCGAAGATATTTGGCCCATGTCCATAAGCTGATAATAAATATATGACACTTTTATTTATATTAATTTATCTAATGGCTATACACAGAAAGAAAAATTTCTTGACTGGAGAACATAATTCTTGGAGAACAAAAAGTTGTGTTGGCCGAAGTAAAAATTTTTCTTGAAATTCTATTCTTGGTGGAAGTCATTTTTTCTTAATTCAAATTATCATAAATACTTGATACAATAAATTTTTATATTTGATCAAGATTTTTAGATACTTTAAGAAAGCAGCACTACCTCCTTCAGTTGAGACAAAAATTTTCTCACCTTGAGAAAATTTTTCTCTTGAATTTTTGATACTCATTTTATATTATTTTACTGTGCAATTATACATCGCGTGCCTAAAGGTAAAAGGGCGCATATTTTTTTTTTTTTATTGCCAATCGAGTAGTAGACACATTCTGCGCTTAAAATTGAAAAAAAAAAATTACAAAGGTAAAAGGGCGTATGTCTTTAATTATACGCCCTTTTACTTTTAAGAATTTAAAATTTTGGTGATCTAAAGGTGAAAGGGCGTATAATTTTTTTTCGGCCAGTTTACAAAAGAACATATTCGTAATTTTAAAATGTGAAAAAAAAAACTTTCTGTGGTAGTAGCGGCGTAAAAACCTCAACTATACAATTTTTTAAAGTTAAAAAAGAAAATATATCCAAAAAAAAACAATAAATTACGCGTGATTATTTTCTTGCTTTTTATTTTAAGAAATAGTTATAAAATTTGGATCCTGGATTATTGATCATGATGAAACAACTGTTGTGTGAACGGCACCAGTAGTTACCCAAGCGTCACAAAAAAAAATGTTGACTTTTTCATAGATTTCACTCAACCAGAAGTTGAAAAATTAATAATCGTCAACTTAAATTCAACAAAACATTAACAAATTTTTTTTTACAGATTTTTACGTTTCAGACAATTTCAAACCGAATGGCAAAAAAAAATTTTTTTATACGCCGTTTCAGCACAAATCCCTATTGACCCTTAGCTATAAGTCCTTTTACCTTTAAGCACGCGACATATTGAATGAAAAAAAATGATGAAATATTATTTGATCTTCCCATTTGACATGTTAATCAATAAACATATTAATGAAAATTTACTTCTATCTTTATATTTAATTTTTTGGAGCAAGAGAGAAATTTTCTCAAGACAAGAAAATTTACTTCTATCAAGAACTAAATTTTTTGGAGCAAGAGGCTGAATTTTTTCATAACAACAAGATTTTTTTGACTTAAATAAATTTTCTTGGATCAAGATACGTATTTCTTAAAGCAAGTGAATTAATTTTGTTGGAATAAGTGAAATTTCTTGTGTTAAAAAAAATTTTTTTTTTCGCTCAAGAAAATAATTAGGAAGAAAAATATTTTCCTGGCTCAAGTGAACCTTTTTTTCTGTGTATTTGACTAATAGTTAATTAAAAAAATTAAAATAAAAAAAATTAAATAGAAATAATAAATAATCCGTTGTGAAAAAATAAAATTCAAGAGCTTATTTTTTTTAGACCAAATGTCTTTAGATGCTCTGCTAATATTATATAATAAATAAATATATATGAAATAATAACAAGACTTGTACGAAGAATTAAACAGATTGCAAGCAACATACGAGTTAATCTATAAGGACTTTTGTTTTATATATTTATTTTTAAAGGGAAGAAACGTTAATTTAATTAATTAAAAAGTAAATTACTTTGTGACTGTCACTGTTCTTCGAGATAATTTTACAAAAAAAAAAATAAATAACTTCAGTAATTATTTTTAATTATAATTTTAATAAAAATATACATTTGTAATTAAATTATTAAAATAAACCTAAATTGGCTGATCATAGACTTTTTTAAAACTTAACAGAGATAATTAATTATAATCTTTTTTTTTTTTTTTTGGTATTAAAGTTGTGAAATTAGTGTTTGTCTAATGAATTAAAAATGTATTCTGATATGAACTTTGGTAATGATTTGGCTGTTTAAGCTCGAAGAAAAATTGCAGCCACTTGATACGAATGAAATAATAATTAAAAAAAAAAAATAAATAAATAAAAGAGAGAAAAGATAAATAATACGGAATGCAAGTTAATGGAAAACCTATGATAATAAATAAGAGGATAAAAAGCTCCTCGTGTCATTACGCTAGTGGATGACCGCTTCCTGTCGTAATATTTTGTATCACTTTGTTTTATATCTTCTATTCACACTACAGTCATTTAATTGATTCATGATTAATAATGATGATGATTATAGTAATAATAATAATAATAATAATAATAATATTGGATATTATTATTATTTATAAAAATATTTGATCGAGCCTTTGTATATATTTATATATACCTACTTAAATAATCAGTGTACCTTTACGCGGTTGATTGTAGTTATGAAAAAAAAATATATAGTAGTAATAATTGTAGTAATAGTAACATTACTTTTACGATAAATGAATTAATATCTTTAAAAACGCAACGCGCGTTATTGTTGTGTGGCTTAGTGGAAATAATAAGTGGTAAGTGAACAGTATTTGCAAAAAAAAAATGGAACAAGTAAGAAAAAAGTGGTCATTTGTTATATCGATGGTTGAACTTACGGTCACATACGAATGGCTTATCGGAATCAGTAACATCGTAGTTGGCTTTTTTTCTTCCACGTCCACCACCCTAAAAAAAATTATTTTATTTTATTTTTATTAAAAAATAATAATATTAGGTAAAGTACCCAGTAGAATACTTATACACAGAAAAAAAAATGTTCTTAAGTCAAGTATATATTTTTGAAGAGCTCAATATTCTTGGTTTGAGTAGAAAAATTTATGATTTAAAGAAATTTTACTTAATTCAAGAATTTTTCGTCTTGATTTTAGACAATTACCCTCTTCAAAATTATATTTTTGGTTCAATAATTTTTCTCTTAAATCAAGTTAATTTTTTTTTCTGTGTAAAAGTACTTGAACAGACTTTTCGAATTGTTATAATACAAAATCCATAAATTGATTATGAGTAATATGCGCATATTATAATTATTCAATGATACAGTAATCGATTTCTTTCAGTTTTTTTAATTATAAATTAAAACAATTATATTTTTGTTGACTTAAAAGTTGACATGTCGAAAATTGCCGAAAAAGGTACTAGATCGTAAACCGAACAATCAGTAAAAAAAACGGTATATCATAATTTCAATGAAAAAAAATTGTACCACCTAATAAAATAGTCTTTTCTAAATAATACATATTTTTTGCAGACATAAACTATAATTTTTATATTAAATTTTAGCGTCTAACTATAACTCCCAATTTTCAAAGCGGTGCCCAGAACTTGAACATACTGGGGCCGTATAATTTTAATAGCACTTTAACCTCTAATAGGTTTATAGGGATCAGCATTGTGATTTGTATTAATTACTGCAAATTAAATAAGTTTTATAGCTAAAAATTAGTGTAGTTAAAAATTATTGACCGTTTTAAATTGAGTTTTTTTTAATTTATAATTGAAAATTTGTTTTGTCATTCATAAAAAATGTAATTAAAAAGTTAAATAAAAATATTTCTCATTTTTAAATGAAAATTTTAAATATTCACAGTATTATTTTTGATATTAATCAATAATATGTTATAATTCTTCTGATAGTTCATAGTCTATTTTAAAAACGTTGTCAAAATATAAATATTTAATTTTCTTTGTTATTTTGCGCTTCAATCAATTCAAAATTGTTTATATTTTCATGAAAATTACTAATTTTAACTAATAATTACATCTTTAAGTATTAAAAAAAAATTTTTTTTTAACTTCTTAAATTTTTTAAATCTATATTTTCTTTACAGATGCTATTTATTGTATAAAATTATTACTAAACATTTTACACATGAAAATGTAACATATTGTTGTAAATTGCTAAGAACGTTTCTTTAAAAATAGTAGGGTCAAATACGTTTTACTTAGAAACCTGTTCAACTATTGAGTACTTTAACTTATTATAAAAAATATTAAGTATTCATATTCTTACTTTTGTTCTTTTGGTCCCAGGGCTGTCGGTGGCAGGTGGATGACTTCTTGCAGGATGGTGTCCACTCCCTCGATGTCTTCTTCGTTTCCTCTTGCTGCTGTAACTTTCCTCGTAGTCGTAATCGCTGTCTGGATCTGGTTCCTCAAAGGCATCCATGTCCAGCATGTCTTGCTCGTCATAATACCACCCGTCTTTACTGTGCTCGTCTATTGGAATACATTATTATTATTTACTATTTTTTCCGAAGATCGGTGTTTTTACTAAATAAAGAGTTCTACATTTCAAAGCCATTATCCCCGATCCAAATTGATGTTAGACTAATTTTTAAATTTTACATTAAATTTTTATTTATTAAATTCTTTAAATTTTAATTTTTACTTATTATTTTATTATTATTATTATTATTATTACTATTTATTATTATTATTATTATTATTATTATTACTATTGTTTTTCAATAAATTCATATTTGTATAATTGTAATAAATTATTAGTGAATTAATTATAATTAGTTACTAGTTACCTTTAAGAGCAGCAGATTCTTTGGAATCATCATTCATACCCGCTATTATTCCATCGGCTCCCTCGACCCCGTCATCTATGTCACCTCTGACTCCCCGTTTGGGATGTAAATAATGCATCAGGTACTGACGTCGTTTTTTTCTCCATCTTTTACTAGGATATGTATAAATTTGCCCGTGTAATAAACCTGGCATACGTTCTCGTGAACACATAAACAGAGCCGAATGGTTCTGTGCGACTCCTATGAGTACAAATTAATTAGTAAATTATTTTCTTCCTTTTAAAAATAAATTACTACTCAAGAAATATTGATAAAATAATTTTTTTATAAAAATTAATCTATTGAAAAAGAATGATACTGAAATTAGCCAACATTAAATAATTTTTAGATGTTTTTAACAATTAAAATACTTTCAAAAAAAGCACGTATAATTTTTCAAATTTTCTACATGTGAAATTTTTTTTTAAAATAATTTTTTCAATAAAAAAAATTACAAAATTTTTTAGATGTCAGCTAACTTAATTTTCATGGAAAAGAAACCAAAATTCGACGTTTTTAATTTTTTATATATTTATTAAATTAGAACTAAAAAATATTTTTTAAAAATTGTTACTCAAATTTTTGACAAGTGAAATTTTTTTGTAATAATTTTTTTTATAAAAAAAATTCTAAAAATTTTTTAAAGTCTACGAACTTAATTTGCAGACTCATAAGTTTTTAACTCCATCTATGGCGAAATTCCCATCATCCTAGATGACAATAACTAATTACGTGACATTAAGTACCACCAAGCCTATTTTATTACTATACCACCCAGGTAAGATTGATTTCAATTATTAAAAAAAAAAATGAATTTTTTAATGATACTAAAGTTTGCCGACGTTTTTAATTATTTGATTTTTTTTTTAATAATTAAATTAAAACAAAAAAATATTTTTAAAAAATTTCACTTACAGTTTTTCAAGTTATTTACAAGTGATATTTTTTTAAAATTTTTTTGTAATAATTTTTTCAATAAAAAAAAATTCTAAAAATTTTTAAATGTCGGCTAACTTAATTTTCATAATTTCTTAAATTACCTGTTTGAGAGTCAAGAAAAGGCATACGGAGTCTTCGTTCTCTGCATAATCTACTGTTGTACGTTGATGAATTTTCAATGGCTTCCCTGTACGCTGTATCGTTGAGAAAGCTGTGGAGTAGTTGATGATATATATTAATATATATTAATGGCGAATATTTATGGTTATTGTAAAAAATGTAAAATTACGAACCTCTCGATTTTATTTAAATTAGCTTCATTAACCACCTGGATAATGGAGTGGGCTGACGGTATCGTTGCAACCGCCGTCATTTTGGCTCGCCCAAGCGTTCTCGAGTTTTTGAGGAACGTCTTGACGGCAGTTTGTATTACACTATGTACAACCACAAAATGACTGCTGGAAAGTAAGCCGACTACTAGCGCCGAGAATCCACGAACGGTGCTGATCAATACTTGAAGATTGAGTGCGCAAACTCAGCACGCTCCGAATACGTCCGAACTTTGTTATTATTATTTATTTTTTATGAAAATTGAGAGACATCTGATAATTTTTATTTTTTTTTTACAAATTAATTATAGTAAGAAAATGTTACTAAAAAAATTTAATTATTTTAAATTTTAAGAAATTACAAATACAATTTTTTTAAAAATAATTTTCTAATTTATTTAAAAAAAAAAATTGTCAAGTGTCTCCTAATTCAGTGTAATTCTGTACATAATTGTATCTCGCGCCACGTACTTACATATTCGTAATTTTTCTTTTTTTTTTTCTAAAATCCTACTAGAATTCAAATTTGCGCGCGCATGCGCGCGCTTGACTACCAAGTTTGCATATATTTTCATGCTTATGATATATATATATATATATATATGTATATATATATATATATATATATATATATATTTGACCAATCAACGTTACGAATAGTTTGCTTACATGATATATTTTCATATTTTTCATCTAAATTATAAAAAAAAAAATCAATATTAAGTGCTAACTTGAGAATCAATTTTTGAAAATTAAAAAAAAAAAAAAAACTAAAAACGAACAAAACAAATTTTTGATCAAACATTGAAGAACAGTTAAAGAACAATTGAATTAGCCAAAAAAATTGATAAAAAATCAATTACCCCTCGCCAACTTAAGAGAGCCATAAGAGTGGATGATACAAAATTGATGACTAAAGTGAAGTTAGTTTAGTATCGATATTCTCGATACTAATCGAAAAAAAAAATGGATCCTTAATTCTTATTGGTTAGAATAAAAGCGCGCGTGCTTAGTGCACAATTTAAATTTCCAGTAAATATTACTACTGTTATTCGTAATTTAAAAGTTATATCATTATCATAATTAATGCAAAAAATAATGACATTAAATAATGAAGTTAGCAGTCACTTAACCATTTTCCACTTTTTTTTTAAAAACAAATTTTTTCAAAAAAATTATTTAGCAAAAATTGTATTTTCAATTTTTTTAAATTTATCCATATCAATTTTTTTTGCCATAATTTATTTGTTACAAAAATGATTAAATATCTGAAAAATAAATTTTCATAAAAAATAAACATTTTTGAGATCTTATTTATCGATTTTATACGATATTGATAGAGAAAATTAAATCTAATCATCAAATGAATACGGAAAACAGGCAAATTAGATTTGTATCCTTAATCACTAGTAGTGTTTATTTATTTATATTTTTTTTCAAATATCCACAATAATATAAGATTAAAAAATACATAAGTAAATGCCAAAAAAGAAGTGAAATTATTTTCTAAGCTGATTTATTTTTTATCCAACAGTAAGTCATGAAAAAGTGTTATTCATACATATAACAGTATTCGCTTAATAACCTCTTCTTGAATGTCATATATATTCTTGATGTAATTCAAAAATATTAAAAATGCATCACATAAATAAATGAATTATTATACCCTAGTGCATGTAAGCAAAATAACCTGTATAATAAATCTAAAAACATTTTAAAAATGTTCTTCGCAGTTACGGTCTTTCGTTTCTTTGAAAGTTTTAAATTTGTTGATGAGGTCTTGAACTGATATTTCCCCGTGTACTTTATTATCTCTCGTTCTGACATTTACTGTCTCAGCAGCACGTTCTTTTTCTCCAACAACTGTAAAAAAAAATTATTGTATTAAACCTCTATAAGCAATCTGTTACTATTTAAAATTATTAAAAAAATCCTCATTACCGAGAATAAAGTTGAATTGTGCTATTTGAGCGTTACGAATTTTTTTGTTCAATGTGTCGCTGTGATCAATGTCAACTTCAGTCATAAACCCAGCGTCCCAAATCTTCTGTTTTACTTCATTCGCATACTCATCAAACTGTGGGCCCACTGGGACAACCATAACTTGTCTTGGTGATAACCAGAATGGCCATTTTCCAGCATAACTTTCAGTAAGAATAGCGATCATCCGTTCAACGGAACCCAGAATTGCTCTGTGGATGATTACTGGCTTAGTTTTCTCTCCACGTTCGCTGAAAAATAAAATAAACAATTAATATTAGTATTTATTTTTACAATTGACCAAAAAACGGTAAATATTTATAAGTAGGGTCAACCATTTTAATTTTTATTTTTTTGAACGAAATTTCTATTTGATTTTATAGTTTTTAAGCTTTAAATCTTTAAAAAAAATTAACTTTAATCAAGAGAAAAATTCTTGAATTAAAAAAATAATTTTGAAGAGTTTCATTGTATTGAATTGAGTAAAATTTACTTAAACTAAAAAAAATTTTGGTAAATATTTACAAACATTTTCATTTTTTTGAACGAAATTTCTATTTGATTTTATTGATATATTTTTTTTGAAAAATACTTAAAAAATGAACAATTTAAAAAAAAAGTTGATTATCACAATTTTAACAAATTTTCAAAAATATTTATAAATTTTTTAGAAAATTGTGATATTCAACTTTTTTTTTCAATTGTTCGTTTTTTTATTTACCTTAAAAAAAAAAAAAAAATATATATCAAAAACTTCAAAAAAGATAAAATACAAATTTTATCCAAGAAAATGAGAGCCAAAATTTTTTCCAACTTTTGAAGGCTAAAATGCAATTGAAATCTTTATTTTCTTCTTTCACGACATTTTTATCATAAATGCGCCGTAAAAACAAGCAGAATAAAAAAAAAATTTGAAAATGTTAATTTTTTACCTAGTTTGGCCCAAAATGTGGTTGACCCCACTTATAAATAATTACTATTTATTTTTCCAACCAACCAAAAAACTATGCTAACAACTTACTTAACATAGGACAAGTCAAACCGAATAGGAAGTTGAAAATCTAACTGAATCGTAGCACACTGGTGGGGTCTCTTCAAAGCATCCATGATAGTAATATCAATTTTCGGTCCATAGAACGCACCGTCTTGAGGATTAATCGTCCAAGGTTCTCCAAAAGTATCTAAGCTGTCCGACAAAGCTTTCTCAGCTTGTTCCCAAACTTTAATATCCCCCAGGTACTTCTCCGGCCGCGTAGACAGGCACAGGTTGAAAGTGAACCCAAAGACCGTGTAAACGCATTTCAAGAACTCAAGAGCTCCCAATACTTCATCCCTGATTTGCTCATGCGTGCAGAAGATATGCGCATCGTCTTGCTGGAATCTCCGGACTCTGGTAAGTCCCGTAAGAGCTCCAGACAGTTCATTGCGATGGAGAACACCAAAGTCAGCCATTCTCAGAGGAAGTTCCCTCCAAGAGCGATTACGAACGTCAAAAATCATACAATGTCCCGGACAGTTCATTGGTTTCAATGCAAATGTTTCCTTTTCTACTTCAAAGGAAAACATATTGTCTGAATAGTGTTCCCAATGTCCAGAAGTCTGCCACAGTTTGCTGTTATAAATATTAGGCGTAACAACTTCTTGAAATCCTCGTTTTTTATACTCTGATCTTATAAATTCAGCAAGAGTATTGTAAATATGCGCACCTCGAGGCTGGAAGAAACACGAGCCTGGAGATAGCTCGTGGAAGAAAAACAATTCTTGCTCTTTACCAATCTTGCGGTGATCTCTCTTAGCAGCTTCTTCTTGGAACTTTTCCCATTCTTTCATCTGTTTAGGGTCCGGAAAACTGATACCATAAACACGCTGAAGAGTCTCTGCGTTAGCGTTACCTTCCCAGTAAGTTGATGAATTCTTGGTTACTTTAATCGCCTTGACTTTACCCGTGTGTCTGATGTGAGGACCACGACACAAATCAATCAACGGTCCGCATCTGTACACAGTAGTTTTTGGAGTCTGGACTTTTTCTTTGAGTATCCTGACTTTGAACTCGTTGTACTCAAACATCTTCAACAAGTCTTCCTTGGTCATCTCCAGGCGCTCAAAAGGCTGCTTTTCCTTTACAATGTTCTTGTACAAAGATTCTAAGAATGGAAAATCCAGGTTTGAAATTCCCTTTTCACCAAGATGCATGTCGTAGTAAAAACCGTTCTCGATTGGTGGACCGTAACAGAGACAACCTCCGTAAACACGCTCCATAGCTTCGCCTAAGATGTGAGCGCTGGAATGCCAAAATACTTGCTGACCATCTGGGCTGTCGAATTTTAGTAATTCTAACTTGCAATCGCGCTCCAGAGGACGGTCAAGGTCCCACAGTTCGTTGTTAACCTTTGCTATTACTGTGTTGTCTGCAAGTCCTTGGCTGATCCCCTTTGCAATGTCATACGGAGTAGTACGCCAAGATTGGGCTGTTACTTGTTTACCATCAGGAAGTGTTACTGTTATGTCTTCCACTGGCTTGGATGCTAACTCTGCTTCGTATTTAGCTTTCAATTCATCCCACAGTTTTATACGATCCTGAATTATTAAGAAAAATAAGTAAAAGTTTCATTAAAACATAGAAAAAAAATCTTAATTAGAAAATATAAAAATTTTGTTAAATTATTAATACTAGTTTTGACATTTTTCAAAATTTATTTTTGACAAACTAAAAAACAAGTTATTGTTAAAAAAAAATGATTTTTAAAAAATTGTACATATAATTTTTCAAATTTTTTCCATGTAGACTTTTTTTTTTTAATTTTTTGTAATAATTTTAAAATTATTAATAATATCGACGTTTTAATTAGCAAACTGTCTAACTTTATTTTAGAAAATCTTCTATTTGTACGAAAAAAACAATTCAAAATTTATTATCACTTTAAAAAACCATTTAATATCATTATTATCTAATAGAAATATAATATTTAGGTTTGAATCATTCAAATAATTTATAATTGGATTATTACTACATCAAAATGTTAAAAAATCACCCTCTAAAAAATAAGGAGTTAGACAAATTGCTAATTAGACCGTCGATATTATTTAATAAAATTATAAATAATTAATAATATTATTAATAAAGAAAATTAATTAGAAAATATAATAATGTAACATTTTTTTCAGTAAATTAATTTAATTCTATAAAAATTCCTATTAATATATTTATGACATTAAAGTTAGCAGTTATATTTATAACAATTTAAAAAGTTTTTTGACAAACGAATTTCTTCCCAAAAATTATTTTTAAAAAATTTAATTTTTAATTTTTTAAAATTTCGGCGTGTTTTTTGCCATAATTTGCCTAATAAATAAATAAATAAATAAATAATTTGGGAAGAACTCCCACGAGAAATTGTAAATTCGAGTAGCTTACAAGTCTTCAAAAAAGAAGTTTTCAATTACGCTGATAAAAGGATTTGTTTATAGTTAAAAATATTTGTTAATATTTAACAAATCATTTATTAGAGACCACTTTTTAGTCCTTAACAAATATTTCTTAGTATTTAAAAAGATTTATTAATATTTAATAAATGAATATCAGATTTATTAAATACAAACAAATCATTTTAAATACTAAGAAATATTTGTTTGATACTAAAAAATGGTCTCTAATAAATGATTTGTTAACTATTAACAAATATTTTTTTAATACAAATAAATCCTTCTATCAGTGTACTTATTCAATCTTGATCATTAAAATAATGTCTAATAAATAACAAATTTAAATCTAATACATTAAAGATTTAAGAGCGGTTGATAGTTGATTTTCAAATGAGTTTTGCTCATGAATAAGATAAAATTTTGAAAAAAAAACGCTTCGCTCTTCGATAGATAATTAAATTACTCGAATTTTTTTGCCTCTCCCTTGGAGTTCGAGTTATAGAGGTTCTACTGTATGACTTTATAAAAATAATTTTCTAGCTTAATTTAAAAAAAAATCGAAAAATCATCAAATGTTTGTTCATTTCAGTGTAATAAATTTTTAGGCTCTACATTTTTAAATAATTCTTTTCTTAATGACTTTTATTTTAAAAAACAAAGCTAAGACGTCTATTAAACATTCATTTTTATTATCATAATATCTAAGAATGTTAATTATTGTATATGTACCTGAATGTATGAGGGCCATGGGTTAAGCTCCGACAGGTTACTCTTCTCTGCAGCTTTTTCCTTCTTAGCTTTCATTCTGGCCTAAAAAAAATAACAAATTAGTTAATTAAATAGTATGCAATTATTTTTATATTATTATCTACAACAAAAGTCACATGTTCGTTTACAGGCGGCAATTACGTTTGAGGTTACGTCAGACTATTGATCTAAGATTATTATAACAATGTAATTAAATCAACAAACTGGTGAAAAAAATAAACAAATCTCAGGAACTTATTTTTAAAATTCACAGGAAACTGAATAAATAATAAACTATTTTATTAGAACGAACCCAATAGTTGGAGTACTTAACACCCCGCTGAATAAAACCTCGATACCGCAATATGCTCAACATTTGTGTACTGCGTACACAGTATTAGCATCAAAGTAAATAGTTAAATATTAAAAAAATTTTTAACTCATGCCTTTTCACCCTTGATGTCAAGATTTTCAACGCCGGCTATTACGTCGGTCATTATTAATTTTTTAACTGCTTGTTTCTTGTAATTTTGACAAAAAAATGCTTGCGTCAGAATATCACAACTCACTGTGTATTGTAATGTTGAGCTATGCGTTGGTAAGGTCTTAATATTTCTATCCCTCGTACATGATGTCTCCACTAGTCTCCAGTGAAAGTACACGTATGTGTACATACAGCTTTACTAACAAATAAAATATTTGTTTAACATATGGTTCATTTAATTCTTCAGAGTTGTAGGAGTTAAAAATTTAAAGCTGTATAAATAAATAATAACAATGATTTTAAGATGAGAAAAAATAAAAATAAAGTCGATCCTGCCAGGATTCGAACCTGGAATCTTCTGATCCGTAGTCAGACGCGTTATCCGTTGCGCCACAGGACCTTGGTGCTCTTCTCTTAACTTCCAATCCTTTTTAAAACACTTCCAGATAAAAATATGTGAATATAAGTTTGTATGTTTATTGTCTTAGAATAAATTAGAAACAAGTGGTTTTAAAAAAGAAATATTTTTTGACGTTGCATATTTAGAAATTAAAATTAGATTGTTATTATAACTAAATAAGCTAGTTCTAAGATTCTGAAATAAAAATTATTGACATCAGCTGCTCCAATCGAGGAGACTTAGTGTTAAATTTAAGTTTTTCTTTTTATTTTTATAAAAAAAAAAACAGAAATCAATTATGGCTATTTTTTAAGTTAATATTTGCTGCCAATTATTGTAACAAAATTGTAATTTTCAAAGCAAATAAAACTTTGAAAAAAAAATTGTCTTAGAATAAAATATTCAATTTAATAAATTTTTCAGCCAGACAAATTATTTTGGTTAGTAATATTTTTATAATTAAAAATCTCGATCCTGTAAAATAAAATAAAACTGAACCCTGATTAAAAATATTGATTGAAAAGTATTGGGAATCAGTCACTCCATGTAAACTGTATATCTGTATATACATGAAAAAGAATTGAAAGTATTCAAATTTCATCATTTTTAATCCTTTTCAATCAATATTTTTAACCAGGGAAAGTAGATGATATCTGACAATTTTTGTAAATTAAAATAGTATATTACACATCTAGGGCAGTGAAATAAAAAATGTCTCAGATCACATGTAATAAACATAATAATCAACAAATATGTGATCTGAGGCTTTCTTATTTAGTTCCCGAGGAGTGTATACTATTTTTTTCCTCTACGGAGGCGGAAAGCGGCATTTTCGTTTAGCGCAGCGAGGAAAATTGACGCTTTACGCCTGAAGGGGAAAAAAAAAATTAAATAATAATAATAAAATTAAAAAAAAAATTAATTTAGCAGATATTTGACCATTTTTTAAATTTTTGTAACAAATAAATTATGACAAAAATTTTTTTTAAAATTGACGAAGAAATTTTAACAAATTAAAAAAGCAATTTTTTGAAACAAAATTTGCTTTTTAAAGAAAATTAAAAAATTCTCAAATTTAATGTCATAAAATCTTTACTTTTTTCATAATTTTTTAAAAATAAAATTATCATATTTTTGTATAATTATTTGTTGATATTTTATTGAACCAATAAATAATTAAAATGTCAGATGTTTTCTATTTTCATATTAAAAAAAAGAAAAAAAACATTAATAAAAAAAAAACTTGATTTATAAATGTGAAAACGATAAAATTTTATTTTCAAGTTTCAGAGTTTTGGAAATTAAATGTAAAAGGTTGACTGTCTGTTTTTTTACTAAATAAAGACGACAGACTAGGACCAGACCCGTTAACTTGTGCTCCATTTTGACTGATGGATGACGTCGACGGTTCTTGATCCGAGCAATGAGACTTTCTCAAGAAGACTGACTTATTTTCCGCCGCTTTAGCAGCTGAAAATTTAACTTTAGCTACGGATCTTCCTAGTTTTTTCTCTTCCTCAACCATCTTTGCACGGTAATCTCCAAAAGTACTTCTCATGAGCTGTCTTTTTTGTACCAAAGCAACACTACTGCTTTTCAATAAGTTTAAATTTTTTTGAGTATCTCTCAGCTGCTTTTCTTTTAATTTTCCACTGTGGATCCCTAATTCTAGTTGCTGTATACACCAGCAAAGTTCCAGCTCAAACTTGTTTTCAGATTCTTCATCTAGACCGCTTGATGAATTACTTGGTGCTGGATCTTCGGGGAAAATCTGCGGTGGGTAAGACTTAGGGGTTACCTTTGGTGGAAATCTTTTTCCTCCCTGTCAATCAGTACCGTAAAAATTAAATTTTATAATTTTTTGTAAATAAATTTAGACAGTATATAACCTAATAAATAAAAATAATTACCGGCTTAAATTTTGGTGGCATTTTATTTCCTTATAATATAATTGTCATTAATTAAATATCTGTTTAGTCTTATTGATTTTTAATAATAATTGTTACTTGTTATCTTACTGATATTTATAAAAATAAAAAAATTAAATAAATGGTGACAATACAACTTGACATGTGGAGTTATTATTTGTTAGAGTGGAAGGGGAATGTGTTTATTCCAGAAGGTGCTGCCATCTAATGTCAAATAAAGAAAGAGACTTATTACCGTCAAACGTTCTTTACATTTTATGTCAAAATCATTCTGATCAGTTATTGGAGAGTTAGAATCTTGCGTGGTTTTTTTTTTTTTTAATTATTTTGATTATTATTTATTTATCTAATCATAATAATTAATGTAGCACATATTTTATAATTTTTTAAAATTTTATAACAAATAAATTACGGGATAAGATAATAATAAAAAAAAATTGACATTCAGGAATTTAAATAAATAAAAAGGCCATTCGGCAGCCGAAATGGAAGTAGATTTTTCAAATAAAGAAAATTGATTTTTAATAAAATAATATAATAACATCAATAATGTATAGCTTATTTATGAATTAAAAACAAAATTCAATAATAAATTTAAAACTATTTAGAACAAATTTTGGAAAAAAAATTAACTTTTGAAGAAAAAGTTTCTCAAAGAATTGCAAAGATTATAAAATTTGAATTATAAATGACTAAATTTTAAATAACTGCTCAGGAACAACAATTTGCAAATCAATCAGATGTTTGAAACCGGATAAAATTTTAATTGAAGAAAACAATATATAGAACTAATTTGTGACATATTGACTGACGAATTACCTGAAAACTTTACACGAAAGACTAATCATTACCGTAATTATTGAATTTACATCATGATTAAGCTATGATGCAGACAATAATTCTAAAACGGCTGCAACAGTAAAACTGTTTCATTAAACGAATTCTAAAAGGAGTAATATTGAGACTATTACCACTTCTGAGTAGTGGAAATTGAAGCTTATTAAAAGAGCTTTACGATGCATTTTACCGAATTTTGATATCTTGTCTCGATCAGTAATTATATCAAGTTGAAGTAGTAAAAACATCAATTTTTACGATTTTCAAAATTTCAAAATCCTGTCATTTCCAAATTACTCGCCCGATTAAGCTCATCTTCGAACTTAACCTTGGTCTTGATCGATAGATAAAGCATGTTGAGTTTGAGAAGAATCGGTTATAAATTAAAAACGCTATCGTGCTGACAAGCCGCGTTATATCGTATAAATATATATGTGTATATATAAATATATATATATATCTATATATATATATATATATAAATACATACATATATAAACTTTTGAACTATATACATTTTCTGACTCAGCTCGACAAACTGAGTCAGAAAACGACTAAATTTTTTCAAAGTTGCGCCATGAGGACGGCTGCAATAGTTAGATTTTTATAAAATCTACTAAAAAATGCAATTTTTAAAAAATAATTTTTTGGAACAAATCTTTTTGTTAAATAAAATTAAAAAATTTTCAAGTGACAGCTAACTTTAATGTCATTATCTAATCAAAAGACGAAACAAGCTGTAATTACTTCATTTCTTGGTAATATTACTCATAATTTTTTACATTGAAAAATGAAATTTAATTTTTGTAATTAATTATGATATTAAAGTTAATTGACAGCTGTCAATTTTTTTTTTTTTTCATTTTAGAACAAGTTTGGTAATTAAAAAAAAATAGTATATTGTGTGACTAGGGATGAAACAAAACGATTTCAGACCAGAGTGAAGTTGTTTGCCCGAGCGAAGCGAGGGCTGGCATCACTCGGTCTGAAATCGTGTTTCATCCCGCGTCACACATTATATTTTTCATATAAGTTGCATTAAAAATGCTAGTTTCAATGTCTGGAGCCAACCAGAACTAGATAGTTTCAGACGAACAGCGAAAATACCATTTTATTATGAAACTTATAATAAATTAGAAAGTAATAGTTTATTTTTTACCAAACATTATTCGTAAATTGACAAGTTTTCTTTTATCATTCTTATTTATGCTTAATAATCGTCATTTTCTGTCCGCCGGGAAGAAATAATTGATACCTGCCCGGCACAGTCGCATTGGTCTGAAATTGTTTAGTTTCGGTTGGCTCAACAGGCATTGAAACTCACATTTTCAATGCAGGTTATATGAAAAATAAATTATTGCAAAGAAACTTTTTTAAAAATTGACATGTAGAAAAATTAAAAATACAATTTTTTAAAAATAACTTAAAAAAAATTTTTTTTTGCTAAATAAAATTAAACTAGCAACCGTGATTTGTGAACTATGAATAAATAAAATTTTGCTTTATTAAATAATGACTTTTGTTAAATTGCACTGTACTTTTTCAACAATTGACGTTTTTAAAGATATAAGCTCATCTTGATATTACACTCATTAAGAAGCTTTCATTTGAGTACTCTCATGCATTTTGATATATTTTTCATATATATAAAATATATAAATATATGAAAAATTGATGTGGGTACTTAAATGAAAGGTCTTGATGAGTGTAACATCGGGATGAGCTTATATCTTTAAAAATGTCAATCGTGCACAAAATACAAAGTCATTTTTTAATTATTGATATTTTTAAAGATATAAGCTCATCTTGATGTTACACTCATCAAGACCTTTCATTTAAGTACCCACATCAATTTTTCATATATTTATATATTTTATATATATGAATATATGAAAAATATATCAAAATTGATGTGGGTACTCAAATGAAAGCTCTTGATGAGTGTAACATCGGGATGAGCTTATATCTTTAAAAATGTCAATTGTGCACAAAATACAAATTCATTTCTTAATTATTGATATTTTCAAAGATATAAGCTCATCCCGATGTTACACCCATCAAGAGCTTTCATTTGAGTACCCACATGCATTTTGATATATTTTTCATATATTCATATATATATAAAATATATAAATATATGAAAAATTGATGTGGGTACTTAAATGAAAGGTCTTGATGAGTGTAACATCGGGAAGAGCTTATATCTTTAAAAATGTCAATCGTGCACAAAATACAAGGTCATTTTTTAATTATTGATATTTTTAAAGATATAAGCTCATCTTGATGTTACACTGATCATGAGCTTTCATTTGAGTACCCACATGCACTATGATATATTTTTCATATATACATATACTAGCAGGTCACCCCGGCTTCGCACGGGTATTTAACAAAAATGTTTAAAGTAATTATGATGTAATATAGCCCATGTCGTCCGGGGATAGTGTAGCTTCCCAACGGTGAAAAAATTTTTTAAATCGGTTCAGTAGTTTTGGAGACTATTCAATGTAAACAAACAAACAAACAAACAATCAAATTTTTCCTCTTTATGATATTAGTGTAGGTTATTTTTAATTTAATTTTTTTATTTTGAAATTAATGGTTTTGTTTTAATATTACGGCGAGAATATTAGGTTTAGAAAAAAAAGTAGGAGTATGTGAATATTCGAACTATTTGAATATTCGATTCGAATGTCGAATCGAATTTTCTATTTGATTCAAACACTATTCGCACAGCCGCAATGTAGTAATCGTGAAAAATGAATTCTTTGAATGTTTTAAAGCCTAATACTTCTTAATTCGCTCAAAATACGGACACAGAAAGATCAAACGTTGACAATTATAAATGATCTTTTTGAGAGTTTTAAAACCTGATTTACACTAATTCGCCTAAATTCACTCAAATTCAGGCACAAAAGGATCTAACGTTGAAAATCATAAATGACCTCTGAGAGTATTAGAACCTGATTCATACTTATTCGCCCTAATTCGCTCTAATTCAGACACAGAAGGATCTAACGTTGAAAATTATCAATAAATTCTTTGAGAGTTTTAAAACCTGATTCATACTAATTCGCACAAATTCAGACACACAGACTTTCTTAATTATGTTAAATTGCACTGTACTTTCCTAACTATTAACATTTTTAAAGATATAAGCTCATTCCGATGTTATACTCATCATGAGCTTTCATTTGAGTACCCACATGCATTTTGATATATTTTTCATATATAAATATATATGCCGAATTTCTCTTGACCGCTCATTGCATAAATTAAGACCCCTAAAAGACTGCCAGTTTTGCCAGCAGACGGAAAAAGAGATGTTCCATTTCCTAGTGAGCTGCCCTTTTTTCTCCGACATCAGACTCAGCTACTGAACCCTGATTCACCTGAGGACCATCAAATACTCAGACAAATACTAGGCATCGATTCGTCACTTGAGATCAAAAAAACCTTTGCATATCTGAAAAGTTGCTTCAAAAAAGCTGACGCTTACTATTCGATCTAAATTTTTAATTTAATTATTATACTCCTAGTCTTATACTGTAACTGTATATATTTTAATTATTTCTAAACCATTGTACTCTAAGCTAATTGAAACAAGGATTGTATCCTATTAAAATTCAATAAATAAATAATAATATAAATATATATAATGCATATAAATATATGAAAAAATGATGTGGGTACTCAAATAAAAGGTCTCGATGAGTATAACATTGGGATGAGCTTATGTCTTTAAAAATGTCAATAGTTCACGAGATACAAGGTCATTTTCTAATTATGTATTTAGAGATTAGAGAATTTTTGAATGCAGCTTAAATACTTATCATAAATTGACTATTGGTGAGAATGATATAAAACCTTGAAAAGGCACAAATTCAAGTCAAGACTTTTCCAATGATACCAAATTTATCCATAAAAACCTATTTTATCTTATAAATACACTGGCCAAAAAATTCTGCTTATTCCTTTAATAATATGGATGATACAGCTGACTGCTAATTTTAATGTTATTAAAATAAAAAATACTAAAAGTATATCTCAAATTTTGCTTTTACCTGTTTAATAACTTTGTTTAGTTTTCTAGAGAAAAAAAAATTTAGTTTCCTGTCCTTCGCATTCTGAAATATAAAAAATACTCTTCGATGGAGTGAATAGATAAATCGACTTTGATTCATAGTCGTTGAACCAGGTAACCAATTAGTGGAAAATTTACATTAATTCATAGGCATAAAAATTTGAAATTCAATTTTGGTCGATAATCAACCTTACGACGGTTCTGATATCATAAATAGGCTTAAAATTATTAGTATAAAAAGAAGAAATAATAAAAAACGATTTATTGTAATAAAACAAAACGAATAATTAAATTTTATTTAAATATTTTCATATCATTTTATTACGTACACTCATGTTTGTATAGAAATATCATAGAAATTTTATGGGATTTTTAAAAATTAATTTAGGTTTCATGACTAACACAAATCAATCACATTTCGTATATTTTTAATTATTTTTGTTCTTTTTTTTTTTTTCGTTTTTCTTATTCACAATTAACATATACATACACAAAAGTACGATGCAAGATATTTATAATATATATTTATTTATATTTATAATAATATGTATAATAATAATAATGTGTATGTATAACGAATTCAATTTATACAAACATCCAAAATACGCAAATCGTTTTACAGTACGACAGCTATACTTATTTTTTTTTTATTTCGCTTTTATAACATAATTAATCTTATGTATACGTAAAAACTGATTACTTCATTAATTAATATTTACAATTTTATTTTGAATAATTAATCTTCACCTCTTTTATTTTCTCGCGTGCTTTGGTATATTAAATTAAAAACAAATTAATTCTCACTCTCTCTTTCGCAGGATCTTAAAAAAAAATCCCTTCTTTCATATTTTATACTCATCAGCATCTTTAGCAGAGCAGTAGTACGTTATTATAAACCTTTTTCTCATTGTAATTCCTGTTACGCTCATTAACAGCCACCATGTAGCATTAATTATATTACAACGTTATTTACCATTCTTGCAATTATGGTATCTACCGAAGCTGAACCAAGACGGCGTCTCCTTATCTCACATTACCATGTTAGATACAATTTTTCACCGTTAATTTACATATTACATTCTTATTCTTTCATCGTGAATTAAAATTAAAAAACAAATAAAACCTTTCAGCTATTAATTTAGCTCGTAAAAGCACCAAAAACGTTTTTGTAAACTCAAAAACAATAAATAAATAATTATTTAACAAATTTAGTAACAGAAAAATAATGTTAATTATTAATTAAGTATTACTTTAAAAATTAAATTACAATAATAATATTAATAGTTATGATAGCAATAATAATAATAAAAATAATAAGAGTGAGAATTTTCTAGATGATAATAATAATTATTATGTACAATGTCTATTAAGAAGATGGCACTACGGACTGCCGGTGTCGTGATGTAAAGAATCACTGTCACTTTCTAAATAAGTAACATAGCTGTCTGTACTGTCGGGGTGTTGGCCCATATCTGGACCCGAACCAGCACCAGGATGAAGATGCCCCGGAGGCGGTAGAGGTCCACCACCTGGAACCGTCCCATCATTCATGGATCCCATCATACCTGGTTGCGATAATTGAGGGGGTCCGTGCATATCATATCCATGCATCTGAAAATCAATAATCAATTTATAATAATTTACTTTGATTTAGGGAGCTCAATATTTAAACGCAGATCCTCTTTTTACTTTTATTTAAAAATTTAAAGCATCAAACGGTGGAAGAAAGACGACACTGAAATTAACCGACGTTTGACAATTTTTTTATTTTGTTTGAAAAATAAACTAGGCCTTGAAAATTATTTTAAAAAAACTGCATTTATAATTTTTTAAACTTTCTAATTATGGAATTTTTAGATCAATTTTTTTCGCTACAGTTTGTTGAAAAAAAATTCTAAAAATGATCAGATGTCTCTAAATTTCAGTATCACACTGATAAAAAAATTAACTTGACTCAAGAGCCAAAATTTTTTTAAGAAAATGATTTTCTTGGGTCAAGAGAATTAAATTCTTGAGTTAAGTAAATTATTCTTGATTTAAGTAAATTTTTCTTGTCTCAAGAATTTATTTTCTTGACTCAAGAAAATCATTTTCTTAAAAACGGTATTCTTGGTTCAAGATTTTAGCTCTTGAGTCAAGTTAATTTTTTTATCAGTGCATGAATAAAGGACTAGTGTAAAACAAAATGTCTACCTGAGACACTAAATGATGAAACGACGGAGCGTTTGGATCCATCCTATCAAGATCTGTGTGCATAACAAAATCAGAAAGTGATTTCCATGGTGGTTGGTAAGCTTGAACTTCCAGAGGAGTTATTCCAATAGGACTTTCATGTCTCACCGGACTGCTAGCAACCATAGGAATTCCATGCATGCCGCCGAATCCCAACTTGCGTCCATCCTGTAAGTAAATTTTGAATTTAATTATCAACCCAAAAATAATTTATTAAATTAATTATTAATTATTAATGAATAATTTAATAAATTAATTATTAAAATTAATATTGATTAATTTATTAAATTAATTATTAATTATTAACGATTAATTTATTAAATTTTTAATTACCTTTTCTTGTTGCATTTGTTGTTTCATAGCAATTGTTTTCTTCTTGTCTTTACACCGTTTATTCTGGAACCAGACTCTTATGACCCGAGGACTGAGGGAAGTCATCTCCACAAGTTGTTCCTTCATCAACGCATCTGGCCTGGGATTCGCTGCGTAACAAGTTCTCAGCGTATGGAGCTGCTTTTCATTCAGCACAGTACGTACTCGAGTTGGTTTGCCATCAGAACCACCTCCGCTTTTGTGGCTACCGGGCACTCGCGTATTACTAGCCGCTTTGTGGGATCCGCTTTCCGAGCCAGAGTCTGCAAGTAAGTAAATAGAAAAATGAATAAATAAGTGAGATGCATTAGTTAAAACAGACAAAGACGTGTGTATTATTTAGTTTTGTCATAATATTAAAATAATAATATTTTTTAGGTGCTCAAACATGACCATATATGCTAGTTTAATTTTAAGATGAGAGCGCATCTCTTCTCTTGTCTTGGCACACTTTTTATTTTATTTAATGCCAAGCGACAATATACATAAGAATATAAAATATAGATTATTAAATTTATCAAATAAATTTAATCAAGTGATATTACATTACATGATGGTAAAAGGAGCAGATAAAAATGAAAAATTCTAAAAATCTAAGATATAATTGCACAGAAAAAAAGGTTCACTTGAGCCAGGAAAATATTTTTCTTCCTAATTATTTTCTTGAACGAAAAAAAAAATTTTTTTTTAACACAAGAAATTTCACTTATTCCAACAAAATTAATTATCTTGCTTTAAGAAATACGTATCTTGATCCAAGAAAATTTATTTAAGTCAAAAAAATCTTTTTGTTTTGAGAAAATTCAGCCTCTTGCTCCAAAAAATTTAGTTCTTGATAGAAGTAAATTTTCTTGTCTTGAGAAAATTTCTCTCTTGCTCCAAAAAATTAAATATAAAGATAGAAGTAAATTTTCATTAATATTTTTATTGATTTAAATGTCAAATGGAAAGATCAAATAATACACTGATAGAAGGATTTATTTGTATTAAAAAAATATTTGTTAATAGTTAACAAATCATTTATTAGAGACCATTTTTTAGTATCAAACAAATATTTCTTAGTATTTAAAATGATTTGTTTGTATTTAATAAATCAGATATTCATTTATTAAATATTAATAAATCTTTTTAAATACTAAGAAATATTTGTTAAGGACTAAAAAGTGGTCTCTAATAAATGATTTGTTAAATATTAACAAATATTTTTAACTATAAACAAATCCTTCTATCAGTGTATTGAATCATTTAATTTCATTCAATATGTATAATTGCACGCTAAAATAATATAAAATAGGTATCAAATATTCAAGAGAAAAATTTTCTCAAGGCGAGAAAATTTTTTTCTCAGCTGAAGTAGGTAGCGTTGCTTCCCTAAAGTATCTAAAAAATCTTGATCAAATATAAAAATTTATTGTGTCAAGTATTTATGATAGAATTAAGAAAAAATTACTTCCACCAAGAATAGAATTTCAAGAAAAACGTATCTTGATCCAAGAAAATTTATTTAAGTCAAGAAAATCTTATTTTGAGAAAATTCAGCCTCTTGCTCCAAAAAATTTAGTTCTTGATAGAAGTAAATTTTCTTGTCTTGAGAAAATTTCTCTCTTGCTCCAAAAAATTAAATATAAAGATAGAAGTAAATTTTCATTAATATTTTTATTGATTAACAAGTCAAATGGAAAGATCAAATAATATTGAATCATTTTTCTTCATTCAATATGTATAATTGCACGCTAAAATAATATAAAATGGGTATCAAATATTCAAGAGAAAAATTTTCTCAAGGTGAGAAAATTTTTTTCTCAGCTGAAGTAGGTAGCGTTGCTTCCCTAAAGTATCTAAAAAATCTTGATCAAATATAAAAATTTATTGTGTCAAGTATTTATGATCATTTAAATTAAGAAAAAATTACTTCCACCAAGAATAGAATTTCAATAAAAATTTTTACTTCGGCCAACATAACTTCGGACTAAATCAGGTACCTGAAAATTTTCTTGAGCCAAGAATTTTGTTCTCCAGTCAAGAAATTTTTCTTTCTGTGTAGTGGGTAACCATCGGAAAGTTAACTGAGATTAATATTAAAGAGATAAGTATATTTTATAAAAGAAAATAAAAAAGACTTATATCTTGTTTTGTATTATATTCCCAATACAGGTATATTATTCCAATGGAGATTGGAGAGCTAACCGATACCAAAGCAAGTGTGCGATCACCTTGCTCTTTTCTTCGATTCGGCCAGCAGGTTTGCATGCAACCGCGGAAAAAGTTTATGTTAAACTATTTACCTTTGGTAAAAACAGAAGGAGATTTTAGTTGGGAAGTGGAGAGTGAAGAGGTGAGACCAGACGAGAAACAGGTAAGGATAACTACCAGCTAACACCGCTTTGCTGATGGCCAACAGAAAAAATACTAAACCAATACAAGAGCAAATGAAATCCGGCGGCTTATCTCTCAACCGTACATCCTAACCAAATAACCGTCCATATGTGGACGAGGTGAACTTTCAGGGACACACGATCATCACCATCTCTTCTCGAAAGTCGCCAGATTTAAAATAAAAAAATAAGACGCTCCTTTTTTTTAATTAATAGATAAGTTCATATCATGATGTCTTCACAATCCACAATGTGATGGATTTGATCTCTGATGGATTCAATATTGAAAACTAATGATTTATTCGTATTAATTTTCCAGGTACTTATTAATTCAGTGAATTTAAGATCTGTGCTGTTTCTGTCAGAGCACAATTATTTTTTAATGATCTTGAATGTTAATGAGAAATTGAAATCAAGTACATTCCATCAAGAGTTTAACCGCAAGTATACGGAAATTTTATAATTGAATTTAAACTTATTGAATTTTTGATAACTCGCAGTGTCATTTCATTTCTTTAATAATTATTTTCATTTTCTTCATTTTAAATAAGTTTGAATCACTGAAGCGTTAAATTTAAATTAGTTACTGGAAAAATAATTCTCAGTAATATATAAGGTAATCAGCTAATAATCTTAATCCTCTGCTATCTTTATTTTACTAAATACATCCATTGCACGAGATATCTCGACTCCTGTCAAACAATAATGATGCTTTTCAACTCCGTAAGTGTGTTTTTTTATTATAATTCTAGTTAATCCATTAAACTATTCAAAACAAGATTTTATCAAATTGAAAAAATACTTAAATTAAGATATAAAGCAAAATCCATTTAAGTAATCTTAATTTTCAATAAGCTTTCTTTGATAATGTAAAAGTATAAGTTTTTTCAAAAACACATTTATTAATAATTTTATTTAATGCACGATAAACTTGTATTTTCTCATAGAACAATAATTTTATTGCATTAGCATGCGAATTACTTGAATAAACATTTTAAATTACAGCTGGCTTTGCTGTTATTATCTATATTATTAAGAGAATAAGAAAAATTTTGTTTCCAAGATAGTCATATGATAAAATCGGTTTTTTTTTTTAGTGAAATTTAGTGTCTATTGTAAAGGTTTTGACTTATCCTGTTTAAAAATATTCATTGAAAAAAATTCACTATCATTAGACTTGAATTTTTTTTCAATAATTTCAATTTCTCAGTATATATCTATAGATATATAATTTACATAGAGCGAATTTTAAAAATTTTTTCCAATGAATATTTTTAAACAGGGTAAATTTGTGCTTTTTCAAGGTTTAATTTCATTTTGACTGATAGTCAATTTATTATGATAAGTATTTAGGTTGCATTCGAAAATACTCTCTCTAGATACATAATTAAGAAATGACTTTGTATCTTGTGAACTATTGAAATTTTTAAAGATATAAGCTCATCCTGACATTACACTCATCAAAACCTTTCATTTGAGTACCCACATCATATTTTTATATATTTTATATATTTATAAATATGAATGTATGAAAAATATATAAAAATGCATGTGGGTACTCAAATGAGAGCTCTTAATGAGTGTAACATCAAGATGAGCTTACATCTTTAAAAATATCAATAATTAAAGAATGACCTTGTTGTATCTTGTGCACGATTGACATTTTTAAAGATATAAGCTCATCCCGATATTACACTCATCAAGACCTTTCATTTAAGTATCCACATCATTTTTTCATATATTTATATATATTATATATATGTATATATGAAAAATATATGAAAATGCATGTGGGTAGTTAAATGAAAGGTCTTGATGAGTGCAACATCAGGATGAGCTTACATTTTTAAAAATATCAATAATTAAGAAATGACTTTGTATCTTGTAAAATATTGACATTGTTCAAAATATAAGCTCATCCCGACATTATACTCATCAAGACCTTTCATTTGAGTACCTACATTAATTTTTCATATATTTCATATATTTATATATATATGAATGTATATGAAAAATATATGAAAATGCATGTGGGTACTCAAATGAAAGCTCTTGATGAGTGTAACATCGGGATGAACTTATATCTTTAAAAACGTCAATATTTAAGAAAGTACAGTGCAATTTAACAATAGTCATTATTTAATAAAGCAAAATTTTAATTTTTTATAGTTCAAAAGTCCCGGCAGTCACATAGTGACAGCAAGTTTCCTAGTTTACTTTATTTTTATGAAAAAATTATTTTTATCTTATAGTAAAATTGTAGGTGTAAAAATTCTTCATCAAAAATTGAACTTAACAGCATGTGGTTATCACAATTATCCTAATTTATTTAATTTTTTCCAGCAAACTCTCCATATTATCACGAAAAAACAAAAGTATTCAACTCGGGCATGTAACCACAAAGACTTTTCAAAAAATCTCCACAGAATTTGCGTGTGGGATGTATATATATAGACGATTGGAAAAGCTCTTACGCTGAACTCGATGCTCACAAGTGGATTCTCGGCTCTCCAATCGACATTAAAAGTTCGAGAAGAAATGTTAAGTATACACACACAGACGTATATTTTTACGAATATTTTATTCTAGATACGTATACGTATAGAGAAGTGGTCGCCGTTAAACGTGTGTCGGCGGTTAAAAAGAAACCGCGGCGGATTGTCTTTGAAGTTAACACAACCTGATGGCATGTATAGGCATCTCGGTCAAACAGATATCCAATGGAGTATAGTACACAACTTAGCAAACGCGGATTCCAAGATATCACAGCCGAGGCACTTGATATGTCAAGTTAATCGTAATTCGTAATCTTATTACCGATCTCACCGATTTATTTTTATTTTTTGTACAAATAATACCGTACATACAAAAACACAATCTCATTTTTTCCCACTTCGCTATTGTTTATAAAACAATATGAATTTTTAAAACTAATATCAATATCTATTAGATATATCTGATAGATTTATCATAGATTATCATATTTTATCATCATTTATCATATATACATAATAGCGTAAGAACATAAAGCCTATATTTACTTTAAGATATATATATTTGCCTGCGATATCGGTTATTGGTTTAGAGAATCATTGAATAATTAGAAAGCTAATTTACTTAAAGTATTAAGTACTTATATTACTCATATTAATGTATTGTCACAGCCCTACTGAGTATAATTAAAATCGTTCAACTTAAGTTTGAATTAACGATAACTTATCGATGAAAAAACATATTACAGTTTGGAACTTTTACGAAGTGTTTCATACGACTTTTGGTAAAACCCTGAGATAACGGAATCTTTAGTAAAGTAATAAAAAATAATACTGAGACGGAAAATAACAATCTTACACAGAAAAAAAGGTTTACTTGAGAAAAGAGGATATTTTTCTTCCTAATTATTTTCTTGAGTGAAAAAAAAATTTTTGACAAGAAATTTCACTTATTCCAACAAAATTAATTCTCTTGCTTTAAGAAATACGTATCTTGATTCAAGAAAATTTATTTAAATCAAGAAAATCTTGTTGTTTTGAAAAAATTCAGCCTCTTGCTCCAAAAAATTTAGTTCTTGATAGAAGTAAATTTTCTTGTCTTGAGAAAATTTCTCTCTTGCTCCAAAAAATTAAATATAAAGATAGAAGTAAATTTTTATTGATATTTTTATTGACTAACATGTCAAATAGGAAGATCAAATAATATTTCATCATTTTTTTTTTCATTCGATATGTATAATTGCACGCTAAAATAATATAAAATGAGTATCAAATATTCAAGAGAAAAATTTTCTCAAGGTGAGAAATCTTTTTTCTTAGCTGAAGTAAGTAGCGCTGCTCCCTTAAAGTATCTAAAAATCTTGATTAAATATAAAAATTTATTGTATCAAGTGTTTATGATAATTTGAATTAAGAAAAATGACTTCTACCCAGAATAGAATTGGAAGAAAAATTTTTATTTTGGCCAACACAACTTTGGTCTTCCTTCAGACACCCAAAAATTTTCTTAAGCCAAGAAAATATTTTTCTTCCTAATTATTTTCTTGAGCGAAAAAATTTTTTTTTGACACGAAATTTCACTTATTCCAACAAAATTAATTCTCTTGTTTTAAGAAATACGTATCTTGATTCAAGAAAATTAATTTAAGTCAAGAAAATTTTCTTGTTTTGAGAAAATTCAGTCTCTTGCTCCAAAAAATTTAGTTCTTGATAGAAGTAAATTTTCTTGTCTTGAGAAAATTTTTCTCCTGCTCCAAAAAATTAAATATAAAGATAGAAGTAAATTTTCATTAATATTTTTATTGATTAACATGTGAATTGGGAAGATCAAATAATATTGAATGATTTTTTTTCATTCAATATGTATAATTGCACGCTAAAATAATATAAAATGAGTATCAAATATTTAAGAGAAAAATTTTCTCAAGGTGAGAAAAGTTTTTCAAAGCTGCTTCCCTATAGTATCTAAAAATCTTGATCAAATATAAAAATTTATTGTATCAAGTATTTATGATAATTTGAAGTAAGAAAAAATTACTTCCACCAAGAATAAAATTTCAAGAAAAATTTTTACTTCCGCCAACACAACTTCGGTCTTCCTTAAGGCACCCGAAAATTTTCTTAAGCCAGGAATTTTGTTCTCAAGAAGAAATTTTTTTTTCTGTGTACAAATTAAAAAAAAAATATAAATACATCGAAATTCTACAGAAGATAAAGTCACGCGTCAGAGTGTGCTACGGTAGTTGACAAGTTGGTGTTATATTTGACACCTGTAGCAGTCCTAAGGAGTCTTATATAGTGCCATCACCAGGTGCACTTAAAGACATTAAAAAAACTTGAAACATATTATGTATATAATATTTTTACGTTGACGGACATATTTATGTACTAAATATCTATACATACATATTAACTCGATAAATATAGACGCATATACTTATAAATAAATTATAAATATTTAAAAAAACACGTAGGAGTTAAGAATATTATATCTGCAAATAAATATAATAATAATAACATACACAATAGCTACTGTATTTTTTTAGCGCTTAACGCGTGCACAAAAAATTTATTTGATAATTAACACCTCGGAGGAGAATAATAAAATAAAAAATTCCATTGAAGTTGAGAATTTTTAAGTTAAATGTTAAAAATTTCTACATTCTTTGTAGATATTATAAATTTTTGATGATCCGTGGGTCATTTCTGAGAAGAGAGGATCAACGATGTGTGATAAATTCCCAAAGTGTGAACAGAGTAATACATGAATATAAAATACATGTATGTAATATAAAGGGTAAACTTATAAAGCTTTAGTTGATCCCGGTATCCACACGATGAAGCCGTCTTAACAGCTTCAATTATCAACACGTAATTACGCCGATCTAATCCTAACTTCAACACTGGCCCTTTTGTATATTGACCCTTTCATTTTGCGTACCCTCATACAAATTGACTCTAGGCATCAAACGGCTATAATCCAACAATAATATGTCCAGCGAACTGGATAGAGGAGTTTTTTATGTCTAATATTTCTAATAGCCGGTAAGTCTGGTTCTTTTGGGAATAATTGAGCGTATGAATATAGATAGATAGATATTAGATGAGTGGGCTTTTCTGTTGGATGGCAATCATAGTTATTAGTCATTAATAAATAATTTGAAATTACCGGACATGGAACCGTCGTTTGGTTGAAGATGATGATTATTGTTTGTTAATGAAGCATTGTTGTTATTTTCATTTCCAGCAGTATCTACAGCACCTGTACAATATTTTCCACTCTCCAGCATGTCGTGATCGTGACGGCAGAAGAGCCCGTCTTGTCTCAGGGCAAACTGATCACCCGTTTCCAACTTCCTCATACACGCCGAACAACGAAAACATTCTTTGTGGTAGATTTTCGTTTTTGCTCTCATCACAAGCTCGTTTTTGTTGAATAATAGATTACATTTATCGCATTTGGCCCCAAATAATCTGAAAGTAAGCAAATTTATTAATTAATTAATTTTTTTAATTCTAAGAACTCTTTATAAAATCAACGCTTGTATTATTGGATAACTTTTTATAAATATATTCAAGAATTTGATTAGCAACCTTGCAGTCACTATGTGACTGCCGTGACTTGTGAAATATAAATAAATGAAATTCTGCTTTGTTAAATAATAAATTTTGTTAAATTGCACTGTACTTTTTTAACCATTGACGTTTTTAAAGATATAAGCTCATCCCAATGTTATACACTCCTCAAGAACTTCCATTTGAGTACCCACATGCATTTTTGATATATTTTTCATATATACATATATATAATATAATATATATATAAATATATAAAAAATTGATGTGGGTACTCAAATGAAAGGTCTCGATGAGTATAATGTCAGGATGAGCTTATATCTTTAAAAATGTCAATCATGCACAAGATACTAGGTCATTTCTTAATTATTGATATTTTTAAAGATGTAAGCTCATCCCGATGTTACACTCATCAAGAGCTTTCATTTGAGTAACCACATGTATTTTGATATATATTTCATATATATATATATATATGAAAAAATGATGTGGGTACTTAAATGAAAGGTCTTGATGAGTGTAACATCGGGATGAGCTTATATCTTCAAAAATATCAATATTTCACAAGATAAAAGGTCATTTCTGAATTATGTTAAATTGTATTTTTTTAACTATTGATATTTTTAAAGATATAAGCTCATCCTGATGTTACATTCATCAAGAGCTTTCATTTGAGTACCCACATGCATTTTCATATATTTTTCATGAATACATATATATATATATATATATATATAAATATATGAAAAATTGATGTGGGTACTCTAATAAAAGGTCTCGATGAGTGTAATGTCGGGATGAGCTTATATCTTTAAAAATGCCAATAGTTCACAAAATACAAGGTCATTTCTTAATTATGTATCTAAAGATAGAGCATTTTCGAATGCAGCCTAAATAATTATCATCATAAATTGACTATTGGTGAAAATGATATGAAGCCATAAAAAGGCACAATTCCAGGTCAAGACTTTTCCAACGATACCAAATTCAACCATAAAAACCCATTTTGTCATATAAATACACTGGCCTCAAAATTTTGCTTATTTTCTTAATAATACAGATTATTATAAAAAATATGTTTATAATTATTGTAAAGTATTTTAAATTGAAGTGGTCAAAAACCAAAAGAATTATGTAAAAATTTTAATTTGTTTTTTTAAACGTAATTAAAGTCGCAGAACTGTTGGTTTATAAATTAAAGCGAATATTGGTCGTTTAAAATAAATAAGTTAATATTAGTTCACGCGAATAATGAATAGTTTATAAAATAAAATAAATAATCCTGTCAATGGACGTTGGAGCGCGAATTGTTTACTTATGAGTTATATTAATCGACGACAAAATTGAGGAAAAATATTCTCACGAACGTAAATAAATAAACTATTATGAAATAGTTACACATACAAACTATTTGTGAAAGGTAAATCGACAATTTATTTTTTATTTTATTCAACAGAAATATCTGTATGTATATAATATTCTATTTCTGTATTTTTTACTCGACACTGAAACAACGTGTAGACAAGAACAATAAACTGCTGTCTTGATGATAGACACCCAAGTTGCTGCAGTGAGATATATTTTACATTTTCTCACTACATTTTATTCTTTATTATTTTTCCTCTTCATATTTTATTTTTTTCAATATACTATTTTTTAACGCCGGATACAAACGTCTCTTGTCGAGTCTCGACAACGTGTGACGTTTCGATCTAAATAAACATTCACAGCGTTTATGTGGGTGCGTTTTTGACAGAAAAAAAATGTTTGCATTAAAAAAAATAAATGATACATAATTGTGAGTATTTATCATTTAACTGACTAAATAATTACTGTTCGTAAACAATGCGTCAATATTATCATCATGATTGTTGTATAAACAATCTAAAGAAGAAAACTTGTTTAAAAATAAATTGGCGCGCAAAAAATTAACCTAGCGCCATCTTGCGAATATTTTTATCACCAGAAATGCTAATTAAAGTTTTTTAAATTATTAAAATAATTTTTTTACCTTATGTAATCACGTTTGCAGTAAGTTTTTCCATCTCTGACAAAGCAAGTACATCTTTCGTCCAAAAATTGCTGACATTCGGCACATTTCAAACATGCTGCATGCCATTCGAGGTCTGGTGCTACCCTCAAGATCCATTGGTCGTGTATCCAACCACCACAGCCAACACACAATGAACTTTTGGCTTCTGAAATAATTACAATTTTCATTAAATATTATTAATTATTATTTTTTCTTTAAAGTTTAAGTAATTTATTATAACACTGAAGTTGACAGACATTAAAAATCATTTTAAAATTTTATAGCAAAGAAATTATTATGAAAAAAATATAATAATACAATTTAACATGTAAAAATTAAAAAAAAAAATTTCATGTCAATTTTCAGAAGCATTATTATTATTTTAATTGATTTTTTGTAAGAATTAAAAACATTTAAGATTGTCAGCTAACTTCAGTAATGAAAATTAAGTTAGACATCTAAAAATTTTCAGAATTTTTAACTTCCCGCTAAGAAAATCAAAGATTTTCAAAAATCGGGAAGTTATTGTTTTCACCCCGTTTTGCAAAAATCGAGTTTTCATCAGATCTCGACGTTTGAAGGCCACAGGAAGCTTCCCTGACTATCCCCGCGAGGTTGTCACGGTGTCTGTATGTATGTATGTATGTGTGTGTGTGTGTGTGTGTGTGTGAAAGTATGTGAACCGCTTATAACTTTTGAACGGCTTGACCGATTTTATCGCGGTTGGTGCCATTCGAAAGGGCTTGACTAAACTTAGATTTTGAAAACTATTTAGACCGATTCAGATCAATAGATTTTGAGAAATCTTAAAAAAACTGAAAAAAAAAATTTTTTCAAATGTGGTTTTTTTGGAATAACTTTTAAACGGCTTAAAGGTTCAATTCCAAAAACTAATCAGCTTTTAACCTCAAAAAACCACGTCGATCGCCACCAGTCCGGTCAAAATCGGTTGATTCGTTCGAGAGATATCGTGAACGAAAGAAAACCGAAAAAAGTGTTTTTTCGGAATAACTCCAAAATTCCTAGCGCGATCAATTCAAAATTTGAGATTCTTTGTGAGGCTTAAAAAACTGCGTCGAATGCTTCTAACCGCGTAAAAATCGGTTTATTCATTCAAAAGTTATTGCGGTTTAAAAATTCAAAAAATAGTGTCATCAAATCTCTATCAGACTTTTGAGCTCGAAGAGCTTTAAAGCATAAGAAAGCAATCTCTTTGAGCTCGGAGAGCTCAAAATACCCCATAAATTGTATTTTTGAGCTCGAAGAGCTCAAAAACGTCGTTGGTGCAATTTCAAGCGCCTAAGTATGGAATTAGCGGGAAGTTGCAGGGATGGCCTTCAGGGTCAACCGTTTTCCTAATTTTTTTTATTGAAAAAATTATTACGAATCAATAAAAAAAATTTTTATTTTTAAAAAACTATAAGTGGAATTTTTTAAAAATGTTTTTTAGTTCTAATTTAGTAAATTAAAAAGTCAAAAACGTCGGCTAACTTTAATATCATAATTTATTATTAAAATTAATTTAGCAGATATTTAATAATTTTTTTAACAAACAAATTAAGACAAAAAAAAAATTGACATTTAAAAATTTTTTTAAATTAACAATGCAATTTTTTAATAATAATTTTTTGGAAAAATTTATTTGTTAAAAAAAATTAATAAATTTTCAAGTGACTGCTAACTTAAATATCATTAATTTATTTTGTAGCAACATTTTTTCAATTAAATGGAATAACATGAGTTTATGAGATTAAGGAAGTCCTTTCGCTCCAGTTGAGTCATAACAACTGTAGTAGTAAATTTTCAATAAATTAAAATACAAAACCCATAAAAATTCCTAAAATTAAAAAATAAATAGTATATGAGGCATTAATCGTTGAAATTTTGAAAATTAAAAAAAAAAATAGTTAAATACAAAAATTAATTTGACTGTTGTAAATCAGCTGTTAGTAACCTGTCCGTGATTTGGCAACGCTTTATTTCGGTTGTTTATATTTTTATTTGCACAATATAACCTTAACCGTGTTTAACTTTTTGCAGTCAGTGTAAATAAATAAATTAATTAAAAATGTTTAGTCACAAAACCATAACATTCTGATGTCTCATGGCAGGAATGCTAGTATTTTTTAATTATTGTTTTATTTTTCAATTATGAATTATGAAAATTTGTTAACAATAAATTAACTAATAAGTATGAATGAAAAACATAAGCCCGTTAAAGTTTAGTTTGAATTTATTGAATGGTCTGAAGCTCGCGCGCTACGCAACGTTGCCAAATCTTTTGACTCCATTTTATTGTAGGTAACTTGAGAATTTTTTGTGATTTTTAAATATTAATTTCTCAATAAATATCTCGGTAACTGATATATTTTATTGCAAAAAAAGAAACCTGCACGGAAAAAATTAAACTGTAATATTCACTCGGATTCCGGTCAGTTTTTATAGTTTCAAACAGTAAAGCGGACATCGGGGTGGCAAAAATATAAATATTACAGAACTTAATGTAGAAAGTATAAAAGCCACAATTTATAATTTAATATCCAAAATAAGTGATTAGTAGCTGTCACTATAGTAAATAACGACTCTTTCATCTTTAAAAATTACAGTTTCAAACAGTAAAAATTGCCATTTCAATATATAGTCCTTATTATGAGGAGAAGGGGAACTAAGATGAAAGAGAAGGGGATCTCACTCGGGGAGAATTTAACATTTGAAACAGTAAAAATTATACTTTTAAAATATACATTTTAACAGTCCAATCAAGTCAATAATTACAGTTTGATTTTTAGCGTTGCATTTAAAATTTACCATTTTACTTTGTAAATATTAACGTTGCTTGTATTAGAAATTTACTAACTTTATTTTATACTTTTTACATATCATAAGATCATTTTTTAGGAACAAAATGATAAATATCAAAGTCTGAATTCTTAATTATTATACTTTAATATTTTAGACATTCACATAGCGAATATTACTGTTTGAAATAGTATATTTTCTTCCATGTAGAGAGTAAATTGTAACGTTTAAATGGTAAATATTACATAGTGAATAGTAAAATCACGATTTTACTATTTGAAACGGTAATTTTTAGCAGTTGATCATTACTTATTATAAATCGACTGTTATTTATTATAGTTTACTTGTTTCCGTGTGAATATTTCGAAAATCTGATTTTTAGTTTTTTTTTACTTCATCTAATCCATGACTGATAGTATAATTCAAGAAATACTGCAAACGTCTGATTTCCTCGTAAGACTCTGAACAAATACTAACATTTAGAAATTTTATTTTTTCAAAAATTTGTCCGGTAAAGTATAATTTAAACCTCACTATAAGATAAATAAGGACCTTAACTATTAGAAAAAAATTAAATTTACTCATAATCTAATATTTTTTATTTTACATTGGCGGCGAAAGGACCTCCTTAATGGTAAATATTTCTAAATTCAATTTTTATCATATGTCTTTACAAAATTTTTTTAATATTTTTCAGAGTTAATGAAGATCAACTAAAGATCAACTAGAGCTTAAAATTATTTAAAGGTATAGAAATTATTTTGGACGGTTCAATAAATCTTGAGGTAAAATTTGAATATTATATTTAACAGTAGTTGGCATTAATTCAAATAATTAAACTAAAATTTGTTCTAAGTAATCAGCATATGAAGTATCGTATTGAATTGTATTAAATGTTTTATTGAATACAAATCTTTACTGAAGAATAATTCCCTTTTGTACAGTTTCAAATGGGCGGAACCAAAGGCGGTTCTGTTGAGTCTTTGAGAGAATGTAGCTCCGCCCAGTATCCCAACACCGAGGTTTTATGAAATTGGCGCGAGCGCACGAGGATACAATCCATATATATACCTATATCCAATACAAAAAATAAACACGCACATATACAACGCACGGTGTCAACGTCACACATAACATACAAACTCCAAATTTAAATCTATAGTCTTCAATAAATTTCCATCATCTTCTTTCAATATTTTAATATTGATTATCTTCAATTACAGATTAATTTCATGAACGTATAGAAAATTTTATCACAATTAATATTAAGTAATATTACAACTATTTTTTGCGCGACTTCACCTTCAAACAGTAGCAGAATTGCTGAATCACGTTAATCAAAGGTAAAAGCCGTTATTAGTGATATGATAAAAAAAATTTTTTAAAACTGTAATTTGATTTGAGTAGCAATTTTCGAGCTAATTAAATCAACAGCCGGATACTCTAGTAGGTAAAAAAAAAAAAAAAAAAAAAAAAGAATTTTATTTCTCTGATATTCAAATAAAAAAAAACATTCTATTCGTTGAGATAAAAATTTTATATTGAAATTTTTTTTTTTTTATTGTGTAATAAAATGTTTTTTTATTTATATTTACAAATTTTTATTTTCATAATAAAAATTTACTCGCTAACCCCCATGAAAAAAAATATATGTCTAAATACATAAAAAAATATATTAAAAATCTATAAAAAATATATAAATATGTATAGTAAATATATTTTTAATAACTAACTTTTGGCCAAGGATAAATCAAGTGTTATCAACAAATAATAATTTTAAATATTTAAAATAGTTAAAAAATCTTTGAAATATTTAATATTTATTTAATAATTATTACCTTCTTAGAAAAAGTTTAAAAATGCTAATTTCTAATATTTATATAGTATAAAAAAAAACAAATGATATTGAAGTTGACAGACATTAAAAATTTTTTTAGAATTTTATAACAATTTAATTATTGTGAAAAAAAAATAAATAAAAAAATTCCACGTGTAAAAATTAATAAAAATCATCAGTGAAAATTTTTAGAAGCATTTTTTTTATTGTAATTGACTTATTACAACAATTAAAAAAATTGCTTACTTCAGTGTTTTGTCGAAACCTCGTCAAAGCGCCGAGATTTCGTGCTTCAGTTTTTCAGAATTTGATTTTGATTATTAGTGTAGATGGATAGGAAATTTAAATAAATTACACTCGATGTTTGGGACAACAGGAAGAAATTTATTGTCCCAGAGGAGGAAAAATCTGATTATCAGATAAAAAAAAAAACCTCCTCGATGATAATTACAAGAAATAAATGTGTGTGGATGTGTAATTGTTGTTTAGTCAGGATCTGGCCTGAGCTATAGTTATTTCGTCAGGATAGGACCTGAGCTATTGTTGTTTCGTCAGGAGCTGGCCTGAGCTAGTGTTATTTTGTCAGGAGCTGGCCTGAGCTATTGTTATTTCGTCAGGAAGGACCTGAGCTATTGTAATAATAACTATCTTTTGGTGAGAATAGCTTAATGCGTATTGCCAAATGTAGGCGAATACTGATGACTCTTCTGGAGAGTGCTATTAGATTGTATGTGTTTGAGAGAGAAACGATCAAAGCCAAGGAGGCACGATCAAAACCACGGGCCGTCAATACCCAAAAGAATGAGAGAGAGCTCGGATGTATGGCGTTAGTCCGAATTACCGTGTTATTTCTATAAAATTGCGTTTTACCGAAAATAATTGAATTCGTGAATATGATTCGAATGATAGTAAATAAAATGATGTTAAACGATGTGATTTTTGAGAATGTCTCAATTGGACTGTACACTGATAGAAGAATTTATTTGTATTAAATAATATTTGTTAATAGCTAACAAATCATTTATTAGAGACCATTTTTTAATATTAAATATATATTTCTTAGTATTTAAAATTATTTGTTTGTATTCAATAAATCTGATATCCATTTATTAAATATTAATAAATCTTTTTAAATACTAATAAATATTTGTTAAGGCCTAACAAATGGCTTCTAATAAATGATTTGTTAAATATTAACAAATCTTTTCAGTGTTCCCAGAAACTTTTGCTTGTCTGATCGACACAGTGCCGTCAAATTATCGGATCTTCTGAAAAATTATCGTACGCACAAAAAAAAAATTTTAAATTTAAGTTCTTGACTAAATTTACATAGTTTAAATTTTTTTTATGCCAAAATATTTTCATTTAAAATTCGGACATAAATTTACTCTTGAAAAATATTTACAAAAAAAATGTTTCTTCATGAAATGAAATCAAATGAAAAAATAATCAATTTTATATATTGATTCATATTAATTTATTAAACATTAGCATAACAAAATAAACTGTGTAGGGCGATAGGGCATTTGCGGGGTGCTGCATACTTCGAGCAGGTAATAAATGAAAGTTAACCCGCATGGATAAGAATGAAAATCAAACATATCGAAAATTATCGTACAATTACCGTACAAGACACATTTTATCGTAACTTTTCGTCACATAATCAAAGTCGGATGTACGATCGTATAATGCTTCAAATTATGTGACGTTTACGATAATTATGTGACGGATGGGAACACTGAATCTTTTTAACTATAAACAAATCCTTCTATCAGTGTATGATGCGTAATATGCGAGAACGATTGCGTGAAAATTACTTCTGATTCAAGGGCCTCAGAGCAACTGGTGGTACTGGCCACCGCACGAGCAATTTTGGTTTTTCCTATATACGGCCCCGATCGGCGCCATACCGTTCTGCGCATCCGCAGCAACTTGTCGCCTACGATGTTTCCCGAAATTGTTCGAGAAAATTCTCGTTGAAGCTAGAGCTAATATATAGATATAGTCATCTGATTTCGTACGCCCATGCTCTCTCTCAACAGATATAGATGTAATTGTATAGTACAATACATGCATGATTCTACTCTGCACACACACACGTTCATGGTCTATCGTATAGGTACGACTCGACTCGACATTCAGTATATGAAAATTAAGTTAGCCGAGATTTAAAAACTTAGAATTTTTTTTTATTAAAAGAAATATTACAAAAAAATAAGAAAAAAATTTTTATTCTTAGAAAACTTGAAAAACTATAAGTGCAATTCTTTAAAAATATTTTTTAGTTCTAATTTAATTAATAAAAAAAAGATCGAAAAATTTAAAACGTCGGCTAATTTAATTTTCATCTTCAGTATTGTCAAAAAAACTTGTATAAAACTTTAAAGTTATGCAAATAAAACGCAATAATAATAATAACTAACTTTTGGTGGATTTTCATATATATTTTACATATTTCATTTTAGATATATTTAAAATATATTTTTAACTTCCCGCTAAAAATCTCAGATTTTCAAAAATCGGGAAGTTATTGTTTTCACCCCGTTTTGCAAAAATCGAGTTTTCATCAGATCTCGACGTTTGAAGGTCACAGGAAGCTTCCCTGACTATCCCCGCGAGGTTGTCACTATGTCTGTAGGGGAGAAGGGGGTCAAATGAACCACGGGGCAATTGAACCACTCGACTTAAAAAATCGAAAAAATTGAAAAAACGCTTCATGCTCTTAGAATTAGATTCTAATATGTTAAACTCGGATATGATCAAAATTTGAAATCATTGCGATCGATAAATTTTGAAAAATTGAGATTTTCTTATTTTTAGGCATGCAAACTTTCTTTTCGGCTGGTGACAAATTGTTTAATAATATTTAAATTTTTGAATTAATTGATAAAATTTGAATTATAGTAGTTGTATATACTTATATTTTATAATCCTCAACTTTGTTTATAGTGATAGAATGGTTTATTTATTTATTATTTACTATTAATTGTTTTAAAATTATACGGGGTCAATTGAACCAGCAGTCCCGGGGACGATTGAACCATACGGAGAAGCATGGGACATGCGCGCGCATCTTGACTCGACGTGAAAAATACTCAGGGAAATAACCTAACAATTTGATAAACTCAATTTGTAATTAAAATTATTTTTAAATCGATTTTTAATTTATTAAATATAATATATGTGTATTAAAAATGTGCAACAGTAATATTAGAAAGTAACAATTAATATGTTATTTATTAAAAGTTCGGGTTTGAGTTATAAATGTCATTGGTTCAATTGACCCCGAGCAGTGGTTCAATTGCCCCCCGAGCGGGGGTCAATTGAACCATTCGACGCGTTTGGATAAATTAATAATTTTTAAAAATTCACGTTGTTTATTAACTAATTTATGTATTGATAATGATAGTAGACTTAATAAACTATCATTCCAAGAAAAAAAAAGTTATTATTTAGTTTTAATTCGAATAGTAAAAAATTACTAAACTTTTTTTGGTTCAATTGACCCCCTTCTCCCCTATGTATGTATGTATGTATGTATGTATGTATGTATGTATGTATGTATGTATGTATGTATGTATGTATGTATGTATGTGTGTGTGTGTGTGTGTGTGTGTGTGTGTGTGTGTGTGTGTGTGTGTGTGTGTGTGTGTGTGTGTGTGTGTAAGTATGTGAATCACTTATAACTTTTGAACGGTTGAACCGATTTCATCGCGGTTGGTGCCATTCGAAAGGGCTTCGCCAAACTTAGATTTCCTGAGAATTTGAACCGATTCGGACCGATAGATTTTGAGAAATTTTGAAAAATCTCAAAAAAAATTAGAAAAAAATCATTTTTGAAAGTGGTTTGTTTGGAATATCTTTTAAACGGCTCGATCGATCAATTTCAAAAATTAATCAGCTCTTAACGTCAAAAAACCACGCCGATCGGCGCTAATCCGGTCAAAATCGGTTGATTCGTTCGAGAGATAGCGTGAACGAAATAAAACCGAAAAAAACCGAAAAAACTGTTTTTTTCACATAACTTCGTCATTTCTTCTCGGATCGTTTTTGATGATATAGAATAATTTCAGAGGTTAAAAAATCGCGTCGATTGCCGCCGAAAACGTGGAAATCGGTTGATTAGTTCGAGAGATATCCTCGACGAAATATTTGGAAATAAGGATTTTTTCAACATAACTTCGACATTTTTTGGAATAACTTTCAAACAGCTCGACCGATCGATTCCAAAAACTAATCAGCTCTTAACATCATAAAACCACGTCGATTGCCACTAAGCTGGTCAAAATCGGTTGATTCGTTCGAGAGATATCGTGAACGAAAGAAAACCGAAAAAAGTGTTTTTTCAGAGTTACTCCGAAATTTCTAGTTTGACCAATTGAAACTTAGAAATTATTTATAAGGCTTAAAAAACTACGCAGAATGCCGCCAACCGCGTAAAAATCGGTTCATTCATTCAAAAGTTATTGCGGTATGAACATTCAAAAAATAGTGTTCCATGAAACTTCTATCAGACTTTTGAGCTCAAAGAGCTCAAAAGCATAGAAAAGGTATCTTTTTGAGCTCGGAGAGCTTAAAACAACACACAGATTGTACTTTTGAGCTCGAAGAGCTCAAAAAAGCGGCCAGGTATTAACGGAATTAGCGGGAAGTTGCAGGAATGGCCTTTAGGGTCAACCGTTTTCCTAATTTTTTTTTATGTTTTTTAAGATATATTTTGAATATATCTAAAATATATATGAAAATCGGCTAAAAGTTAGTTATTAAAAATATTTTTACTATACATATTTTTTTTTTCATGGGGGAAGAGATTTAGTTTTTGATTATAAATTATAAAAAAAAAAAAAAAATAAAAAATCAGCTATCTAAAGATCTACTTATATATACAGTTTGAAATCTTTTGCAGGTCGTACACTTTGAATCAAGTATATATATATTTAAATATACAAAGCAATGGAGTACATAGTACACAGAGGATTATATATACATATATGCGGTGGAATGAGACGAGTATACCACCAAAGTCGAGAAGAAGACAGGATTTTTCGGTCGCAAAGTCTTACAAGGCACGTACTACATCCTCGGACGTACAAGTATCCGCGAAATAAAGAGTAAGAGTTCTTGGAGTACCAGAAGAAGAAAGAGAGAAGTTTTGTGGTGTGATACAGGATCAGCATCCAGGCGCGCGCGCGTCAACAGAGTGAGAGAGGGCAAGGTCGGTGAGGATCAAAGAACCGAATCGGACGGGTGAGTGTTAGCGGCGTCCCATTAGCTTCCACTGACTACGACCACCACATATAACACATAACACATCTCTTATTATTCTGTGTTCTTATTCTTACTCTACCACGTTGTCTTGTATCCAGATCCCAGATGAGAGTCCGGATCGAGGATGAGAAAGACGCCGAGGTGTGAGAGGATAAAGAGGAAATACCGTATAGTGTATACGGTATAAGAGGAGCTGAGCTGTGAGCTTGTAAGACCGGGTTGAGGGAATTTAATAGAAGAAAACCGTGTTAGGTCTTACGATAAGTATATGTATATTAAAGGAAGAAGAAAAAATAGGAATTCTATTTGTGTTGAAGGTGGGAATCTCTGTTGGGCTTTCCGGAATTAAAAGGGAGTTTTTTTTATTTTACAAAATTATTTCTAAGAAGTTTGAAGATATGGTAATTACTTTGTAACAAGTTATAAAAAAATAATTGTTATTGGTAATTAGGTTGAGGAAAAAATTAACTTGAGACAAGCAAAAAAATTTTTAAACTTTACACTGAAAAAAAAAATTCTTGAATGGAGTGCAAATTTTTTTTGGCTCACGAAAATATTAAGGAAGATTGAAAATTTCTTGAGCCAAGAAAATTTCTTCTTGCTCCAAAATAACTTTTGATTTTCTTAAAATTTTCTTGGTGCAAGAAATTTTTTTTTCTGTGTATTAATTATGAAATTGTTTTTCATCAAAGTGAATTTTAATTTTTTAGAGATTTTTTTTGCTTAATTTAAGATTTTTTTCTTCAATCAAGTTAATTTTAATACAAAAAAAAATTCTTGACTGGGATGTAAATTTTCTCGGCCCAGAAAATTTCTTCTTGCTCCAGAATAACTTTTGTTTTCCTTACAATTTTCTTGGTGCAAGAAATTTTTTTTTCTGTGTATTAATTAAGAAATTGTTATTAATTAAAGTGAATTTTAATTTTTTAAAGATATTTTTTCTTTAATAAAATTAATTTTATCAGTTTAGTTTATAAATTGTAACATTAATTACTAAATGTAATATATATGTATATATAATTTTATTCTTGAATTTTATTGAATGAATTTCTGTCAGTGACACGTCTTTGTCTAGTGACAACTCTCTTTTAAGACAATAGTCGTCAGAGTTTTTAGACGAACAATGATAATAACCAATTTTATATTGATTAACAAAAGAATGTCAGCTGCAGTAATTAATTATTATTAATTAAGATAATAGACAATTGATTATTTAATTTCATTTGCAGCGATATATACTTATGCGTAAATAGTCCTGTATACCTATATTTTTAGATTCCCATAATATTAAAAACGGATGTCCTTATAATTGTCTCAGTGGTTGAGTATTCGAAGCTTGTTCGGCAAGTTAGTAGATTCAAAAAGGAATAATAAAGGCAAGCACGTTGCCGATAAGAAAACGAAAAAGACAAATATAAATATATATATATATATATATGAATATGTACAGGTACGTATAAGGCACAATGATGGGGTATGGTTACAGTGAACGGCGCCGGGCCGCGTGTCAGGGTTGTCTGGTTGGCAGTTCAGAGGCACCGACCTGGTGTCCCGCGCGTTCCTTTGGTATTTCATTAACACCTTGGCTAATTATTTTCATCCTTTTTCCTCAGGCACATCCGGACCGTGAATTTCGTCCCCATGAAACAGCCGCCGTGGTACTTATTCTCATAAAAGGTAAGCGTAGTTTTAAATTCTATTTTAATTTCTTATCTTGTTGTTTTTTAAAATGAAAAGATACAAAGAAATTTTCATTATTTTTTTATTTTTCAAAATAAGTGTTAATCAGGGGTTTTATAGTCATTAATTTCTTCCAATTCATCTATTAATTTATATTAAATTAGAAAATGCTCTATCTCTAGACACATAATTAAGAAATTACATTGTATCTTGTGAACTATTGACATTTTTAAAGATATAAGCTCATCCCGATGTTACACTCATCAAGATCTTTCATTTAAGTACTCACATCAATTTTTCATATATTTATATATATATATATATATATATATATATATATATATATATATATATATATATATATATATATATATATATATATATATATGAAAAATATATCAAAATGCATGTGGGTACACAAATAAAAGCTCTTGATGATTGTAACATCGGGATGAGCTTACATCTTTAAAAATATCAATAATTAAGAAATGACTTTGTATTTTGTGAACTATTGACATTTTTAAAGATATAAGCTCATTCCGACATTACACTCATCGAGATCTTTCATTTGAGTACCCACATCAATTTTTCATATATTTATATATATTATATATATGTATATATGAAAAATATATCAAAATGCATGTGGGTACTCAAATAAAAGCTCTTGATGAGTGTAACATCGGGATGAGCTTACATCTTTAAAAATATCAATAATTAAGAAATGACTTTGTATCTTGTGCACGATTGACATTTTTAAAGATATAAGCTCATTCCGACATTACACTCATCGAGATCTTTCATTTGAGTACCCACATCAATTTTTCATATATTTATATATATTACATATGTGTATATATGAAAAATATATCAAAATGCATGTGAGTACACTGATAAGATTCATTTGTATCAAAAAATATTTGTTAATAGTTAACAAATCATTTATTAGAGAACACTTTTTAGTATTAAACAAATATTTCTTACTATTCAAAATGATTTGTTTGTATTTAATAAATTTGATATTCATTTATTAAATATTAATAAATCTTTTAAAATATTAAGAAACATTTTTTAACGACTAAAAAGTAGTCTCTTATAAATGATTTATTAAATATTAACAAATATTTTTAACTATAAACAAATTCTTCTATCAATATACTCAAATAAAAGCTCTTGATGAGTGTAACATCGGGATGAGCTTACATCTTTAAAAATATCAATAATTAAGAATGACCTTGTATCTTGTGAACTATTGACATTTTTAAAGATATAAGCTCATTCCGACATTACACTCATCGAGATCTTTCATTTGAGTACCCACATCAATTTTTCATATATTTATATATATTATATATATGTATATATGAAAAATATATCAAAATGTGTGTGGGTACTCAAATGAAAGCTCTTTATGGGTGTAACATCGGGATGAGCTTATATCTTTAAAAACGTCAATATTTAAGAAAGTACAGTGCAATTTAACAAAATTCATTATTTAATAAAGCAAAATTTTATTTATTTATAGTTCACAAGTCACGGCAGTCACATAGATGACTGCAAGGTTGCTAGTTTCTTTTTAATTTTATTCAGATGGTTTTGGAGTCGCTTTATTAGCTGAATGATATCGTGGCCTCCCACTGAGATCAAGATGAGACCGATGGTATCAACAACACGATCGGCGAGAACCTGTGGACTACTGTTGGTTCTTTAGATTCACGGTAAGATAAAATAAAAATTTGTATATTATTATATAATGTATATTATGTCTTCGAGGATATATATTTGATTTATAAAATATTTTTTCTATTAGATCTAAATCCGGTGGACGGTGGATGGCAGACTAAGGAAGAAATAAATAATTTGTGAGCAAAAATTAAAGCATATTAAATATGTATATAAGCAAAGTAGCTGGGCAAACTCGGAGCTGAGATCGCAGATGGATGCTGATGAAGAAAAAAGCTTAAATAAAATCCAAGACCTGGATCTAAGTTTAGGACATACAAGTGTCTCATCGATGAGCTCAAGAGTAGAGAAACAGAAAGAGAGAGCGGATTTTGTGCCCAGGTCACCCCGCGTCTCCGCCATCCGTCCGTTATCCCAGGTCGAAATTTATGTAGGTGTTGGCCGTGGCTTTTATCAGCGACCGGCATTCCTCTGCCTCCAAGCCGGCGCCCTGGCGTCGCCAAAGATCAGGTTCTAATTCGTGTGTGACTCAGATCAACAGTTTTCAAGTTAACGCTGGACCGGCGATCCTCTCTTATAGGAGTATCTACCATACTCCTTATATGTAGATATATATTATACACACATCACATATTCTTTGTCTCTTGTCTTACTTAGTCGTCTCAATCCGTCGGCTGGATCTTGACGCTTCCGATATAATATAATACTTCCAGTACTATTCTATGCCGTCGGAGTAGTTTATGTTTATGAAATATTAACCAAAATCTAGACTCCAGAATTCTGACTGTAATTACCGTCGCAAAAAGGATAATAATTTATTACGTTGCTTTTAAATTATTCCGACGAATCCCGAAATGCACGCCTCTTAATGTCATTGTAAATAAAGTATCAACAGGTGAGAATTTATAATATTGAAAGTTGATGTAATTTATTACAACGATTAACTAATTATTGTTATTAAATTTTTATTTCTGACAAGAGTGTAATATTTTATTTAAATATTTATGTAGCTGTGCACAGAAAAAAAATTAAATTGAATCAAGAGATCAATTTTTTAATCAAGAAATAATTATCTGTTCTATTATATAAATCATTTCTACACTGATAGAAGGATTTATTTGTATTAAATAATATTTGTTAATAGTTAACAAATCATTTATTAGAAACCACTTTTTAGTATTAAACAAATATTTTTTAGTATTTAAAATTATTTGTTTGTATTTAATAAATCTGATATTCATTTATTAAATATTAATAAATCTTTTTAAATACTAAAAAATATTTGTTAAGGACTAAAAAGTGGCCTGTAATAAATGATTTGTTAAATATTAACAAATATTTTTAACTATAAACAAATCCTTCTATCAGTGTATTATAGAAACGACAAAGCATTTATTGTTTATGATTGTAATCTTTATGGTATATGATATTGGATTTGTTAAGAAACTTTTGAGATGTTTGTAATATTAATTGTATTATGTTTGTATGTTTTTTTTACAGAAGCCTGAGGAAGGAGTAATAAACTCCGAAAAGTTGCGCTAAAATAAAAATTTAGTATTGACTTATTTCATGATCCTTGGTACATTACATCAATTCAAGAAATAATTTTGAAGAGTTTCATTGTCTTAAATCAAGACAAAAATTCTTGAATCGAGTAAAATTTATTTAAATCGACAAAAATTTCTTAGTAAGAATTTTTGGTAAAATATTTACAAGTGCAACTATTTTAATTTTCATTTTTTTAAACGAAATTTTTGTTTTATTTTATTCATATATATATATATTTTTTTTAAATACATAAGAAAATGAGCAATTTAAAAAAAAAAAGTAGATTATCACAATTTTAACAACTTTTACAAATTTTCAAAAAAATTTATAAATTTTTTAGAAAATTGTGATATTTAACTTTTTTTTTATTATGTACTTTTCAAAAAAAAATATATTAAATAAATCAAAAAAAGATAGAATAGAAATTTTATCCAAAAACATGGAAGCCAAAATTTTTTCCAACTTTTGATGGCAAAAAAACTATCAAAATCTTTATTTTTTTCTTTCACGACATTTTTTTTATCGTAAATGCGCCGTAAAAACAAGCAGAATAAAAAAAATTGAAAAATGTTAATTTTTTACGTAGTTATGGTCCAAAATGGAGTTGACCCCACTTGTAAATAATTACCGAATTTTTTAATCAAATCGAGAAAAAGTTATTTAACTTTATTTACTGGATTCGAGTAAATTTTTTTTTTCTCTTTGTGGAGTTTAGAAAATAATTATTTCAATAAGGAGTTGATTAATAATTCAATAAACTCAAATTTTTCATATTTATTTTATTACTTGGACCAAGAAGAATTTAAGAAGAAAAAAATGATATTGGATAAAGTAAAAACTCTCTTGATTCAAGAAATTTTTCTGGGTTTAAATAAAATGATTTACAAAAATGCACGGATAGAAGGATTTCTTAGTATTTAAAAAGATTTCTTTATATTTAAGAAATAATTTCTTAAACATCATTTTTTAAATGCTAAGAAATGATGTTTAAGAAATGATTTCTTAAATACAAAGAAATCTTAAATGCTAAGAAATCCTTCTATCAGTGTATTTTATAGAATAAACAAGAATAGTCAGCAGTTAAAATTCATTCATTTGTAAGGATTTTATTTTGGAGTTTAAGAGAGAAAAAATAAAAAACAGGACCTATACAGAGTGTTCCAGAAGGAACGGACGCCATTGTAGCATCTGATGAAAAAAATAATTCTGAGACGAAAAGTTCTTAGCCATTTTTTAATCAGACGCATAGATAATTAATTATTCATTAAAATAACGTCCTTTTATGCGTTAGAGAGAGAGCACTAGTGTCAAGTCAAGTGCGTTCCAACGAAGACGCTTGTACGTGTGAATGTGTAAGTAAATATGTGTGACTGCGTTAGCTATAGAAACTAGTTAGTCATACAGTTAGTTGTGTCTTTGTTTGACACATATTTTACTGGACACTGGCGCTCTCTCTCTAACAAATAAAGAGACGTTATTTTCAATTAATAATTAACTATCTATGCGGTTAATTGAAAAATGGCTAAGGACTTTTCGTCTCAGAATTATTTTTTTCATCAGATGCTACAATGGTGTCCGTGACTTTTGGGACACCCTGTATAACGACTCGAGATACACAGACGAAAAAAACTAGACACTTGAGATATTATAACGTCATTAAAGTTCATTAAATGTGTAGTCCTGAAGTCTTTCTGTTTACGCAGAGTCTAAAACTTTATACTTGGAGGATCATGTCCAGTGAGGTTTATTTAGTTTTAATGTAATGTGAGGGGACAGAAATGTATTCCTGTCGGTTTTACGAGCGTATATACCTGAGTGCAGGCTACAATGACAATGGTAAGCTGTTGACGGACTGTTTGGTAATTTGAAGGGTCTGAAAAAAAAAACCAAAAGGTGTTTAACTGGCGTTACCTTCTGTGCCGAATTTTAAACCCCCAAAGTGCGTCTGATTTTAATCACCGTACAATAGCCTACATACCTATTTCTATTCTGTACTTGTAGTACTTCGATTTACCCGAGTCGAAATCTCCAACGTTTCCAACGTCTCGAACGTGATTCCAACGTTTCCAACGTTACAAACGTTCCCGATTTTTTTTAATTTTCAATTTTCTTAGTGGAAAGTTAAAAATATTAAATGAAGGAATCCCACTTTGAAAAAATTTGAAAGGGATCGGGTTCAAAGGTGGTCGATTTGGAGTGAAAAGATCACTATACATTATATATATTTTTTGTCTTTCATGTCTAGATATATTTTTATTTATTTGTAAAGTTCAAAACATTGAATTAACGCTTGTAACGTTGGAAACGTTGGAGATTTTGACTCAGGTAAACTCAACAAACAGTTTTATTTTTAAGGAACTAAATTACTGGCGCCAGGATTATTTACCGGATAGGTATCAATGTTTCAACCATCGGTCTTGTTATCTTCACAATCATGTCTCGGAAGTTGGAGTAAAAAAAAGAGAAATCTGGGACTCTGGTCTCCGACAATACGTTTAACAAGGTTTGCTCAGTTTTATATTACTCAAGGAGATATAACCGATTGCCTCCTACTATGGCTCGTCGTAAATTTTAGTAAATCCGTTAATAAAATTTCTTGTAGGAATATGAAGCTGTGAAAATTTATCATTACTTGCGCTCAATATTAGTGAGAGTCTAAGCTGAGTATTTCTGTGACTTCAATTGGTAGTTCTCTCCAGAGTCGAATTGCGACAAAAATTTCAAATTTTGAATTTTGGCAAAAAATTTAAATTTATTCAATCAATTATTTTCACTATGAAGTAAGTACTCAACACATGTATTTGATGACATTAAAGTTAGCAGTCACTTGACCATATTTTAATTTTTTTTAACAAACTTTGTTCCAAAAAATTATTTTAAAAAAATAGCATTTTTAATTTTTTTAAGTTGCTTCATGTCAATTTTTTTTCCTAATTTTTTTTTTGCAATAATTTGACACAAAAATTCTTAAAAATCTGCTAAATTAATTTTCATATGCGCAGTAAAAAATTTTGTGTTAAATATTTAACACTTTTATGTGTAAATTTAACACTTATTCAGTTAAATCAACACAAAAAAGTGTTAAATATTTAACATAAAAATTTTTAACACAAAACTTTTTGATGCAATGACACAAAATTTTTTACTGTGTGTATTTGGATTAACAAAACTATTTAATATTATTTTATCTTATTGAAACAAATGGGTTATCAAACAGAAAATCTAATCACACTAATGTTTTTAGGAGCATCGTGTGTCCTCGGGCAGTAACTCAACAAACTTTTCCACCATTATTAGACAAGGCAGTGGTATATACTAACATCGTAGTGTACAGTACCATACATAACAGGGAGAAGATTAGAATTAGGGGAAAAAGACGGAACGACGTAGTCGAGTGGTCGAGAAGGCGGACTGCTAACTGATGTGGATCGAACCGGAAAGAAAAGGAATCCGTAAGCCTAATTCAATTGCAAACCGCCGCTACACAAACATTCATGATAATTCAATCGAGTTGCGCAACCCGTAGTTATTCTACGCAGTATATATAACCATACTAATACAAAACTATAAAGATCCTGCCCACAGGAGCTACCCTCGTCATACCGACGGTCTCTTTACCTTTATACTGTCTTTTTCTGTCTCGCTTTAATTCACCCTCAATCAACAATCTATAATATAATATATATAATACATTACATAAAATAATATAAGGTAAAAGCCCCAATAGATGATCACGTACCAGTATGTGATCACTCCATGTATTTGTATATCTATATTCACAAATATAGGTATACAAATACATGGAGTGATCATATACTGGTACATGATCATATATTGGGGCTTTTACCTTATATAATAAATTGTATATAACATTTATGTTATACGACTTAAAAACCGGGGCTTCGTAAGTTATTTGCTGGTAATTTTACTATAAGAACATCTGCGGCGTAATTGCCAGATGAGAGACTTATCATCCCCTTGTTCTAAACCAAAGCGCTATGCTTGTTATTATTATCGCTATCAGTATTAAATAAATCACTTTAAGGTAATTGATATGTTCTTTGCTCGTTAAATTTGATCTTTTAATTCATTTATTTTTTACTATGAAGCAATTTAGTGATATCACAATAATATTAATGAAAATTAAATTAGCCGGCATTTAAAAATTTTTAGTTTTTTTTTATTTAAAAAATTATTACAAAATAATAAAAAAATTTTTTTTGTATGTAAAAATATTGAAAAACTATGAGTGCAATTTTTAAAAAATATTTTTTAGTTATAATTTAATGAATGAAAAAAAATCAAATTATTAAAAACGTCGGCTAATTTTAGTATTTATTAATATTAATGAAAATTAAGTTAGCCGACATTTAAAAATTTTTTTTATTTAAAAAATTATTACAAAATAAAAAAAAAAATTCAAATGTAAAAATATTGAAAAACTATTAGTGCAATTTTTAAAAAATATTTTTTAGTTATAATTTAATAAATAAAAAAAAATTAAAAACGTCGGCTAATTTTAATAATATTAATATTAATGAAAATTAAGTTAGCTGACATTAAAAAATTTTTAGAATTTTTTTTATTTAAAAATTTATTACAAAATAATAAAAAAAAATATCATATGTAAAAATATCGAAAAATTATGAGTGTAATTTTTGAAAAATATTTTTTAGTTTTAATTTAATAAATAAAAAAAAATTAAAAACGTCGGCTAACTTTAGTACTATATAATATTATTGTTATTTTACAAAATAGTTTTTATCAATTACCTTGGAATTTTTTTTTTTGTAATTTAATAATTTTATAAAATATTTTTCAAGAATTATAACTTTACAATTATTTTTTATTCATTTTGTTAAGTGTGATAAATTTAAATATTTAAAAAATGACATTGTAATTTTGCAAAATTAATTAGATACATCTACAATAATTAAATATTAACAAATAAATTAACTAGTAGTTGCAAAAGTTTTGATCAAATATTAAGTCAATATATCATAACGTATAAAGTTATAATTTCATATGAATTGATAACAAACCGCCGCTTAATTAAACGTCAGTTATGACTTAAACTGATATTGTATTTTATAGTTTTACAAATCATCAGAGCTAATTAAAAGCCAATTAATTTAAGACAAGATTTATAAATGTGTGTATATATACACTTCTCCAGAAGAAAATGTTGCAACTCATAATGTATATAAATGAAAATTAATTTAGCAGATACTTGATAATTTTAAAAATTTTTTTGACAAATAAATAGCAAAAAATATTGCCAAGAAATTTTAAAAAATTAAAAATGCAATTTTTAAAAAATAATTAAAAACAAATAGTAAAAAAAAAACTAAAAAATAATCAAGTGACTGCTAATAACTTTAATGCCATATATATAACTAAAAAAAATGACCATAAAGTTAGCAGTCTCTTGATAGTTTTTTTAATTTTATTTAACAAATTAATTTTTTCTAAAAATTTATTTTAGAATAATTGCATTTTTAATTTTTTAAAAATTCTACATGTCAATTTTTTTAGCATAGTTTATTTCTTAAAAAAATTCTAAAAATAATTAAATATCTGCTAAATTAATTTTCAATGAAAATTAAGTAAGCCGACATGTAAAAATTTTTAGAATTTTTTTCATTGAAAAAATCATCAAAAAAAAATTTTCATTTGTAAAAAACTTGCAAAACTATAAGTGCAATTTAAAAAAAATATTTTTTAGTTTTAATTTCACAAATGAAAAATGATCAAAAAATTAAAAATGTCGTCTAACTTTATTATTATTAATTTTCATCTGAAGAAATAAAAAAAAACAAGTGATAAGATACTTACTCTGAGAAATAGGATCACCAGACTCATCCTGAATCTTTGCCGACGAAATCTTGAGACTCCTAGGCGGCCCTTGAAGCCCTAGATGACCGGGCCCTCCGATAGGACCCGCCCGCTGCATCACGCTTGAACCCCCTATTTTTTTGAGGCCTGCCGACTTGACGCCGGCGTCTGCTCCAAACGTCAACCCTTCACCCTGGGCAAAAGGTATCACTCTATCAAATTATACATTATTTAAACCTGTCTTCCATGTTTTATTGTCACTTTTTAATAACATTTTTTTTTTTTAGATCAATATCAATATTTTGGAGCGAATAAATTTTATAAACTAAAATCATCAATGAAGAATGAATAAAAAAAAACAACTCAATGACACTTGAGAAGAAATAAATTATGTCAGGGATGAATATTGGTAATTTTAATAACTTGTCGTGCAAACTTTGTCTCTGGTGTCACCTTGACCTCGCCATGATCCATCAACAAAATATATGAACATATACATATATATGTGAAGACAGTCCAGTGTTATATTATGTTACTTTCTCTCTCACTTAAACCTACTGGCAGTCTTCACCTTTTTCACATTTCATCACACTTGATGACTCACTAAATTCAGTAGCTCACAGGTAAAAAATAATTTATTAATATTTTTTAATTTACAAAATTTCAATTTAAAAATTTTAAAAATTTTTATGTCCATCTTTTTTGATCAAACACAAAATCACAATTTTAAAAAATAAAAAAAAAATAATAATTACAAAATACGAAGAAGTAAATAAAAAAAATGTCAACAATATTGAAATATAAAAAATATTTAAAGAAGAATAGATAAGAGATGGCGCCACAACCCCGACGATGATGTTGACGGAGTCCGACCGAACAGAAGACTGACGATTTCCATCGAGTTTTGACTTGACAATATTCAGCTGTCGCGCAGCAGTCCCCACCAGTCGCGGGAAGTACACTTGATGTTTTACCCTCGGCGATTTAGCCCCTCTACTCTCTCAGCTCTTCCAGCGTTAGCTTTCTCGCTTACACTTTGAGTTCTCGGTGATGATGTTACTTCCACGCCTCCTCGGCTTCCCATTGGATCAGTTGGGACATACGCCAACAAAATGGCCGACACCCTAATCGATTCCACCACCAACTCGTAGTCGTAGTCCTCTCTACTCCTACTACACTCTGTACGCTACCTACTATACTACTGGGCTTGCCTTCAAACATTTCTACTGTTCTAAAACTTAAAATGTGCTACAACCCCTTCGCAATACCCTTTTTATACTCATATGTTATACCATTTTACTTACTTTTCAAACTAAAATCACATTCAAGTCATTGTTTTCCACACTCTCTCTATTCTGAGCAGTAGTTTTATTTTTAAGGAGGTCCTTTCGCCGCCAATGTAAAATAAAAAATATTAGATTATGAGTAAATTTAATTTTTTTCTAATAGTTAAGGTCCTTATTTATCTTATAGTGAGGTTTAAATTATACTTTACCGGACAAATTTTTGAAAAAATAAAATTTTTAAATGTTAGTATTTGTTCAGAGTCTTACGAGAAAATCAGACGTTTGCAGTATTTCTCGAATTATACTATCAGTCGTGGATTAGATGAAGTAAAAAAAAACTAAAAATCAGATTTTCCAAATATTCAGGTTTCTTTTTTTGCAATAAAATATATCAGTTACCGAGATATTTATTGAGAAATTAATATTTAAAAATCACAAAAAATTCTCAAGTTACCTACAATAAAATGGAGTCAAAAGATTTGGCAACGTTGCGTAGCGCGCGAGCTTCAGACCATTTAATAAATTCAAACTAAACTTTAACGGGCTTATGTTTTTCATGCATACTTATTAGTTAATTTATTTTTTAACAAATTTTCATAATTCATAATTGAAAAATAAAACAATAATTAAAAAATACTAGCATTCCTGCCATGAGACATTAGAATGTTATGGTTTTGTGACTAAACATTTTTAATTAATTTATTTATTTACACTGACTGCAAAAAGTTAAACACGGTTAAGGTTATATTGTGCAAATAAAAATATAAACAACCGAAATAAAGCGTTGCCAAATCACGGACAGGTTACTAACAGCTGATTTACAACAGTCAAATTAATTTTTGTATTTAACTATTTTTTTTTTAATTTTCAAAATTTCAACGATTAATGCCTCATATACTATTTATTTTTTAATTTTAGGAATTTTTATGGGTTTTGTATTTTAATTTATTGAAAATTTACTACTACAGTTGTTATGACTCAACTGGAGCGAAAGGACTTCCTTAAGAGCTGCGCTACCAAGGCCGGTAAATTTATGTTTAAAGTTTTTTTATAAACTAATGATTTTTCAATTGTATTTCAGATTCAATATCATCATCATCATTACACTGAAAAAATAATTTAATAATTAAGAGAACAATTCTTGAACCAAGAAAATAATTTTGAAGAGTTTCATTGTCTTGAATCAAGATGAAAAATTTTTGAATTAAATAAAATTTACTTAAATCAAGAAAAATTTTTTAGTTTAAGAATTTTTTTACTCAAAATCAAGAAGATTAAATTCTTCAAAATTATTTACTTGATTCAAGCAAATTTTTTTTTGCTTTATAGAATTTTATATTATTTTTATAAGTAATGGTAAAAATATTATTTTAATTCTTAAAAATAGGGTAATTATTCTTTTAAATAAATATATTATTCAAATACACTACTGAAGAAAATTTAGAGCTGAAAAAAGTTTTGAAATTTTGCGTTGTAAAAAATTAGAAACAACTGCACACAGAAAAAAAAATTAAATTAAATCAAAAGAGGAATTTTTGAACCAAGAAAATAATTTTTAAAAGTTTAATTATCTTAAATCTAGACGAAAAACTCTTGAATCAAGTAAAATTTACTTAAACCAAGAAAAATTTCTTAGTTTAAAAATTTTAGTTTAAAAATAGTTTAAAAACTTTGTGTTATTTTAATAAAAATTTTGTGTGGACCGTATTTAATACAGAAATTGCGTTAATTTTAATATTTTTTACTGTGTAATTTTTTTTTTATGTAGAAACTACTGCACAGAGATAAAAAAATTAACTTGAATCAAAAGAGAAATTCTTGAACCCTGAAAATAATTTTGAAAAGTTTAATTGTCTTGAATCAAGACAAAAAATTCTTGAATCAAGTAAAATTTATTTAAACCAAAAAAAATTCTTCAAAATTATTTACTAGATTCAAGTAAATTTTTTTTTCTCTGCAAAAATGTCGTCTTCAGAAGAAACAAAAAACTCCAAGGACATTACAAACTTGCTAGCAAAATAAACTATTATTAAAGAGACTTTTAAAATGATGTACGGTCGACTAAAGCGCTGGAGAATCCTAATCCGGGTTACGCAATCCACCGAGAAAGCACAGACCAAGAGTAAGCTACTGCACACCTTGATATTATTTTATTCTTAAGCCGTAGACATTAACATTGAAGCTAAATCTCATCATGTCCATCAACTGTCATCATCAGTAGCAATAAGAAGAGATAATACTCTCGATCAAGACTGGAGACTGCTCTTTTTCATCTAATCCGGGAAGTAAAGCTTGTCATTTTTTTCACGCCTCGACTCTTCATTTCATATGGTATGTGTGTGGACTATATACTATATAATGTATAGTACTATTCACTTTTTTTCATTTCAGCGCCTCATTGAACGCATTGACGCCACTCTATGATGCCTCTCAATAGACCCGACGTACTTAGACAAGCGTTATTGCTCAAGCATGTAACACGCCTAAAAAATAATGCACAAGCGTTTGCAAGAAGTGGCAAGAAACTTCGTAAAGCTTTAGACCGGAGAAGACCTCTTGTATGTTACTTATATTTAGTTCATTGAGGGTACAAGTTGAGTATGCACCCGGAAAAAGTGCCGACAAAGCTATCACCAGAGAGTACCACGAGATTTTATGTTTTATATACATCTATACTCTCCGTCTTTCTTCTTACATATCTATATATATACTTTATACTTTTATAAAACATCCAGATGCTCTGGATCAAGTACCGGATCCTGATACTTCAGATTTATGAGACTTTAAATGTCTAATGTGTCATTTGTATGCGCGTATTGAGGTAAAATTATTTTGGAATTCATTCTGTTAATAATAATCATCGATAATTATGTAAAAATATTCGTTTAAAATTTTAATTTAAATTTAAGGTAATGTATTTTTATTTTTTAGATTCAAAAGTTGGGGAAGAAAAAAGTAAATAAGTAAAATAAGATTCAAAGACTTATTCTTATAAGCGGGTGAAAGACAATACGATACTAGGCGCCTTCAGCAAGGCTTCTGTGCATATATATAAGTTAAAAATTACGGTAAGAGGTCGATTTCTACTTCTACTCTGCATGGATTTTTTTAAGCGCCGGATTTTAGTATTGGTGTGAAGTACAGACAGTCTAGATTTATTTATTCAGTAAATTAACGCCAATCGGCTTTATACAGTGATTGAAGTGAATATACATACTCTGAAAAAAAAATTAACTTGATTCTAGAGAAAAATTCTTGAACCAAGAAAATAATTTTGAAGAGGGTAATTGTCTTAAATCAAGACGAAAAATTCTTGAATCAAGTAAAATTCCCTTAAATCAAGAAAAATTTATTAGTTCAAGAAATTTTCTACTCAAATCAAGAAGATTAAGTTCTCCAAAATTATATACTTGATTCAAGAACATTTTTTTTCTGTGTACACAAAAAAAAAATTTACTTGAATCAAGTAAATAATTGTGAAGAATTTCATCTTCTTCAAAATTATTTTCTTGGTTCAAGAATTTTTCTCTTAATTAAAGTTAATTTTTTTTCAGTGTACACACAGAAAAAAAAATGTTCTTGAATTAAGTATATAATTTTGAAGAACTTAATATTCTTGATTTGAATAGAAAAATTCTTGATTTAAGGAAATTTTTCTTGATTTAAGGAAATTTTACTTGATTCAAGAATTTTTCGTCTTGATTCAAGATAATTACTCTCTTCAAAATTATTTTCTTGGTTCAAGAATTTTTCTCTTAATTAAAGTTAATTTTTTTTCAGTGTACACACAGAAAAAAAAATGTTCTTGAATTAAGTATATAATTTTGAAGAACTTAATATTCTTGATTTGAATAGAAAAATTCTTGATTTAAGGAAATTTTTCTTGATTTAAGGAAATTTTACTTGATTCAAGAATTTTTCGTCTTGATTCAAGATAATTACTCTCTTCAAAATTATTTTCTTGGTTCAAGAGTTTTTCAGCCAGTCCCATGGCTAAGCGGTATAATGCTTGTCATGCTTGCTTGGGACTGGTGAGGCGTGGGTTCGAATCCCGGTGTGAGCTGAAATTTAATTTTCAGTGAACATCGGTGCTCGTAACTCATGCCGGGCTGTACAGGTTTGGGTTTTTCGATGGTTTCCCCAAGCCCTGTGCTACCGGTGGGGCACAGGCAAATGCGTGCAGTTTCCCCAAAGTCGGCCCATCGCCGCATTACTCTCCAGGCTGAAAAAGTATGTAATACCGCCAAACTTATTCTGCCAAACTTAATGTACCGATCAGCCTGGAGTCCCCTTCCGGTCTCGGCCGGACCCCCATCGAGACAGAAGTCTGAAAAGCGGAGTTCAAGAGTTTTTCTCTTAATTCAAGTTAATTTTTTTTCAGTGTACATACAAGAGAGATATCGTAAATTAGTAATGATGGTAATAATCATGGGGGAATTTATTTATTTATTTATTTTCTTATCTGATAAGGAATTCTATCGAGGTGTAAAAACACCTGTGTATAGAATCAGTACAAAAAATAACAGTTTTAGGATACATATAGACTTTTTTACAAAATTTATGTCGATAATACAATGCAAAGAGATAATAAGTACAAAAAGTAATAAATTTTTAGAGAAAGAAATACAAAATTATAAATATCAGAAAAAGAAATATCTAATCAAATATTCGCATTTTCTAATACATTTTTTAAGCATATTAACCATATTAAGGTTTCTTATCTAGTCACTTAACTTTTTTTTATGACACTGAAGTTAGCAGACGTCTAAAAATTTTTATTAATTAAATTACAATTAAAAAGATATTTCTAAAAAGTTGCACTTATAGTTTTTTAAGTTTTTTACATGTGAAATTTTTTTTTTAATTGTTTAATTGAAATTTTTTCAATAAAAATTTTGAAATGTCGGCTAACTTCATTTTCATTTTTTTTTTTAACAATTTTTGATTACAATCTATAGTTTTGATATTAGTAGGGAATTTGTTATAATATTTAATTGCTATATAATAAGCATTTTGTGTACTAATTAATAACTAATAGTTTTACTAAGTTTATAATAATAAGTAAAAAGTTATAATAAAAATACAATGAATATTTTGCATTAATTTGATTTGATTTACGGCTCCGACTTTAATCTCCTTAATTTAGTTTTGAAAATAATAATTACCTATATTTATGAATGTAATTATTTAAATATTATTGTCATTTAAATTTTTAGATAAGAATTTTGTAAAATCACTCGGATTTAAATTGAAATCCTTATTTAAAAAGTCATAAGCTTAAAGTTTATTTAAGTTCTTGAACAAATAATTTCATTCAACTACTGTACAACTGTGTTATTTTCTTCATAATAACAATGCGATGTACTGCTTAAGATAAACCAAATACTGATAAGAATTACGTGAAGATAGAGCGTAAAAATCCCAAGATTTAGTTTTTCTGTTATTGTCTTTGTCGTTAGAGTACGGAAGAAATAAAATAAGGTCGATACGACTACAATGGAGGATAATCCATGCACCTGCATATTCTCAGTCCTAATCCTTGGCAGCCATCGTCAAAACCTTAAGCTTTTGCTCTGATTCATACACGACCTATTCTCAGCTCAAGGAATGAGAAATATTGTATACAACTAGACCTATCATAACTTCAAATCTTCTAGGTATTTTCCGAAATTTTCTGTCCTGCGATAAGCTCATTAATGAAAAATCCAGGAGACATCGATGGAAAATTTACTCTAATGCAAGGCTTCGACTAATAAGGGTAACTTTGTCCTTAAAACTTTGTTTTTGAATTAGTGTTACAGTCGACGCTCTCTGTATTGGACCTCTCTGTATTTGACCACATTCTTCCTCTGTATTTGACGATTTTACACAGCTCTTATGGACAAGGACGAGTCAAATACAAAGAATGGTCCTGTACGGGTGAGTCAAATACAGAGAGCGTTGACTGTATTGTAGAATAGGAAGAAGAAGAAGTGCTTGCTGTTATACTTTACATTAGTACAGCGCATCTACTATATTAGTGTCGAGCAAGAAATGTGATGCCAGAATATTAAAAGAACAAGTACTTGTGTAAATTATCCAGCGGACAGAACTGAGGTATCTAAGAACACTCCGAAATCCGCAGTGTTTTGATTAATGCTAAAGTTGGAATGCCGAACAAAATACTTTGGAATAATACAACTGTAATATATAGAGAAGTTCAGAAAACAGGTATTGTAATTAAAAATTTTTGTGTGTGAGCAATTTATAAGATAAATATTTAATAAAATTTTTGGATGAATTTTTATTTTAATAAAAATTTTTTTGAGGTAAGAGATAATCAAAAAGTAAAAATATTGTTTTTATTTGTAATATTATTTTTAGAAAGTTATTTATTTGCAAAAATTCAAAAATTTTTTCAATTAAAAAATTTTTAGGTGATTATTTACAAGTATTTTTGGCTATATCTAAAGGTGAAAAATTAATATTTTTTTTTATTCTGCTTGTTTTTACGGCACATTTATGATAATAAAAGTCGCGAAAGAAAAAAAAAAAGATTTCGATAGCTTTTTTGCCTTCAAAAGTTGGAAAAAATTTTGGCTCTCGTGTTTTTGGATAAAATTTCTATTTTATCTTTTTTTATTGTTTTTGACATATTTTTTTTTTTAAGTATATAAAAAACGAACAATTAAAAAAAAAATTTGAATATTACAATTTTCTAAAGAATTTAAAAATTTTTTTGAAAATTTGTTGAAATTGTGATAATCAACTTTTTTTTTTTTTTTTTAATTGTTCATTTTTTTCTGTATTTTTTTTTGAAAAATACATCAATAAAATTAAATAAAAATTTCATTAAAAAAAAATGAAAATTAAAATGGTGGACCCCACTTGTAAATAAATACGAATTTTTAATTGTCAAAATTAAATTTTATCGTATGGATCTTTTCGAATATTAAAAATTACCTCTCAATTTACGGTGCTATTTGTTAATAAAACGATCATGAAAGTGTCATTTTTTATTCAACGATCGATATTTCAACATCACATTTGTACAGCAATTATTAAAACTACAAATTGGCGATATTGAAGATAAATGAATGAGTTAACTAACATCTAAAATTTCCATTAAATTTACAAATTTATTACGTATAATATAATATAAATTATTACAATTTTTTCAGTAAAAATTAGTTAAGACATAGGGTTTCTCAAATAAACGTTTCTGTGTGTATACACATAAGCGCAAGTGAATTCAACAAGTTTTAAATCAATAGACCGTTTTACATCAAGATCCGCAAGTCTTTGATGTGGAAATAAATTTATAAAATCTAGAATAAAAGCTTGCAAAAACGTTTTTAAAAGCCGTCGGCAGTCGGTAGAATGCTTCACCCATTTATTTTATATCGGAGTTTGGAGTAAGTACTCTGGAAGAATTTATATGACGTAGACTTTATACTTTTTCGCAATAGTACACCATTTATTGCGTACATGAGCTTCTGTACTGAAGCATTGGCGCAAACGCCTCTGAATTGCCTTTACGCATGAAAATTCTACATGCGTCTGTGCACCAATAATAGCTAACACCAACCACCTACACATATTCGTATCAAAAAATATTTGTTAATAGTTTTAGTATTAAACAAATATTTCTTAATTTAAAATCATTTGTTTGTATTTAATAAATCTGATATTCAATTATTAAATATTAATAAATCTTTTTAAATACTACACAGAAAAAAAATTTACTTGAATCAAGTAAATAATTTTTAAAAATTTAATATTCTCGATTTGAATAAAAGAAATTCTTAAACTAAGAAATTTTTCTTGGTTTAAAAAAATTTTACTTGATTCAAGAATATTTCTTGTTTCAAGAAAATGAAATTTTTCAAAATTATTTTCTTGGTTGAAGAATTTTTCACTTTATTCAGGTAAATTTCATTTTTTGTGTAAGAAACAATTGTTAAGAACTAAAAAGTGGTCTCTAATAAATAATTTGTTAAATATTAACAAATAATATATTATTCGATTAATCAGATCCCAGAGAATTATAACTATGATGGTTCAGGTTTATACAGATCAATTATGTTATTGTTATGTTAATTTATTTTTCAATTTTGCAACGTTTCGTCACGTATCGTGACTTCCTCAGGCATCTACACAGAAAGAAAGATTTCTTGACTGGAGAACAAAATTCTTGGCTCAAGTAAATTTTCGATCGCCCGAAGGAAGACCGAAGTTGTCTTGGCCGAAGTAAAAATTTTTCTTGAAATTCTATTCTTGGTGGAAGTAATTTTTTCTTAATTCAAATTATCAAAATTCTTGATACAAGAAATTTTTATATTTGATCAAGATTTTTAGATACTTTAGGGAAGCAGCGCCATCTACTTCAGCTGAGAAAAAAATTTTCTCATCTTGAGAAAATTTTTCTCTTGAATATTTAATACCTATTTTAGATTATTTTAGCGCGCAATTATACATATTGAATGAAAAAAAATGATTCAATATTATTTGATCTTCCCATTTGACATGTTAGTCAATAGAAATATTAATGAAGATTTACTATCAAGATATTTAATTTTTTGGAGCAAGAGAAAAATTTTCTCAAGACAAGAAAATTTACTTCTGTCAAGAACTTAATTTTTTGGAGCAAGAGAGAAATTTTCACAAAACAAGAAAATTTTCTTGACTTAAATAAATTGTCTTGGATCAAGAAACATATTTCTTGAAGCAAGGGAATTGATTTGTTGGAATAAGTGAAATTTCTTGTGTCAACAAAAAATTTTTTTTCGCCCAAGTAAATAATTATGAAGAAAAATATTTTCTTGGCTCAAGTGAACCTTTCTTTCTGTGTAATAACAGACATACAGTTGTGTTAAATAATTAATTTATTTCAAGGTATAGTTTATTAATTTATTGTCTGTATGTAAAGTTCTTTTGTAAAAGATTTTAATTTTAAGTATTAGATGCCTGAGGAAGTCACGATACGTGACGAAACGTTGCAGAATTAAAAAATAAATTAACATAACAATAACATAATTGATCTGTATAAACCTGAACCATCATAGTTATTAACAAATAATTTTTGATACAAATAAATCCTTCTATCAGTGTACCAGGTATGTAGACATATATAAAAGCTATAAAATATAATCCTAAATATAAAACTTTATTTATATTTTTTCCAGCGTCAGTACGTCCAAGTCACGTGGTAGCAGTCTTCGTGATCTCGTGCCATATTTCTGCGTTCTTCGTATCAAGCTTTCTGCTTGGTATATGCTTATGGTTCCATAGTTCTGCTGGGATAAGTCCTTTTACTCTCTTTTTTATCCCTCCCAACAAACAGCGAGTATAGGAACACGATAGAGGCAGGACCTCAGGCGTAACGGAGAAACCGTGCGTTGAATTCAAAGGAGAATCGACACGAGTATGTTGCTGTTCTTTATACATATAATATATATCTATATTCTATATAAATATATAAATATATGTAAAATGTGAAAAGGTGTAGGTAGCCGCCATGACGATGTGTAATATCGCGACGGCGCACTCTGCACTCGGTTGCGCCGTTATCTCGGCACCATCTAGCCGGGCTAAAAGCTTCTCCCCATCAACCACCTCTCTTCAACCCCTCCTGTACTCTCCTCATCTTGTCCATTCTCTCTTTATATATATAATACATATATATCTGGATACTTTTCTTTTCTTCACTCTTCCTCACAACTCTATCCGTGTTATTATATTTTCTGTCTCTATTTATTATCGACAATGATGAAGGCTACGAATGTTGGATATATTTCTTCGAATTCCTATTTCTCATCATCATCATCTTCGATATCTTATTCTTCAGGGCTACAGGCTATTATCTACAGGCCTCTCATCTTCATTTTTTCCACTTTTATTCTAATGTCAAGAGTCCTAATTGTTGTTTAGAAGCAGCCTAAAACTGGTTAACACGATGTTTAACTTGCTGATGAGATTTTGTTCTTTTAAAATAAGGTGGCTGAGCTTCTGAATAAAATTTAGTGTTTTTTTGTTTCAGCTTGTCTTATTTATTTATATTATGGTGGAAATTTATCTAACAAATATAAAGTATATGTATTTATTGTATTATGGAGTAAGTAATGATGATAAATTTATCCTAGAATATCTTTTAAGCTATATAGTCTTCAGTAAGATAAAAATTTTTTTTGAAGTAAGAAAATTCTGTCAAAAATAATTGTACACAGAAAAACAGGTTTACTTGAGCCAAGAAAATATTTTTCTTCCTAATTATTTTCTTGAGCGAAAAAAAAATTTTTTTTTGACAAGAAATTTCACTTGTTCCAACAAAATTAATTTTCTTGCTTTAAAAAATAGGTATCTTGATCCAAGAAAATTTATTTAAGTCAAGAAAATCTTGTTTTGAAAAAATTCAGCCTCTTGCTCCAAAAAATTTAGTTCTTGATAGAAGTAAATTTTCTTGTCTTGAGAAAATTTCTCTCTTGCTCCAAAAAATTAAATATAAAGATAAAAGTAAATTTTCATTAATATTTTTATTGATTAACATGCACTGATAGAAGGATTTGTTTATAGTTAAAAATACTTATTAATATTTAACAAATCATTTATTAGAGACCACTTTTTAGTCCTTAACAAATATTTCTTAGTATTTAAAAAAATTTATTAATATTTAATAAATGAATATCAGATTTCTTAAATACAAACAAATCATTTTAAATACTAAGAAATAATTGTTTAATACTAAAAAGTGGTCTCTAATAAATGATTTGTTAACTATTAACAAATATTTTTTAATACAAATAAATCTTTCTATCAGTGTGTCAAATGAGAAGATCAAATAATATTTCATCATTTTTTTTCATTCAATATGTATAATTGCACGCTAAAATAATATAAAATAAGTATCAAATATTCAAAAGAAAAATTTTCTCATAGTGGGAAAATTTTTTTCTCAGCTGAAGTAGGTGACGCTGCTTCCCGAAAGTATCTAAAAATCTTGATCAAGTATAAAAATTTATTGTATCAAGTATTTATGATAGAATTAAGAAAAAATTACTTCCACCAAGAATAGAATTTCAAGAAAAATTTTTACTTCGGCCAAGACAACTTCGGTCTTCCTTCGGGCGACCGAAAATTTACTTGAGCCAAGAATTTTGTTCTCCAGTCAAGAAATCTTTCTTTCTGTGTAGATGCCTGAGGAAGTCACGATACGTGACGAAACGTTGCAAAATTGAAAAATAAATTAACATAACAATAACATAATTGATCTGTATAAACCTGAACCATCATAAGTATCAAGTATTTATGATAATTTGAATTAAGAAAAAATGACTTCCACCAAGAATAGAATTTCAAGAAAAATTTTTAATTCAGCCAACACAACTTCGGTCTTCCTTCAGACATCCGAAAATTTTCTTGAGCCAAGAATTTTGTTCTCCAGTCAAGAAATTTTTCTTCCTAAATTAAGGAAATTTATTTTTTTTTTTTCTAATAGTCTTCAGTGAAATAAAAATTTTTTTGAGGTAAGAAAATTCTGTCAAAAATAATTATAGTCTTCTTGAATTAAGAAAATTTATTCTTTTTTTTTATTTTCTAGATGATTTGAGATGTATATGCATTTATCTTGTATAATATAATTTATAGGATTAAAAAAATTCCCGGAACAGAGTCAGGACATTTTGAATCTTGACTTGTTACTCCAATGGCATATTTAAAGGGTGTGAGCCTGCCTGGGAAGGCCTTCAGGATCAATACGACTCATCCGCGCAAGTCTGCGAGCCTACTCCCACATTAATACAAATGTATTTTTTCTTCTTCATTATCATCATCATCATCATCATCATTATTATCAATATTCTGCACATGATGTAGAAAGTAATAAAAATCAGATGTTAATGTAATCTCCATGTTATATGAGGAATTAATATTCAACGTTTGACGTATCTGGGTCTGTTGAAGTTGAAAATTTACAATAAAAAGAGGAAATAAGAGGAGTATTCAATTCAAGCTATGTATTAATTCCGAGCAACAGTTTGACGTTGACAGTTATTTAAATAAAAAATTACTGTATTATACATATTATATATTTTTAGTGATATGTCAGAATGAAAGTCAGTTGACGTAGTGGTGTTTGAAAACGATTTTATTTTCATCTTTTGAGAGGCAACACAAATCGAGAATAAAGAATTTAATATAATAAGAATATATGTTAAGTATAAAAAGAGTAAGAAATTGAGATAAGGTAGTATAGTAGGCGAGAGAATATATATATAAGTATTATATTTTTTATTAGTATTATTATGTGTAGATGGAAGACAAGAATGCGGCGTGAATCTTTGATCTGCTGACGAACTCGCTTCTCGAGTTATTCAAGTCCAAAAGTCCAACGACTACAAGCCGACGTGAACACCTGCATTTAGCGTCTTCAGGGTTAGTTTTAAGAGACATGTCTTGACAGAATCTCTAATACAATGTGTCTATTTAACCCGAGATATGTCTTACCGAAGGATCAAGCCTCCATTTTTTACAATTCAGAACGATAGATTGAAACTTTGAGATTTTTTATTCATGACTTTATATTATAAAAATTTATATTATTATTATTATTTTAGAATATTACTAAGATCGGTGATTTTAAGTTTAAGTTGGCTTAAAAAAAAAAATAATACATCCTCTTTAATAAATAATAATAATTATTATTATTATTACATAAATAATTATTTATTTAAATTATGTAAAATACTGAGCAAATGAATCCATCAGTATTTATATATTTTATAGAAATACTTATTTTTATAGCCATTTTTTTATCGTATCTGCTCAAGCTAATGGAAATCAATTTATAATTTATGAAAATTCTTAATATTTTATCGTTTTTAATGGTAACTTTTAATAATTCATAGGTTATTTAATATTAAAATTATTTATGATTATTTAAATCTCTAAAAATAAAGAAGAAATGTTTATTCAGAAGAAAAAATCATGAAGTACACAGTAAAAAATTTTACGTCAATGCGTCAAAAAATTTTGTGTTAAAAATTTTTATGTTAAATATTTAACACTTTTTTGTGTCAATTTAACACTTTTTTGTGTTAATTTAACACACTAAATGTTAAATTTACATATAAAAGTGTTAAATATTTAACACAAAAATTTTTATTTCACTGAAGACTATTAGAAAAAAAAAGAATAAATTTTCTTAATTTAGGAAGAAAAATTTCTTGACTGGAGAACAAAATTCTTGGCTCAAGTAAATTTTCGGTCGCCCGAAGGAAGACCGAAGTTGTCTTGGCCGAAAGAAAAATTTTTCTTGAAATTCTATTCTTGGTGGAAGTCATTTTTTCTTAATTCTATCATAAATACTTGATACAATAAATTTTTATATTTGATCAAGATTTTTAGATACTTTCGGGAAGCAGCGCTACCTACTTTAGCTGAGAAAAAAATTTTCTCACTATGAGAAAATTTTTCTCTTGAATATTTGATACCCATTTTATATTATTTTAGCGTGCAATTATACATATTGAATGAAAAAAAATGATGAAATATTATTTGATCATCTCATTTGACATTAAATTTTCATTAATAAAAATATTAATGAAAATTTACTTTTATCTTTATATTTAATTTTTTGGAGCAAGAGAGAAATTTTCTCAAGACAAGAAAATTTACTTCTATCAAGAACTAAATTTTTTGGAGCAAGAGGCTGAATTTTCTCAAAACAAAAAGATTTTCTTGACTTAAATAAATTTTCTTGGATCAAGATACCTATTTTTTAAAGCAAGAAAATTAATTTTGTTGAAACAAGTGAAATTTCTTGTCAAAAAAAATTTTTTTTTCGCTCAAGAAAATAATTAGGAAAAAAAATATTTTCTTGGCTCAAATGAACTTTTTTTTCTGCACTGATAGAAGGATTTGTTTATAGTTAAAAATATTTGTTAATATCTAACAAATCATTTATTAGAGTCCACTTTTTAGTCCTTAACAAATATTTCTTAATATTTAAAAAGATTTATTAATATTTAATAAATGAATATCAGATTTATTAAATACAAATAAATTATTTTAAATACTAAGAAATATTTGTTTAATACTAAAAAGTGGACTCTAATAAATGATTTAGTAACTATTAACAATTATTTTTTAACACAAATAAATCCTTCTATGAGTGTGTGAAGTATTGTGTAAAAATTCAAGCGTCATAATTTATTAATTAAAAAATAAGTTATTAAAAATTTAAATAATTATATTTGTAAGTATTAAATAAAATAATTATCGAGTATAAAAATTAACTGATATAATAATAAAATGATGTTTGTTCAACAGATTGAAATATTCAAAAATAGAGCTGATGAGCCGAAAAATTTGCCTTGTCATTGGGCGTAGGGCTGTCCTGCGATGGTGTAAGACAAAAAGTAAAACAAAGGTGATGTGTAGGGAGCGTTAAAAGAAGGTCTGGAATAAAAGAACAGAATAAGATAAGAAGAAACGAGTGGAGTTAAATAAAATAAAAAGAAAGCTGTAAAATTCAGTGCGGTCAAAAGCTCAGAGCAGATCCAGTAGCTGATTCGTGGGCATTGAGTCATGCCCTGTAGCCTGTCATTATAAACGGGCCGAAGCGAGACCACTTAGGGAATAAAGGAGAGAGTGTATACATCTGAGAGATCCATGTGGACCACACCTCCACTTCGCATCTTTACACTCTTTTACTTCTCTCCAGAGTCTGCTGAGTTAGAGGTCTACCTCTGGATTTATATATCTATAACCATTTCATCTGAGAGAAAAAATAAAAACGGCCAGCTAAAAAACCCAAAGATGGTAAAAAAAGTTAAAGAGCATACACCGTTTTCTGTTCTGTTATTAAACCTTACAGTAAAAACAAAACGAGGAGAGTCATCGTCAAGCATATTTCACAAAAAACGCATGACCATTTTTGCCGACTTTTTTTATGATTTCTTCTAAAAATCTATACGTACTCTCTACTCGGCTCATCGCGCTGTTTACTTCGGACTGTCAATATTTGTTCTTGTTTCTACCGTTGACCATTTAAAGGTCACCCGGGATTTTTTTTTCTCACATTGTGAAAACTATTATTAAAATGAGATCTGAAATCCAAATATCAAGACCTTCAGCGCTTGTTTTATACTTAGAACAATCAGGTAAATAAGTTAATAAAATAATATCATTCAAATTATCTTAAAAAAATGCCGAAGTGGAAGTAGAGTTTAGTTTGAATTATTTTACCGTCATTAGAAGGATAATTAAACTATTATTGACTTAAAAGAATATAAATTTTAATTAAGAACAAAAATTTTATGAAATTTACAGAAAGACAATTATTTGTCTCAATCAAAAGTTGTCATTTCTAAACTTATTACACACAGAAAGAAAGATTTCTTGACTGGAGAACAAAATTTTTGGCTCAAGTAAATTTTCGTTTGCTCGAAGGAAGACCGAAGTTGTCTTGGCCGAAGTAAAAATTTTTCTTGAAATTCTATTCTTGATGGAAGTCATTTTTTCTTAATTCAAATTATCATAAATACTAGATACAAGAAATTTTTATATTTGATCGATTTTTAGATACTTTAGGCAAGCAGCGCCACCTACTTCAGCTGAGAAAAAAATTTTCTCATCTTGAGAAAATTTTTCTCTTGAATATTTGATACCCATTTTATATTATTTTAGCATGCAATTATACGTATTGAATGAAAAAAAATGATTCAATATTATTTGATCTTCCCATTTGACATGTTAGTCAATAGAAATATTAATGAAAATTTACTATCGAGATACTTAATTTTTTGGAGCAAGAGAAAAATTTTCTCAAGACAAGAAAATTTACTTCTATCAAGAACTTAATTTTTTGGAGCAAGAGAGAAATTTTCTCAAAACAAGAAAATTTTCTTGACTTAAATAAATTGACTTGGATCAAGATACGTATTTCTTGAAGCAAGGGAATTGATTTTTTGGAATAAGTGAAATTTCTTGTGTCAAAAAAAAATTGTTTTTTTTCGCCCAAGTAAATAATTATGAAGAAAAATATTTTCTTGGCTCAAGTGAACCTTTTTCTCTGTGCACAATAAAAAATTTAGCGTCATTTCTTCAAAAAATTGAGTGTTAAAAATTTTTTTTGTTAAATATTTAACACTTTTAAGTGTAAATTTAACATTTATTCTGTAAATCAACACAAAAAAGTGTTAAACATTTAACATAAAAATTTTTAACACTAAATTTTTTGCTGTGTGGCGATTTAGCTCATTTTTGAACTTGATCTTTGTAATCGTTCTAAGTTTAAGTATGTTGAATTTCATTAAGACACTTTACGAATTGTAAACGCTATTGTCATGATAAGCCGCGTTATATCGTAATGAATAAGTATTTAAAAATATAAATACATAAACTTTTGAACTAGTCCAAAGAAAAAAAAACTTCTTGCACCGAGAAAATTTTAAGGAAGACAAAAGTTATTTTTGAGCAAGAAGAAATTTTTTTGGCTCAAGAAACTTTGACTTCATTCAAGAAATTTTCAATCTTCCTTATAAGGAAAAAAGAAAATTCGAAAAATTACAGTATACACTGAGAAAAAAAATACTTTTGCTCAATTAACATTCTCTTGGCTCAAGAAACTCGCTGACGATAAAATATTCTATTATTATTAATTATTAATTTCTGAAGAGAAGAACATCAATATTTATATAAATAATCAGATTACGTCCAGGAAAATTAATATAATAACTATGTTCACAGGAATTCGGGACAAAATAAATAAAATTCAAACCATCAATTCGATCTTTGTTGTACGTTTCGTCCTTTATTAGGACTTCATCAGCAACTAAAATTAAAAACATAAATATTATAACCTTTCTATACATATAAAAAACATATAACATAATGTAACCATACCTTAATCATTATGGTTTACAATCTATTATATGCTATTATATAAAACGTAAGAACCATTGGTAATAGTGTTGTAATGAATTCAATGTCAATTAACATTATTTTTAGAAAACATAAACAGACCAGTTATTTAACAAAATTATTACAAATGTATCAACATTTATTTTGTCCCGAATTCCTGTGAACATAGTTATTATATCAATATTTATCTTTGGATAATAGATAAACAAAAGAATAGTTTTATTTAAATTAAGTAAAAATTATTTCAATCAATTTAACAATTTCTTGAGCTAAGAATATATATTCTTTAAAATTTTCAAGAACATAAATTCTTGTATCAAGAAAATTTTCTTAATAAAAATATTTTTTTTTCTCAGTGTATAATGCAACCTGGCGCGTCGTGATGAAAACTGGAAAAATTACAGTTTCAGATTGTAATTATTACAGATTTTATAAGAATTACATTGTAGAATGTAATATTTAAATTAAAAGCTCTGAATATTAAATTAAAAAATTGAATTTAGAAATTGTAATTTTTCAAGTTTTCTTTTTTCCGTGTAATATTTTCTTGAGCCAAGAAAATTTACCCTCTAGTTAAGAATTTTTTTTTTCAGTGTCGTATTTTCTGAGCAAGCTCGATGAACTGAATCAGAAAATGACAAAATTTTTCAAAATGTATGACATGGAGACAAATGAAATTTCTTTGAAATCTACTAAAAGTGATGGGATTAATTACAAAATTTTTTTCAGACGAGAAGAAAAGCTTGAAGGCATTAAAAATAAAAAAAAAAAGTCAGTCAATTAGAGTGATGAATCCCAAGGGTGCCAGGATTTTATTATACGTTTCGCAGTCATTGTCACACCCTAAATAATTTAAAAACCTTAATATACACATTGTACTTATTATGATTATGATTTTTATTATTACAGGAGTGAGCATGTAGAACGCACGGATGCGTCGAATAATTTAAATAAATGTTCAGTGTGGAAGGAACGTGACGCTAGTGAATGCCAAGTCAATGCTTATATCGCGTGCATGAATGACTAATTGACCGCAGCCCGAGTAACGCGAGGGGATGATCACGATCAACGGCCACGGAACAGGGGGTGGCTGTCAATTGAAAGGTATACACACATATGCAAGTATATTATAATACACACACATATGATAAAGAAATCTAAACGGGTACGAGCTAATGTCACGCAAAACACTAAATTATCATTAACCATATAGCGAATATGTAACTTTTTGACTTAAATTTTTTTTACCCGCGAAACAAAAACATTTATCACCTCTAATAGTTAGATAAGATTGTGCTATGAAATGCTAATACATTGTTACCTTTATCTTTGAAACATACATGTTTTTTTTATTTTATTCTATATACTGTGCTGTACAGTACTCTATTTCAAGTGCACACGGAAAAAAAAGCCACGGACACAAACAACCATCAGCGAATGAAAATATAAGGTTGATATGCGAGAGGAATAAAGAGGGATGAGAATAACGAGAAAGAGAGAGTCATTTTAACGTAAACATTGCACGAGTTGTTCATTATCACATTACACAGTATATACCTTTCTCTTGCTATGCATTTATTTTTAAAACTGGCACGTGCCAGCATACGCTGCGTTTATCTTCATATTGATGTACCAACTGTTAATATTTATAGTTTGTGAAAAAGCCAATTCCATCAGCTTATCATTGAAATATAAAAGCCTGATTTTACATTTTTTTATTTTTTAAAAAATTACTTTTAAATATTTTTGTCTTTAATTAAAATTTCATTAAGATTCAAAATTCTACACTGATAGAAGGATTTGTTTATAGTTAAAAAGATTTCTTAATATTTAACAAATCATTTATTAGAAGCCATTTGTTAGTCCTTAACAAATATTTGTTAGTATTTAAAAAGATTTATTAATATTTAATAAATGAAAATCAGATTTATTAAATACAAACAAATCATTTTAAATACTAAGAAATATTTGTTTAATACTAAAAAATGGTTTGTAATAAATGATTTGTTAACTATTAACAAATATTATTTAATACAAATAAATCCTTCTATCAGTGTAATTAACTTGGAGACTGCCGTTCCTAAACAGTCTCTCAAAATTTGGATTTTGATGAAAAAATCTTATAATATTTTAAAAATTGTTTCATAAAGGGTAAAAGTACCATTTGTGGCCAGTGTACCTTTTTTGCCCGAGTCAGAATAATGAACCTATATGAGCCTACATGAACCTACATGAGCCTACAGAATAATTTCCAATTGTTTTGATCGATATTATTCAATTTATAAATTGAATTTTTAAGTTTTTTTATCAATAAATTTTTAGTTACTATTTAAATTTATTTGTATTGTACTATTTAATATTGCTATAAGTATATTTTGCGAGGTTATATTGATCAATCAAAACAATTAAAGATAAAAATATCGATCAAAACAATTAAAAATTGTCCTGTAGGCTCATGTAGGTTCATGTAGGCTTATGTAGGCTCATTATTCTGACTCGGGTGGCCACACTGAAAAATAGTATATTACACACCTAGGGAAGTAAAGTAAGAAAGCCTCAGATCACATGTTTGTTGACCTCGGCTTCGCCTCGGCCAACAATTACATGTGATCTGAGGCTTTCTTACTTTACTTCCCGTGGAGTGTATACTCTTTTTTTGCTCGACGAAGGCAGAAAGGGGCAACTTTGTTTAGCGTAGCGGGCCGAAAGTTGACGCTTTCTGCCCGTCGAGCAAAAAAAAGTTTTTTTCTACCAAGGAAATGTTTCCTGATGGTTAAAAAACTGGTATTATTATGGTTAAAATACGAAAGTTTTTTAACTATAAGAATACCGTTTTCTCACTGTCAAAAAACTAGCCTTATAATAAAGCGTGGTATTTTAAGGTTAAGAATACCAGTTTTTTTATATCAAGAAAACTCGAGTAAAAAATTTAGTATTCTAGGTGGAAAAAAATTTTTTTTTCAGTGCACTTTATTTTCAAATTATTGCATAAATATTTTTATAAGCGCAAGACTTTATGAATTCAATTCGTATAAATGTACTAATTTATAAATTTTATAAAAATTCTACTTGATTAGTTAAATTTTTTACAAATTCAATAAAATATCAAGTGGCCAAAAATGTTCCTAAGCCGGTATAGTACTTCTACCCTATATTTCAGAAACTATTTACTTTACAAAACATTTTTTACACAAAATTAGTTCTAAATATTTTTGTCTTTAACTAAAATTTAATCAGGTTCGAAAATTCAAATTAACTTGGAGACTGTCGTTCCTAAACAGCCACTCAAAATTTGAATATTTATTTATTTATTTAGAAAACGCCAATCGGCAATATACATCCATGAAGTTACAATAAAAAGAAAATATATATTGTATAATTTCGAGAGAAACGAAGGAACGAAGGAACAAAGGAAACAGAAAGAGATTTGCAAAAATACTACAGTTTATCCGGTGAGATTTATTAGGATACTAAAAAATAGAAAAAGGAGAGATAATTAATTTATTTAATTAAATTGATTTGTTTGATTCATTAAACCCCAAAAGGAGCTTATTGGTCATGCTTATGAAGGATCACTAAGTACCACCGTAATTTCTATAGAAACTTAGGTCATGATGCAAGATATTCACGAGGCAATTGATGAAAAAAATCTCATAATCTTAAAAATTGTTTCATATATATTCCAGAAACTATTTACTTAATAAAAAATTTTTTACACAAAATTAATTCTAAATATTTTCTTCTTTAATTAAAATTTCATTAAGATTAAAAATTACGACTAACTTGAAGACTGTTTTTTCTAAACAGCCACTCAAAATTTGGATATTGATGAAGAAAATCTTAAAAATTGTTTTATATATATTCCAAAAACTATTTACTTTACAAAAAATTTTTTACACAAAATTAGTTGTAAACATTGTGTTCTTTAATTTTATAAATTTTTAGAGTTTCATAATTCAGTTTAAATTGGAAACTTTAGTTTCCAAACAGCCACCTTAAATTTGGACATATTGATAAATAAAATCTCATAATTAAGAAATTGTTTGATAAATATTGGAGAAACTATTTACTTTACAAAAAAATTTTTTGAAGATTAGTTTTAAATAGTTTCAGATCAATTATTGAATTTTTTTTTACATTATTATTAATATTATTTAATAAAAAATATATTTTATTTATTAGAAAATCTACTTCCATTTCAGCTGCCTAATGGTCTTTTTTTAATTTTTAATCAAGATTATATTTCTACCGATAAAGGGAAGAAATTCTTCAAGATTTATCAGATAATTTAGATATTTTATTATTTAAAATTTTTTATGAAAATTGATGTTAATAAAATAATGAAATGTAATTTTATAATTAGTTAACGTTTCACTGTTACAAAATAATTCATGCTTTTTAATACATATAATATTAAAAAAGTATTTTTAAATTGATTTATATTTTACAGGTTGTCGGTGGTGATGCTGATGGAGTATAGAAGACATTAAAATTAAACATAAAAATATAAAATTAAATATAGCGAATGGTTTAAATATTTACAAAATTTAATATATTATTAAAATAACTCATCGTCATGGTATATAAACAAATATAAGAAAAGAATAAATAGTCTAAAAGCGCGTGGGTATAAATAAAATTTTAAAAATAAGTCCATAAAAATTTTCAATCAATATTAAAGATAAAATAAAAAAACGTTACTTATTTTTAGAAATAAAATAAAAAACTTGATATCTGGTGAACCTAAAAATAAAGGAGCAGCTTGTTATATCATCCGCCGGCGCATGCTTCAAGATGATCGTACATCAAGTAGAAATAGCTAGCACACGACACAGAAGATATATAATAACTCTGGAGGTCTATACTACTGAGTAAAGTTAAAAGTAATATCGTCGAAGAGCAGTACGCCAGAGCAGAGGAAAGCAGTTTAGTTAATTTAACTGAATGTAAGAAAAAATATTGAGTCGAGGAAGAGAATGAGGAAGAGCATGATGTACTCTGGGGCACGTGAGTTAGCCAACAGCTGGCCACTTCGACCATATGGCTTTCGAGTATCTAAGCAGCAAGCTAACTCAACTCTATAATAAAATAAGTAGCTCCCTTGTAAGCCACCCCCGCGCATCCGATAAGAGAGATTCTCACGGCGATAACCAGCTATCTTGCTTGTTCTTATTTATAGTTTAGTTTTAGCTTTGTTGGACAATATGCCAAGCAGGATGAAACATTAAATCCGTACGCAAAACGCCCCTCAGCTTACCCATCAGATCTCTAGATCTTTGATGCGTGTGTCCCCTTTTATTTGGTATTATATTAGTATACATATTGCTGATATGTGTCGATACGTATAATTTTACGCTACGAGGTACGAATTAGCTTACTACTTATTTATATTTAATCTATATTATTAAGAGAATAAGAAAAATTTTGTGTCCAAGATAGTCATATGATAAAATCGGTTTTTTTAGTGAAATTAAGTGTCATTGCAAAGGTCTTAATTTGAATTTGTGCCTTTTTAATATTTTATATCAATCTCACCGATAGTCAATTTATTATGATAAATATTTAGGCTGCATTCGAAAATATCTCTATAGAGATATCTATAGATACATGATTAAGCAATGACTTTGTATCTTGTAAACTATTGACATTTTTAAAGATATAAGCTCATCCCGATGTTACACTCATCAAGACCTTTCATTTGAGTACCCACATCAATTTTTCATATATTTATATATATTATATATATGTATATATGAAAAATATATCAAAATGCATGTGGGTATACTGATAGGATTTATTTGTATCAAAAAATATTTGTTAATAGTTAACAAATCATTTATTAGAGAACACTTTTTAGTATTAAACAAATATTTCTTAATATTCAAAATGATTTGTTTGCATTTAATAAATTTGATATTCATTTATTAAATATTAATAAATCTTTTAAAATATTAAGAAATATTTTTTAACGACTAAAAAGTGGTCTCTAATAAATGATTTGTTAAATATTAACAAATATTTTTAACTATAAACAAATCCTTCTATCAGTGTACTCAAATGAAAGCTCTTGATGAGTGTAACATCAGGATGAGCTTACATCTTTAAAAATATCAATAATTAAGAAATGACCTTGTATCTTGTGAACTATTGACATTTTTAAAGATATAAGCTCATTCCGACATTACACTCATCGAGATCTTTCATTTGAGTACCCACATCAATTTTTCATATATTTATATATATTATATATATGTATATATGAAAAATATATCAAAATACATGTGGGTACTCAAATGAAAGCTCTTGATGAGTGTAGCATCAGGATGAGCTTACATCTTTAAAAATATCAATAATTAAGAAATGACTTTGTATCTTGAGCACGATTGACATTTTTAAAGATATAAGCTCATCGCGATGTTACACTCATCGAGACCTTTCATTTGAGTACCCACATCAATTTTTCATACATTTTATATATATGTATATATGAAAAATATATCAAAATGCATGTGAGTACTCAAATGAAAGCTCTTGATGAGTGTAACATCGGGATGAGCTTATATCTGTAAAAATGTCGATAGTTAAGAAAGTACAGTGCAATTTAACAAAATCAAGAAACGACCTTGTGTCTTGTGAACTATTGACATTTTTGAAGATATAAGCTCACCTTTACATTAGACTCATCAAGACCTTTCATTTAAGTACCCACATCAATTTTTCATATATTTTGTATATATTATATATATGTCTATATGAAAAATATATCAAAAATGTATGTGGGTACTCAAATGAAAGTTCTTGATGAGTGTAACATCGGGATGAGCTTATATCTTTAAAATTGTCAATATTTAAGAAAGTACAGTGTAATTTAACAAAAATCATTTTTTAATAAAGCAAAATTTTATTTATTTATAGCTCAAAAGTCACTGCAGTCATATAGTGACTGCAAGGTTGCTAGTAATTAAATTATTTTTAGAAAAATACGTCAGGGAAGAAATTTACATTTATAATTAAATTATTCAAAATATCACAATTATTTTTTTTTTTTATTTTTATGATTTTATTTCTGCAGAAATAAAAATTTACTTGAGTTTAGTAAATAATTTTGAAGAATTTAATCTTCTTAATTTGAGTGAAACATCTTTAAACTAAGAAATTTTTCTTGCTTAAAGAATTTTTTTCTTGATCAAAGTTAATTTTTTTTTTTGTGTAATAAAAATATCATGTAATAATTCTACTTTACATTATTGCAGGCATAAACATAAATACTGAAGAAAACGACGGTACAAATTAAATGAGCGAATAAATCAAAGAAGAAACCGGACGCAGCTTTAATCGGTGTCGGAAGGGTCACTTAAATTTTCATCATGACTTTTATGTTCCGACAATCGCGAGCTGGCAATGCTCGTACGAGAAATAAATAATGATGGAATATATATTTTCCAGTGCAGTACAATAGCCATAAACTTCGCAAGCTGTTTCTTCCATTTCAATCTGCTTGTTATATATAAACTCCATGACACACAAGACAACAGAACAGAAAATTAAATTTTATTTGTATCTTGTATCTTGTATTGTCACGGAGCGGTCACTTTATTTCTATAAATCCCAAGCGGAAGTTCCAGTAGCATCCGGCCACGCGACATCGCTCTGTTAATTCATTATCTTCCACATAATGCCGGTATTATTTTTTTTTTTACTAATACTAAATACTTTGGACTGCTAATAACAGATTTAAATGTTAAAGTGACTTTTTTCCCCAGATAAGAGTAAAAGCCATTACATTGAAAAGCGGGTTAATGATTAATTGAAAAGGAAAAATTAGATTGGAGTAAAAAAATTTGTGGAGAAGAATATGAAAGAGAGAAGCTATTGCTCTCAAGGGTCAGCAAAAATAATTAATCACAGTATAAATAAAACTGACAAATAAAAAAGTTAAGCTGAAGAACAAACTCATCTAGACTTTACTTCCACGCTAGACGAAAATAATAATAATTAAGGGGTGAGATACGTTATATAGAGAACATAACAGCTGACTTTTGGCTGCCGTCAAATAATGTATCCGCGACTTTTCTATCCGCGGTCACGTGTATGACTCGCATAAAATTCATTGTCACTGGCACGTGACTTCCAATCAACTTATATTGTTGCCGACGGCGGTACACGACCCATGCATGCATGACTTTTGGTGCACCGCACTACGCTCTTGGGAAGTGTCAAATTATATGAAAAATAGCAATAGTCTCATGAGACCTGAAAATATTTATTGTTTATTTATTTATTTATTTTTATATTAAGAATTAAATTAATAATTACTAGCAACTTTGCAGTCACTATGTGAACTTGTAAACTATACATAAAGAACATTTTGCTTTATTGAATAATGAATTTTGTTAAATTGCGCTGTACTTTCTTAAATATTGACGATTTTAAAGATATAAGCTCATTCCTATGTTACACTCATCAAGAGCTATCATTTGAGTATCTACATGCATTTTGATATATTTTTCATATATAAATATATATATAAAATATATAAATATATGAAAAATTGATGTGGGTACTCAGATGAAAGGTCTTGATGCGTGTAATATCGGGGTGAGCTTATATCTTTAAAAATGTCAATAGTTCTCAAGATACATGGTTGTTTCTTAATTATGTTAAATTGCACTGTACTTTCTTAACTATTGACATTTTTAAAGATTTAAGCTCATCCTGATGATACACTCATCAAGAGCTTTTATTTGAGTACCCACATGCATTTTGATATATTTTTCATATATACATATATATATATATATATATATATATATATATATATAGCATATATAGCATATATGCTATATATATATATATATATATATACAGGGTGTCCCAAAGTCACGGACGCCATTGTAGCATCTGATGAAAAAATAATTCTGAGACGAAAGTCCTTAGCCATTTTCAATTAACCGTATAGATAATTAATTATTAATTAAAAATAACGTCTCTTTATTTGTTAGAGAGAGAGCGCCAGTGTCCAGTAAAGTATGTGCCAAACAAAGACACAACTAACTGTATGACTAACTGGTTTCTATAGCTAACGTAGTCACACATATTTACTTACACATTCACACGTGCAAGCGTTCTTCGTTGGAACGCACTTGACTTGACACTAGTGCTCTCTCTCTAACGCATAAAAGGACGTTATTTTAATTAATAATTAATTATCTATGCGTCTGATTAAAAAATGGCTAAGGACTTTTCGTCTCAGAATTATTTTGTTTATCAGATGCTACAATGGCGTCCGTTACTTCTGGGACACTCTGTATATATATATATATATATATATATATATATATATATATATATATATATAGTATATATATATATATATATATATATATATACATATATATATATATATAATATATAAATATATGAAAAATTGATGTGGGTACTCAAATGAAAGGTCTTGATGAGTATAACGTCGGGATGAGCTTATATCTTTAAAAATGTCAATAGTTCTCAAGATACAAGGTCGTTTCTTGATTATGTTAAAATGGCTGTACTTTCTTAAATATTGGCATTTTTAAAGATATAAGCTCATCCCGATGTTACACTCATAAAGAACTTTCATTTGAATACAAACATGCATTTTGATATATTTTTCATATATTTATATAAATAATATGTATAAATATATAAAAAATTGATGTGGGTACTTAAATGAAAGGTCTTGATGAGTGTAATATCGGGGTGTGCTTATATCTTTAAAAATGTCAATAGTTCTCAAGATACATGGTCATTTCTTAATTATGTTAAATTGCACTGTACTTTATTAAGGTAGTACTATCGTTACTACAAGAGTCAAATCCCAAAACCTAACCTTATTTGGTTAACGTAGTAGATTTCCCTATACTAAATCACGTTGGAGAAAGAGAGACAGAGACAAATTTTGAATGTTTTTTATTAATAAATATTTTCATATGCTCGGAAACCATACCGATTGTTATTAAATATGTTCTAGATGTTATTTTCTCTCGTTGTCTCAATTTTTATAAGAATCTGAACGTCCAGTTTTGTGAATTAAAATAAAGTCTATAATTTTCCATAAGGATCAATTGTAAAGGCAAAAATATGTAAATATTAATATCTTTTTTTCAGGACTCGCCAGGCTTCCAAAAATTTTACTGCTTAATTATAATATTATAAAGTACCAATATGCCAAATTTCATTAAATTCTGAACACAAATTCTAAAACCGGTAGTACTACCTTTAATATTGACATTTTTAAAGATATAAGCTCACCCCGATGTTACACTCATAAAGAACTTTCATTTGAGTACCCACATGTATTTTGATATATTTTTTATATATTTATATATATAATATGTATAAATATATGAAAAATTGATGTGGGTACTCAAATAAAAGGTCTTGATGAGTGTGATGTCGAGGTGAGCTTATATTTTTAAAAATGTCAATAGTTCAAAAGATACAAGGTCATTTTTTAATTATGTATCTAGAGATATTTTCGAATGCAGCCTAAATACTTATAATAAATTTACTATTGGTGAGAATGAAATGAAACCTTGAAAAGGCACAAAATCAAATCAAGACCTTTGTAATGACACTAAATTTCATTAAAAAAACCGATTTTATCATATGACTATCCTGGAGACAAAATTTTTCTTATTTTCTTTGTAATATAGATTAAACATTAATTTGTTTTAGCCAAAATAACAATCTTAATCTCAGATAAAATTAATTTCCTTAAAATATAACTCTAGATTCATAACACACAATAGATGAAATGGAAATAATTTTCGATATTATCAATTCAAATAATTACCAATTACAAATATTACAATTACACTAATAAAAATTTTATAATTTTCTAAATTTCTTTCCATAGGTTTCAAAAAGAGTAAACGACAATAAAACAAGCCTGTGAATTTTATTTTTGACAATTAACCATTTTAAAAGGCTATTGTCAATTGTGCATTGAACAGCAGTAGCAAACTGAAAACTGAAAACTGACAAATGACGCGTGGCGTATAGTATAGTAGTTGGACGGCACGCGACGCCTAATTGACGTTACCGTGACGTCACGTGTCGATTTGCACGGATACGGATGTAACCCTGGCGATAAACTCACATTTATACGGAAGTGTGTTCCACATCTTTTCACATTTTATTATTTTTTTTTGCGATACAATATTGGTGGTGTTATTACCGCTAATCTCTAACATCTTGCATAAAACCAACCAAACCCACCGAGGTACTTAGTGGTTGCCATAAAATTTTTTTTCATTACAATCTATTGAATTTTTTCCTACTTTTCGCACAGCAAACTTATCTTACATGATCTTCTTTCTATCTATGAACTGCTCTTTTTATATTTTATATACCAGGGGTTCTTGTTTGTGTTCCGGCGATGCTTGGAGACGGTTTCCGGTTAAGCGCGTGCTTGGTGAATAATTAGCTGATTGTCCTGTCACCATCCCCGGAACTTTACTATCAATATTTTCGTTATTCTTTCCCGAACCACACCCACTGCGGTCGTTTACTTTTTGCGCTTTTTTTATTCCTTATGCTTATAAACATTACACATTAGATGGAAGAGAAGAGGGTGGGCGCCATCGATAATGTGTTATAAAGAAAAACATAAATGGTCATACGGAAAATCAATGTTTGCTTTATTCTTTATTCTTTACTCTCCTGTTTTTCTGATTTCTATCTTTTATATTTGTCATAGTCGCTTACCCGTCACCAAATCAATCGATTATCTTCGAGCCATTAGCAAGATTACTGATTAATGATTAAATACCTCGCTTGCTTGATTTTCTGGGGTATGAATTATCTAAATACTCATATATACATCGCATAGATGGAATATAAGTGAAAATACATATGTTTCGAGTCATAGAGCCTGTATACGTTCCATATATTTTTATAACAATTTTTTATTTAATGTTTTCAGTGAAAAATCTCAAAGAAATTTTAAACTGTGAAATATTATTTTTTATTTGGATAAAATCGGTTTTTACTGAGATTAAAGTCAGTAATTATAATTTAAGTTAAATAAATATTTAAAACATTAGCTTATTTTAAGATAAAAAAATCATTTTGAAGAGTTTTGTTGTTTTAAAATTAAAAAAAAAAGTTTTTTGAACAAAGTAATATTTTATTTAAGTCAGTGAAAATTTTTGATCCAATTTTTCTGTCAAGATAATAACATTCTTTAAAATTGATTTTTTTTTATTTAAGAATTATTCACGGAAAAAAGAAAAAGAGAAAATTATCTATAATGCAAGATGGTGCTTAATATAAAAAACTGGAAAAATTACAGTTTTAGATTGTAATTATTACAGATTTTGTAATAATTACATTGTAAAATGTAAATATTACACTGAAAGCTCTAAAAATTAACATTCAAAGTTTGAATTTACAAAAATGTTATTTCAAACTGCAATTTCTCTAGTTTTTTATATGAAGCGACGCTTATTACTATTTATAATGCAATTTTTACATTTTTCTTTTGCACGCCTCATAAGCGAAGCGTTGAGGTTGTGCTCTATACTCTCGACAATTAAAAAAAAAGAAGTTTTCTCGAAACTGAAATTGATTTTTTGTTATTTATATTACACTTACAGGTTAATATGAATACACTTATATCAAGTCAAATAATTTGTCAGGCACATGAAATATATTTCAATAACCATTTTTTTGTTTAACACAGTAAATAATAACATTAAACATAATTTTTTCTGGACGTCCGTGTATGAATGGGTGTATGTGGCAGGGAAATTGGTCGAAAAAATGATCGCACCGGAATAATTTTTTTTTATTATCTCAAGTAACACACGACGGACTTTCTTAATTAATATGAGCGTTCAATTCACTGTCGTTAAATTATTATTTATAAAAAACTAATATATGATTGTGGATTTTTTTGTATATCTATCTATACATTTTATCATAGTATTTTTTTTCCTCACCTTAGAGTTATGGCGCCACTAAACCATAGCAGAGTTTTCTGTTTTTTATATTTTATCTTAATCAATTTTATTGTGAAAAATGAGAATATGAGGTGTGCACTTTTGGATTTTCCAAACTTTTTTGCGTGTATACTTGAAAGAAATTTTTTTACAATGTAGAATTTCGAAATTTTTTTCAACCCTGAATTTTCTTCAGTAGTGTATTTTAATAATATATTTATTTAAAAGAGTAATTAATTTATTTTTAGGAATGAAAATAATATATTTACCATTACTTAAAAAAATGATATAAAATGCTACAGAGAAAAAAAAATTTCTCGAATCAAGTAAATAATTTTGAAGAACAATCTTCTTGATTTAAGAAGAAAAATTCTTAAACTAAGAAATTTTTCTTAGCTTAAGTAAATTTTACTTGATTAAAGAATTTTTCTTGATTCACGAAAATTAAACTATTTAAAATTAATTTTTTGGCTCAAGAATTTTTCTCTTGATCCAAGTTAATTTTTTTTGGTGTACAAAAAGTTTTTGATTTATCAATTTTCAGTATGAAAGTAATTATAATTAAAAATAAAGATTAAAATTTTAACTAAAGGTTTGAAAATACGGAAAAATCTCCGGTTTTTTGATAAATTACAGATTTACTTAATTATTAGGTAAAAATCCAGAAAAAATCCATAAAAGTAAAATTAAAAAAAAATTCTTCATTATCTTTAGTTATTAATTAACAAGAAAATTGATAATTATTACGCAAACAATATAACACAAAAATAAAAATCTAAAACAATCTCCGAAGAATATCCCACGGTTGAATTTGAACTCTTCACCCTGCTCCTGAGAGCCAGTAGAACGGAACTTGGTACGCGTTACACCACATAATATGTCACGCTATTATTATACCGATAATGCACCCTTCAATACCACCCCCGCGATAGTTTATATATATGTAACAGTATCTGTATCAATACTCATACTTATACCAAATAAATTTATATGTATTTCTTCTCGCAGGTCCTGGGATGTACTTGGAACCCTCATGGTTTCCCATCGGGATGGGCGATTCCTCCCCCTCAACGTGCCTATTGTCATTGATACTCGTGTACGTGGTTCTGCGGTAGTTTCAAGAGACATGTCAATAGAAATATTACCACCAATGACACACATTTGTATTATTATTTTTATCAGATAAAATTTTTCACGATAAAAACATTCAACCCCAATCGATGGATTTTTTTATGCAATAGCAGGTAAAACGGTCTGAAAATAAAAAAAAAAAAAAAATACAGTGAGTAAAAACGTAAAAAGACTAAAATTGATGTCCAATATTTGAGTAACTATTTTTGTTTATTCACGATCGATTTAAAAGTGTGATTTACACTTTGCATTATAGAACGTAGTTTAGTGGTTTGGTATCATTTATTTTTTTATTATTTATTATTTATTGTTATCTTGTTTTTTAGGGTGCTGATGATGATAAATGCGGGGCAGTGAGTCGACAGGTATAGAAATAAGGAGTAAAAAAATGAATCCACTCTACTTTTCATCCCGTCTGTTCATCCATCTGATATCCATTAGTGACAGAAAGACGAGGTGACGTGGATCTCGTGTGAGCTCATCAATTAGTGTTTTCAGTGTTATCGTGCAGGAGTAAAATTTTTTGACATAATCTACAAGGGATAATATGCTACTGCATTTTCAGCTTTTAAAACATGTGGGTGTAGATACTTACCTGTCAAAAATAACGGCAAGTTTTACATATTTTTATATACAAAGAAAAATATTTTAAATTCAATACATATATCCATTAATTATTTTCATTAATTTTATACTAGCAACCTTGCAATCGCTATGTGACTGCCGTAACTTGTGAATTATAAATAAATAAAATTTTGCTTTATTAAAAACTAGCATTTACCCGCTTGAACACTGTAAATCCAAGTGTTTTAACAAAACACACATAAAATGTTTTGTTCCTATCTTAAAGCATTGTAGTCACTTTTAAAACACTTCCATGTGTTTTAATTTCCCATGTTAAATGCCCATTTGTAGTCACTTTTAAAACACTTCGATTTACAGTGAAGTCCTTCGATAAATATCAAAGATCATTATCATTACATTCCAATAGAACTGAATCAATGTGATTCAAATTTTTTGACAAACAATTTTTTTATCTTTCGTAAAAAATAAATTTTTTTCTTTAATAAAAAAGTATCCTATTTTACTTCTAATACTTCCAAGAATATGTGTACAGAGTTTCATGATGATCGGTTAAGTAGTTTTTGCGTGAAAGCGTAACAAACAAACTTACATTCACATTTATAATATTAGTAGGGATAATGAATTTTGTTAAATTGCATTGTACTTTCTTAAATATTGAGGTTTTTAAAGATATATGGTCATCCCGATGTTACACTCATCAAGAGCTTTCATTTGAGTACCCACATGCATTTTGATGTATTTTTCATATAAACATATATATATAATATATATAAATTAGGGGTTTGCGTTAACCAACTTATTTCTGTGTAAAAATTAATTCGTTTTATTTTATTTGACTAAATGAAGTCTTCATAATTATTTGATAGTAAAGTCTGCTTATTATTTGTAATAAATATTTCTTGGTGTATTCGGACCCCCCGCCTCGGGGCACCTCGCCATTTTGACATTTCTCCGGTAAAATTCGATTTTTTCAAAAATAAGATCTACAGACACGATGGATCAGACATTGAAGGAGTGTAAATATAGACTACATTTGGAAATTCTACAGCTTTATATCTAGCTAGAATTATTTTAATTAATTTATTTTTCTCTAAACTTAAATAAATTAAGTCTATAACTATATTATATTATAGCAATATTTATATAGCCCACACGAATTTTTTATATATTTTATATATTCCACAAATATGAGAAATATCCCATAGGTATATAAAATATATGAAAAAAATCGTGTGCATACTTAAATGAAAGGTCTCGACGAGCGTAATATTAGGATGAGCTCATATCTTGAAAAATGTCAATAACTAAGAAATGACGTTTAATTTTGTCTGCTAATGATATTTTTGACGATCTATAAGCTCATGCTGGAGTTACACTTATCGAGACCTTTCATTTGAATACCCACACGAATTTTTCCATATATTTTATACGTATGATACATCTTATATTTGTAAAATATATATAATATATAAAAATTTGTGTGCGTACTCAAATAAAAGGTCTCGATGAGCATAATATCAGGATGAGCTTATGTCTTTAAAAATGTCAATAATTAAAGAATGACTTTGTATTTTGTCTACTGATGATATTTTTAACGATATAAGCTCATCCTGAAGTTACACTTATCGAGATAATTGATTTGAATACCCACACGAATTTTTCCATATATTTTATACGTATGATACATCTTATATTTGTAAAATATATATAATATATAAAAAATTTGTGTGCATACTCAAATAAAAGGCCTCAATAAGCGTAACATCAGGATGGGCTTACATCTTAAAAAATGTCAATAACTATTAAGAAATGACATTGTATTTTGTCTACTGATGATATTTTTAACGATATAAGCTCATCCTGAAGTTACACTTTTCGAGACCTTGCATTTGAATACCCACACGAATTTTTTCACATATTTTATATACATGTTACTTCATATTTGAGAATTATATAAAATATTTGAAAAAATTCGTGTGCGTAGTCAAATGAAAGGTCTCGATTAGCTTAACTTTAGGATGAGCTTACACTTAAAAAAATGTCAATAATTAAGAAATGACGTTGTATTTTATCCACTGATGATATTTTCAATTATGTAAGCTCATATTTCACAAATATGAGAAATCATATGTATAAAATCTTTTATTAAAAAGCTTATGCGACGTTTTCATTGTTGTCGCTTTTCATTGCTACATTTACATTCTTTTAATGTCTGATCCATCAGTCGGATCCATCGTGTCGTAGATCTCATTTTTAAAAAAATCGAATTTTCCTGGAGAAGTGTCAAAATGGCGAGGTGCCCCGAGGCGGGGGTATGAATACACCAAGAAATATTTATTACAAATAATAAGCTGACTTTACCATCAAATGATTATGAAGACTTCATTTAGTCAAATGAAAAAAAACGAATTAATTTTTACACAAAAATTAGTTAGTTTATTGACAGAAAACGACTGTTGAATTATTTGAAATATTCGAATTATTCGAACTATTCGAATATTCGATTCGATTCGATTCGAACACTATTCGCACACCCCTAAAATAAATATATGAAAAATTGATGTGCGTACTCAAATAAAAGGTATCGATGAGTGTAGTGTCAGGGTGAGCTTATATCTTTAAAAATGTCAATAGTTCTCAAGATACATGGTCGTTTTTTAATTATATTAAATTACACTGTACTTTTTTAACTATTGACATTTTTGGAGATATAAGCTCATCCCGAAGTTACACTCATCAAAAGCTTTCATTTGAGTACCCACATGCATTTTCATATACTTTTCATATATACATATAGATATAATATATATAAATATATAAAAAATTGATGTGGGTACTCAAATAAAAGGTATTGATGAGTGTAACATCGGGATGAGCTTATATCTTTAAAAATGTCAATAGTTTACAAGATACAAGGTAATTTCTTAATTATTTATCCAGAGATATTTTCGAATGCAGCCTAAATATTTAGTATAATAAATTGACTATCGGTGAGAATGATAAGAAACCTTAAAAAGACACAAATTCAAATCAAGACCTTTGTAGTGACACTAAATTTCACTAAAAAAACCGATTTTACCAGATGACTATTCTGGACACAAAATTTTTCTGATTCTCTTCATAATATAGATTACATATAAATAAGTAGTAAGCTAATTTGTACCTCGTAGCGTAAAATTATACGTATCGACACATTAAAATTAATTATCATTTTACCTCTTTATTCTCGGTAAAACCGGATAGCGCTTTTTAATTTTAAAAATTATTTAATTATTAATGTTATTACTTAATTATTAAAGTATGCAATGAAATATCGAGAAGATATACTACGGTATATATATTACAGAAGAAATATTAAATATTATTTAAAGGTATTCAAACAGTTTTTTATATTTTAAATCATTTTTATTTTGATCTTTAATTTATCTATTGGACATGTTATATATATATATATATATATATATATATATATATATATATATATATATATATATATATATATATATATGGATTGTAATTTAAAAAATTTTGGTCAGACCAAAACAGAAAAATTCTGTAAATTTAACAGCAACTTGGCTGCATACCGATGTATGTTTTCCAAAGCCTTTTGGATTTACTCGGGTTTTACCGATGAGTCTCGACGAATTAGTAGCCTCGGCGTGTCCAGCTGATGTAGAGATAACACATTGAAGACGACTTGTAGTTGTTGGAGATGTTCAAACAGATTAGCTCCGACCGAGAATTCTGTCTGGTTGAACGAGTCAGAGCAATACGGAAAAGTTTCACTAAAAAAAGTGACGTAGCAAATTGGATAATATTTTTCTACGAAGATAATTAAAACTTTTAGTTTTATTATTTAATTAAATTTTCAATTAAGAAATTTTACTGTAAAATCAATCAAAGTTTATCATTGTATTTATGACAAACTATCATAAATAAAGATTTATCATTATCTAATCTTTTCTTTAATAAATATATATACACATTCAAGAAATAAAATATTAATAAACTTTAAAATAATTTTAAGTTATCAGATTTTCTTCACAAAAAGGAGTAATTATATTTTTTTACTTAAAGTTATGCAAAAAAGTTTTTAAGGATTTTATGATCAAATTATTCTTTAATTATAGCTTCCTCAGAAACTAGATATTACATTTTTTTATTTTAAATGAACTGAATTTATTAATAATTATAGAGTAATAGCAATAAAAACAAGCGAAAAATACTAAAAAAAAAAAAAACATTTTTAGTCCATTTTTGAAGATCTTTATGTTTACACAGAGAAAACATTTATTTTGAAAATAATCAGCAATGTTGTAATTATAAACAATATTATTTCTTAGCTGAAGATACAAAAAATTTTTTTTCAGTAACTTTTTTGTTAAAAAATTGCGCTTATAGTTTTTCAAAATTTCTTACAAATAAAAATTTTATTTTTTTTTTTTAATAATTTTTTCTTTGCAATTGTAGAATTAAAGTTTGATAATTAAATTTAGTTTTTGTCAGATATATAATACATGAAATACATATACTGTATTTGATACTAATAATAGACGAGCTATAAAAGTTTTATAGATTTAAGGAAAAAAAAATTTGGATAAAAAATTCGCAAGTTATCTATCTGATAATAGTTTTTATCAGTGTATTTGAACAATAAACATATATCCTACAAAAAATATCTAAAATTTCTGTCCTTAATTTTTAACAAAATAAAGAAAAAGGCAAAAATTACATGGTAAATAGTAACAAGTATCGCTTCAAATTAAAAACTAAAAAATTTCAGTTTGAAATAATATTTAAAAAATTGTAAAGTTGAATAATAATTTCTACAGCTTTAAATGAAATATTTACCTTTAAAAATTATACTAATTTTTCAGTTTTATAAATCAAGTGCAACGTTACATTATGAAATGTAATTTTTCCTTTTTTTTCCGTGTATGATTTATAAATAGTTTCTCAATCTGAATAAATTAAAAATGAATTAGTAACCCGAGTAAAAACAGAATTCCGCCGCACCACCGCCGCAACACCGCTGCACGGCTTTTTAAGCGCCGCACCACCGCTGCACTACAGCCGTGAAAATTTTGGTTATTTTACAAGTGCCGTATCACCGCCGCACCACCGCCGTGACAAGTAAAGAATTTATCTATTCGCCGCACTACCGCCGCACCAGCGCCGTGACAAGTAAATAAATTTCTATTCGCCGCACCACCGCCGCACCACAGCTGTGACGCGCCCGGGTAAAAATAAAATTATTAATTTTTACGAAAAAATAATAAATTTCGTTCGACCGCCGCACCACCGCTGCACCACCGCCGCACCATACCACTGTTTGATGGTACATACATTGAAATAATATATTCGTTGATCATTCAAATAGCTTAACTAAATTTTTTAAGTTAAGTATGGCTTGCAGTGCAGTTGGCAATGTTCGAGACTTCCATGCAGACGATCCAGGTTCGAATCCCATCACAGTTCAATTTTTAAAATTCTTTCAGAGTATTTCAATAGGCGTACCGCTTCTGTGCAACCCGAGGACGAAATTAAAAATCTACATCAACAATACGACTAAAAAAATCAATAATTTCGCGGTGCTTTGGCCTGATTAAAAAAAAATTTTTTTTTTTAATATTAGGCATTCGATTAAAAAGAGGTTGATCAATAGGTCTTACATAAAGATTTCTAGTCGCATTATTTATTAATTAATTATTGCGTGATAAATCAATTATGATACCATTTTTTGTGAAATTGTAGGTATGATTTAGCATTGGTGCGGTGGTGGTGCAGCGGTAGTGCGGCGATGCTAGGGGGAGTAAATTTTTAGCGTGCGGCGTAATAGTCCGCCAAACGGCGGTCGTGCAGCGGTGGTGCGGCGGTCGAACGAAATTTATTATTTTTCCGTAAAAAATAATAATTTCATTTTTACTCGGGAAATCAATCTGGAAAGGTATAATTAATTACAAAAAAAAAATTACTTAGGGAGTAATACCTCAAAGTGATTGTGTAACGATAGACTGTACTTATAGAAACTCTCCACACTCCAATAGCAATATATATCAGCCAGCATCAGGATCAGTACAGGTTCAAAGGACACTGAAGATTGTGATTAAAGGCTCGACGCAAATGTATAATAAAATATATTGGCGACTCGACATTTGGTGTCATTGTCGAGGATCCTGAAAAGGTTTTCTCTCCTGCTCTAATGCTGATTTAATCAGAATCATGAGCTCCCCTGGCCTGTGCTCTGTATCGGGTACGCCTGTACACACTTGTTACATAGAATCTTCCGTAAGGAGCCATATGGCATGTATACAACGCCGATTATTACATTACGTATGTAGGCCCAAGAATAATAATGAAAGGGGACTAAACCGAGTATGTGCAGAAGCTTTCTTCTTCATATTCACACATTTCGGTACATTGATCTCTGTTTCTCACAGCGATATGTACAGCAATAGCAATAACTTGGATATTACTATATATGAGGTTGGACGTAGACGCCGTGATGCATCTCGTTGCGCTTTTGCGAGACGCCCAAATCGAATTCATTATCGCGAGCAGCAAGGGGCGCCCTTTCTCTCTGTCCTTCTCTTTCACTTTCCGCACCATTCGCCCAGAATTACACCTAACCAGCAGCATATAGCACAAAGTACACAGTCCCTTACATTACTTTGAACCAATCTCTCTTGATGTGTATATATGTATGTATTCACCCGTCACCCGTTGCAGAGAATGTGCGTTTTCCCTCCAGCAAATGTATAAGTGAATTCGTTTGACAGTAATCAAACCTGACTTTGCTACTTTGCGCTTATATTCCTTTAAAAATCTGTTTTATTATTATTCATTTGCAATTTTTTAACAAAAACCCAGTTTTTGTCTCTTTTACTTTGTTTTATAAGCTTTAAGTTTATAAAATTTAATTATTTGTTTTTTATACTGACAAAAAAGCTAATCTGAGTCAAGAGAAAAAATCTTTAACCAATAATACCATTTTGAAGAAAATTATTTCTTGTTTGATCAATTCAAACTTGGAAATTCTTTATGATACTTAAAAAACTGCGTCGAATGCTACTAACTGCGTGGAAATTGGTTTATTCATTCAAAAGTTGGTTTATTCATTAAAAATTCAAAAAACCGTGTTTTATTAAACTTCTATCAGACTTTTGAGCCCGAAGAGCACAAAATGACACGAAAATTATATTTTTGAATTCGAAGAGCTCAAAAATATAATAAGTGAAATTTTGAGCGCTTAAGTATAAAATGAGCAGGAAGTTGCAGGGATGGCCTTTAAGGTCAAACGTTTTCTTAATTTTTTAATTGTATTCTTGGTTAAAGATTTTTTCTCTTCGATCAAGTTAACTTTTTGATTAGTGTAGTTATTCATTATTATAATAAAAATACACTGATAAAAACTAATTTCAGATAGACAACTTGCGAATTTTTTTTCCAAATTTTTGTTTCTTAAATCTATAAAACTTTTATAGCTCATCTAGTATTAGTATCAATTACAGTATATGTATTTCATGTATTATATATCTGATAAAAAGTAGATTTAATCATCAAACTTTAATTCGAAAATTACAAAGAAAAAATTATTTAAAAAAAATAAAATTTGTATTCGTAAGGAATTTTGAGAAACTATAAGGAGAATTTTTAAAAATTAAAAATTAAGTTTCCGCAGCAGGGAATCGAACCCGGGCCTCCTGGGTGAAAGCCAGGTATCCTAGCCACTATAGTCTATAGTCTATAGACCACAGGGGATTACATTGCTTTAATTGCTTAATTATCATTAAAAGTGAGGAAAACTTAGAAAATACACTAAGAGAAAAATATGGTCAACTGAACTAGGAAAATCTAGTTAAATAGCATCACCACTAATTTAATTGCATTTCTTGTACCTAACATTATTCATTATATTGAATCCCAATAGATAGTTACTTAAACTATTTTCAGTTAAATATCAACTTAATAGCTATCTTGATGAACTTTAACTCAGAAAACAGAAAAAATAATTCGGATAGCTGGGACCGGGAATCGAACCCGGATCTTTTGGTTACGCACTAATGGCTCTTCCAGTTTAGCTATCTGAGACGTTGTCCGTAAAAACCTTTCAGTCACCTAATAACTTTTTGTTTAACACGATAACAAAAACATATTTATTAAAATATAGTCGATATAACTATTTATCAATAGTTACTTAAACTAATGCATAGTTTAAGTAACTATAAAAATAAAATTCAGAAAACTATATTTTCATAATTGTGATGTTATGATTCAGTTAACTATGCACTTTTCTCTCAATGTACCTAGATCGATATGCTTCATTACTAATAGCTTATAGTAAAAAATCGACTTTTTCTCTCAATTTTAATTCAAATTAATTAATTAAAACAATTTTTTAAATAATCAACACAAAAACACAAATTTTTGAAGGTATAGTCGAATTATGAAGAAATTCGGAAAATCCAAAAGTGCACAACTCATAATGCTTATTTAGTTATAGAATAATAATCAAATAAAATTTTTAGATCGTAAAGTACTTTCTGATGCTTCGCACTATGAGTCGTGCAAAAGCGAATGTAAAAAAAAAATATAAAACAGCTGAAATAAGAAGATAATGCGAAAGCGCCCCTATAGGCTTGTTTTTTTTTCATTTTTAATTTTAATAATTGCAAACTAACGACTCTGTTATCTAATCATTCGCATCCAGTGACCTACAATTCTTTCAAAGAATTAAAAAACAAAAAAATTTGACTCAATCAGTGGATTTTTTCGCAAGTTACATTATTTTCAGGGTTTCATACATTACGGACAGGAAAATTTTTTTAACTATTTTGATGTTTTTTTTAGTTTCTATTGCACTTAATAAAATTTTGAAAGTATGGAATTAATCTCCACTAAATTATATTGACAATAGTTTGCAAAATATCTCTATTTTGGGAACAAACAAGGCTATAATAATAAAAATAGCTGTCGAAATAAGGCGAAAAAAATTTTTCGATCTTAAAACACTTTCTGATGCTTCGCATTATGAGTCGTGCAAAAGTAGATCCTTAATTATATACAGTATTTTAAATAAAATCTCATATCTTTATTTTAATCCAGAATTAAAAAATGAGAAAAATAAATAATTGCAAAAAAAGCTTTTATATATTTGAAATCGAGCTTGCTGAATTTGAAAGCCGTATTTTAAGTATCCATAATGCTTTGAAATATTTTTTTTTTGTGCTGGAACCAAAATCAAAGGAAAATTGTCTGATATCATACAACATGAAAACATAAAGACACTCTGGGTGGATTTTTAAAGAGTTGGATGTAGAGACATATATATCTATATATCTAGGTGTAATATTAAATGTGAAACAAAAAAGTGCATGGTACTGAAATAAAAAACTAAAAGTGTATCCTCAAATGCTTTGTACTTTTTTAGAGAGTAAAAGAAAAAAATTCAGCATATCGCCTCTGGAGGCGGGAAAGCCCTTGATGCGCAGAGTAGAGTAAGGGCGAGTTTGGTACTTGAGTGTAAATATATATACTATACACAAAATATATGTAGGAGGGAGAAAGAGTAAAAGAGAGCTGGGTAAATCGGTGGATGTGAGGATGAGGACCGCGTGTGTGCGGAAACTCGACGCTTTTCATCCCCTGTACAGTGCATGGAAGAGAACACCACCTCGTCTGCTAAAAGCATATCTGTGTCGCGCCGGTCACAGGAGGAGGGTTCACCCGGCGACTACCCGCTGGAGTGTGCGAGCGAAAGAGTAAGCAACGCTCTTTTCCTCTTCTCTTTCTCTTTCCTGCCCATCATTTTCTGTATATAACGCGCAGTGGTAAGGCCACCCTCGAATCTTCTTACTCGGCAACTCCACGTACACTTTTTTCTTTTTATACTTTCCTTCTATTCGATACTTTGGTATGTTTTCGCGGCCACCCGGGAGCTCAGCCAACCTTATGTCATTTCTGCCACCTAAAAATCAAACTTTGAATGGATTAACAGATATTTTTTTTACTTTTATTTTTAATTCTATAAAGCGCTTAGTTTATGATTTTAGAGGAATGAAAGTTGACATTTTTTTATAAGGTATAATTATTTTTGATTTATTAAGTGATAAAACCTTCATGGACAAAATTACTCTTTAAATTTTACAGAAAAGTTTGCACAAAAAAAAATTAACTTGATTCAAGAGAAAAATTTTTGAACCAAGAATATAATTTTGAAGAGGGTAATTCGGCTGCCCAATTTTAAAACACAGTAACTGCAAAATTTTTATACCTGATTTTTTTTTAGTATTGCTGCATTTTTTTATACCTTTTAGACCTTAATTTCAAGTATTTTTTGTTAAAAACATTTATATTTAAGTATTTTATATTCATAAATCAAATTTGTTATCAATTTGGCGGGCAAACTTTTTTTTAATAAGAAAAATTGAAAAAAATTTTTATATGTTAGTTACTGTGTTTTGAAATTGGGCAACCGAATTGTCTTGAATCAAGACGAAAAATTCTTGAATCAACTAAAATTTCCTTAATTCAAGAAAAATTTCCTTAAATCATGAATTTTTCTACTCAAATCAAGAATATTAAGTTCTTCAAAATTATATACTTGATTCAAGAACATTTTTTTTTCTGTGTGTAAAATTTATAGAACTATGTTTGTAAATCGATTTATATAAAATTTGCAGAACCCATTATTTTATTTTTACATGGTGAATTCTGTGGGTTGAAATTTGTAAATTTTATGTGTAATTTTATCAAAATTTATATGCAAAATTTACAGAAAATATTTTGTGAAATTTACAGAAAAAAAATGTAGATTTTAAATATTCTCATGTGTAAAAATTACAAGTTTCTTTTGTAAATTTTAGAGATTGTTTTCTGTAAATTTCACAAAATCGTTTTTTCGTGTAGATAAAAGATATTTGTAATGAAAAGAAAAGTATCAATAAATACAGATATTAATAATTGTTTAAAGATACTTTATATGAAAATTATCATTTTTACTATAAAAAATAAAATTAATAATTCTAAGTGTGGTATATAAAGGTAATAATAGTAATATATGTTTAGCCTACTTATCTCCATAATAGAAGTATTTTTTAAAAACTAAAATTCTATTCGAAACCGTAAAAATCAATACTTAAGATTTTATTTAGATTTTTTTATATAGTTTTTTCAATTTTTTCTAGAAACTTTTCTTATTGCTACAAAAACAGTGATATTTTATTTACTTAAATACTGAACATAAGTTTAAACCAAGGTAAAAGCCCCAATAGATGCTCATGTACCAGTATATGATTACTTCATGTATTTGCATATCTATATTCACAAATATACAAACGTGTACTTGGCTTGAGGCACTACAGTGCCTCCGGATACATGGGGTGATCATATACTGGTACATAAGCATCTATTGGGGCTTTTACTTTATAGTTTAAATATTTAATTATCTTAAGCTCCAGTAAAATAAGGCCCAATTTTTAAGTTTTAAAAAGAATTTAATATTATTTTTATTTGTGATAAAAATAATAATTTTTTGTTTATATTATAAAGAAGAAGTTTTTAGATAATCATTAACATGAAAACTAGATTAAATTGAGTGTTTTTCATTCAAGGAAAAATATTTGAAACCAAGAAAATCATGAATTATTTTGGATCGAGTAAAAATTTTCTTTATTCAATTAAAATAAATTTAATCAAAGAAAAATTTCTTGGTTCAAATTTTTTTCCACTCAATTCAAAATTTATCATTTAAAAATTTTTCTTCTTGAATAAATTTATTTTTTTTTTATCAACGTAGAGTTTGTAACCACTACTCGTATTGAAAAACCAAACTACCCTTGTCGCGTGACTAAATACAGTAAACATTAATTAATATTTAATTATTTGAGAATAGGCGAGTAAAAAGAGCGCAGTTGAGCACTATATCATAAAAGTGGGCTCTGGTTGTTGATATGACGCTCCAGAGTCACCAGATGCGTTACGTTTCGCTCGAGAAGAAGACGCGGGGTGAAATGAACACAAAATTGTCCTAAAGAGCTGAAGTAGGGACAGGGGCACGGATATTTTATTCTCTCGCGCCCTTCAATGCGAGATGTCACCGTGAAATGCAAGTGAATGGAGCCTACATGTATACAGTAATAAAAAAAACATACGAGGCAATGAATAAGTATGATCATCCTTGTCCTGGGTTGGATTTGCTCGATGTACTTCAACTCCACAAAGTTGTATATATATCCTCCATTATTGTATTTCTTCTTTCGTCAGGGCGAAAAAGAGAGAAATTATTAAGCGGAGCAGGAAAAAAGGGATGAGGATGAGGATGAGATAAAGACAATTGAGACTACGGGTGCGCAATGTGGACACAGTCAAGGCCCAGTGACCAGCTGATTGATTGCCTCTCCTGCCGGGGGGTCGACTATTTAGGGGTATCATCGTCAGAAGCTCTTCTTCATGTCCACCGGGACCGGGATAGGAAATGGTGGTGAGACACGAGATACCCGTTGAGATAAACGGGCCTTTTAAACACCATGTGCTGGACAGAAGCTTGTAGAAATTATTAATACAGGTAACTATTTGTTAATCATTATATTTTTTATATTTCTTCTTTTGAAGACTATTACATAAATCTTTGAATTTTTTATATAGAATAAAATTGTCTTTATTAATTTTCAATATTTTTTTTATTTCTTCTTTTAAAGACTTATTTAGTTGAATTTTAAACAAAAATCAAACAATTTTTAATGATTTTTTATATTTCTTCTTTTGAGATTTTAATATTAAAATTTTTTTAAATAGATAAAACTTTTTATTAATTTTTATATTTCTTTTTTTAAAGACTTAATTTTTGAATTTTTAATTTAGAATAAAATTTTTTTTATTAATTTTCAATATTTTTTTTATTTCTTCTTTTAAAGACTTATTTAGTTGAATTTTAAACAAAAATCAAACAATTTTTAATGATTTTTTATATTTCTTCTTTTGAGATTTTAATATTAAAATTTTTTTAAATAGATAAAACTTTTTATTAATTTTTATATTTCTTTTTTTAAAGACTTAATTTTTGAATTTTTAATTTAGAATAAAATTTTTTTTATTAATTTTCAATATTTTTTATATTTCTTCTTTTAAAGACTTATTTAGTTGAATTTTGAATAAAATTTAAAAATTTTTAATGATTTTTTACATTTCTTCTTTTAAAAACTTAATTTAATTCTTGATAATAAATTAAAATTTTTATTAATTTTTCATATTTCTTCTTTTGAGATTTTAATATTTGCATTTATTGAAAATAAATAAAACTTTATATTATTTTTTATACTTTTTTTTTTGAAGACTTAATTATTAAAATTTTTAATAAAAATTGAATACTTTTTATTGATTTTTCATCTTGTTTACATTTCTTCTTTTGAAAACTTAATAATGAGATTTTTAATAAAAAATAAAATTTTTTCGTACTTTTCTTATATTTTTTCTTTTCAAAAATTTAATAATCATTAAAATTTCTTATATTTCTTCTTTTAAGGACGTAAGATTTAAATTTTCAATAAAAAATTATTTACATATCTTCCTCTGTAGACTTAATATTTGTATTTATAATAAAAAGTAAAAATTTTTTATAAATTATCGAATTTATTTATCGTAGGTCTTTATCCCATGGGATTTTTGCACATACAAGTTGGAGTATGTTTTGTTATTGCAACGGCGTTGTAATTAACCACAATCATCCAAAAACAAACAGACGCGCAATGATGGCAAAACAGTAGCGCCTGGATGAGCAAAACCTAGATACTCCCATGGGAGGCGGTGGCACGCGGCCACGTTCGCTTTCACCGGCGTATTATCTGTAGACACACCACACACCACACGTATCTCTATCTATATAATATTATGTGTACACATGCTGTAGTACCATGCAGGGTATGCTGAGGATCTCGATCAATATTTATGGTTTAATCGAAAGACCAAAGAGATGGATTGGGAATGTTAACTTGATTATTCGAGTCAGTTAAAAAAAAAATTTAGGTACTTAAATTAAATTATTTTCTTCATTTTTCAAAAATTTTCTTATTAGAAAAGTAATTTTTTATATTCCTTTTTCTTATTCAATAAACATTTTATCTAATTTAATGTCATGAATGTTAATCACAAAAAATATGATGAATTTTATATAAAAAAAAAAAAAATTATAATAATATAAGTTAATAATAGAAAAACAAGAAAGAAATCATAAAATTTAATTCTTCACATAAATTTTTTTTTTTTTTTTTTAATTTGTTTAAAGTCGCATAAATTACTAAGGTCATGAGCGACTACGGTAGGGAGTAAACTTTTTGAGATTGGAACTCGTTTTTTTATTTTTTGGGCCGAGCAGAATAATACACTGAAATATTGAAAATATTAATTGGTGTACGCTGGACTCGAACCCGGTCCAATGCTTTGGAAAGCAAGGGTCGGATCCGATAGGGCTACTGCGCGCCTCTCACATAAATTATTTGTATAATTTTTAATGATGTAATTTATAAAAAGAAAAAATTATAGGTAGTTTTAATTTTTCAAAAAATATTTCATTTAATAGAATTAATTAGGAAGACAATTTCCTACTTGGTATTTTTTGAACATAAATCTTGTGCTGGTTGTAAAGGACCACATATTAAGTGAAAATAAGTAAGCAATGTTTATTTTATTTTATTTTATTTAAATAAACAAACCCAACAGCCAAGGGGCCATTAACAGGGTTAATAATACAACAGTTAGTATATAAAAAAACAATTTTTGATTTATAACAAGATGACTTACAGCTAGTATAGTAATTTCATATTTAATAGAATATTAATATTAATATTAATATTAATTATAAATTTAATAGATAGATTGCTAAATGAGTAGACCATTGATGTGTTAGCAATTGCAAACAAAAACAAAAAATAATAGTAATTGATAAAATAAAAAGAAAAAATAATAATATTAATAATAAGAATAATAATAATATTTATTATTATTATAAAATTTGTAGCAATTGCACATAATTAACACCATTAAGTTGATAATTTGCCAAGTGATGCTGTTATACAGCCACTAAGTTAGTTTGACAGCACCAGGTCTAAATAATTATTTGATAGTTAGTAACAAGATTGTTTTGTTCAAATTAAAGCAAAATTATAATTATAATTATAATAAAGCAAAATAAAATTATAAAAGTAATTTAAGGACGTTCCCAAGTAGCAGTTGTGCTCAACTTTAAAAACGGTCTCCCCATATAAACCATACTATAAATGCAACAACAAAAAGTTGCGATCCACTGTACATTTTCAGTGGCGCGAACGTGCGCAGAAGTCCAAAAATATACCCATTGCGTCGTTTTTCCGATCTGGCAACATTGTAATCTCTTTCTGTATATTTTTATTTATATTTGAGCCGAGTGTAATAGAGTTTGAATATTTTAAGGTTACTTTTATTTTGAAGAGAAATTAATAAAAAACAATTTATTAATAATGACTTAATAATGATAAAGAAATTAAAATCACCAAAAAAAAAATTAAAAAAAAACTTGTCTAAAAAATAATATATTTCTAAAATGTTTCATTTTATGTTAGTAAATGAAACAAGAGTTTTTATACGAACTATATTGTTAATTATATTTTTGAATCTATAATTATTAATAATGTTAACATATGGAGTATTAATGTTGAAAAATAATTCATAATAAATATTCCAGAGATTTACGAAATCACATTTTTTTTACAACATCCTACAGTTAACCTATTTGTGAGCAACTCGCATTTATTTACAACTGCTGCGCCTTTAGGGTATTTAAAACTTCCCGCCCAACGCAGCGTTGCCAAGCCACCATCTCTCTTTGATCGAGTAATGAAAAAAAAGTGAAAACTCACTTTCAACATTTTTTATAACTAAATGAATACCGCTCCTTTTTGTTATTTTTTGAGAAATATGTTTATTATATGTTCAATTAACAATTTTCAGTTTTTTATAAAAATTCTAAGAAAATTACTGTAGTTATTTAAAAAAAAAGTGCGCTACAATGAGGGTTAGGATAGGGATCACATGTTAAATATGTGATTTTAAACTTTCGATTATTCAAAATTTAGCACCGCAAGAAGGGTTTTAAAAAATTTCTACGTATAAAGGACACTTATAAGTATCTGGATTCAAAATTTGAACGATATTCCAAGAAAAGTGTTTTCCTTGGGAACGTCCTTAAGAGCGCAAATCTTGCATCATGTAATATACGAGCCTGGTGCCTGATAAACATACATATAAGTATTGAAATCACCAGTTTTAACGATCTTACAGCTAATATCACTCAAACTCTCAGATAACAGATCCAAAAAATTACTAAAAAAAATACAAAAAAAAAAAAAAAAAATAATAATTCTAATAATACACTGAATAGATCACTAGTAGAGAATACTCTCAAGGATAGTTAATGATTTTTGTTCAGGCCCAGAACCGAAGTTCGGGCATGCTGAACAATAATCTATTTGTAAGTTTATATTTGTAAGTCAGTTAGTTTTTACTACAAGCATAGAGATTTTAATAAAAAAAAAAAAAGATTTAAAAAGACAGATAAAAAAAGAAGAATTATATCATGACCCTTGATCTTGTATTTTGAATCCTGGTCCTGATGTATGCCTGTATTTTGAACATATGTCTAATGATTCACTTGTTCAAAGTATATTCTATTTGAGCATTAGATATTTCCTGGGGTCTTTTACCTAATTGAAAAATTTATTCGAATTTTTACTTTACAATACTATTTCTACTGTTTCAATCATTTAATCACTTATAAAAAAATCTATTTGATTTAAGAAAAAAAATTTTGAACCAAGAAACTAGAATTTTAAAGAATTTTATTATTTTGCATCAAGCAAAATTGTTCTTTAAGAAATTTTTTTTTGTTTAATTTAATTGTTTTTTTTTATTAAAAATTTTTTGAAGTTCTATAAAAAGATTTTCGGATTTAAAAATTTTTTCTTTTAAATTAAGTTAATTTTTTTTATTAGTGTAGTAAAATAAAATTCATCTAATAGTAAAATATGTTCATAATCAACTATCATAAAATTATTAAATAAGAAAAAATTTATAGTTTGTAGTTTCAATTTCCTAAATATCCATTTATTAACTTCATTTTTTAGTTTAAAAAAATGATAAACGATATTAAATATATTAATGATAAGACTAAGTAAGTAAGTGACGTTTTAATGATCTATAATGACAAAAATTGTTAGTCATTAATGGATTCGCAGGA